>NC_083240.1:10741474-11041474 GCF_032191835.1 Heteronotia binoei | reverse complement strand
CATATATGAAGATGCCTTATACTGAATCAGACCCTCGGTCCATCAAAGTATTGTCTACTCAGACTGGCGGCGGCTCTCCAGGGTCCCAAGCTGAGGTTTTCCACGCCTACTTGCCTGGACCCTTTTGAGTTGGAGATGCCGGGGATTGAACCTGGGACCTTCTGCTTACCAAGCAGGTGCTCTACCACTGAGCCACCGTCCCTCCCTGGTGGGACCTGGATATCTCCCACTTTTACCACCAGGGCTTTTTTTTTGTAGAAAAAGCCCAGCAGGAGCTCATTGGCATATTAGGCCGCACAGCCTGATGCCAAGCCAGCCGGAAATGTGTTCCTGTGCGCTCCTGCTCAAAAAAAGCCCTGTGTACAGCTAATCTCCAGATTACAGAGATCAACTCCCCTGGAGAACATGGCTTGGGTGTGGCATTGTACCATGCTGTGGCCCCTCTCTTCCCCAAACCCCACCCTCTCCTGGATCCACCCCCAAGGGTACCTCCAAAGATGGAGGTACACCTCTAATATGTGTTAAGTTTGGGAAGGGTACGCTTGCCCTGTATTTTGTGCCAGTCGCGGCCGCCACCTATGCTGCGGAAATCTATTTAAAATCCCAATAAATGTTCACATTACCGAAACTTCGATATAAGTGACTTTCTGAAACACTGAGGGATATTTCGGTGAATCAAATAAACGCTGCTCCTGAGAGGCCAGCTCGACTTGCTCTTAAAATCTTCTAGGATAGTAAAACGCCGGAAGTGAAAGAGCTTTAAAAAAAAGAAAAGAAAAAGACAAGCCTTTATTTGTAGTGTTCTTCCGTTAAAATAGCCTGCCTCTCAGCCAGGTCAGTCAACTAAAATGGAAGCTGATAGACCTGATAAAACTGATTAAAGGTGGGATCTCTTAACAGCTTTATCGATATGAGGAACATTTACTTACCGTGTTTTCATCATCCACAAAGGGATTGTGTGTTTAAGGAGCAGTGCTGAACAGCTAGATTCAAGTCCAGATACATATTAGAGACCAACAGATTTTCAAAGTATAAACTTTTGAGAGACAGAACTCCCTTAATTAGATATGAAGCTTTGACTCTCAAAAGCTGTAAGGTTTTCCTGGACTTGAATGTGACTGTCCTACTGCAGGCCAGTGTGGGCCTCTGAAACCATTACCAAATACTGGAGAACACTAGAAGTCACCTGACCTCTCCAATTTCTGTGTTTAGGCTCTTTTAAAGGCAAGAAGCTGCTTTTAAAAAGAGAAAACCGGGACTGTTTAGAATTTAGATGCAGAATTCAGCGCTCTGTTTTTTAGCCAGAAAGCTGTAAAACCAAATTATGGAAACTGGGCCACATTTAATGATAAGCGTGCCCATGGTTTCAAAACAGAGCGCTGAGACCCATATGGTTCTATGGAAGAACTTATTTCTAAATTCGAGAGTCATCAGCCAGTTCTATCCAGAGTGGACCATCTGACAAAACTTACAACTTGTGACATATGGTTTTCTCATAGGGTTGCCAAGTCCAATTCAATTAATATCTGGGGACTTTGGGGGTGGAGCCAGGAGAAAGGTTGAGACAAGCACAATTGAATTCCAAAGGGAGTTCCGGCCATCATATTGAAAGGGACCGCGCACCTTTGAAATGCCTTCCTTCCATAGGAAATCATGAAGATTGGGGGCACCTTCTTTGGGGGCTCATAGAATTGGACCCCCTGGTCCAATCTTTTTGAAACTTGGAGGGTACTTTGGGGAGAGGCCCTAGATGCTATACTGAAAATCTGGTGCCTCTACCTCAAAACACAGCTCTCCCAGAGCCCCAGATACCCGTGGATCAATTCTCCATTATTCTCTATGGGAATAAATCTCCATAGGGAATAATGGGGTTACCAGCTGACATTTCCCTCCCCTCCCCCTGCTTTCTAATGACCCTGAAGCAGGAGGAGGGCCTCCAAACTGGGGGATCCCCTGCCCCCACCTGGGGGTTGGCAGCCCTATTTTCTCACTGTTTGCCGCCCCCCTCCTTTTGCCATCATGTTACAGCTAACTTACAGTGACCCTTTAGGGTTTTCAAGGAGAGAGACATTTCGAGGTGGTTTGCCATTGCCTGCCTCTGCAGAGCAACCCTGGACTTTCCTTAGTGGTCTCTCATGCAAATACTAACCAGGGCCAAACCTGCTTAGCTTCTGAGATCTGACAAGATTGGGCTAGCCTGGGCTGTCTTGGTCAGGGGCGCCAAACTCTTTCCTTCTCTGGAATAGCCATAGTTCTGGGGTAGGGAATTATTCCATTCTCTGAAACCCATGACCCTGTTCTGACACCTAATTATAAGTTGTGGAGAATCAAATTTTTAGGTTAATCATTTTGACAAAAGAAGCAATTAACTAACCATCCTTCCCCCACCAAATACAACTGTCTGAAAATTCACAAGAGTCCTTGAGCCAATAGGGGAATAGCGAGGGTAGTTGTGCCCGGAGAAGGATTGTACCAGCCCTATCATCCATTCCAGAGAGGACTTGTAAAAGGTGGGGAAGGAAGGCATCCCAAAGGATGCTGGAATAGGGACTTGGAGACGTCTAGAAGTGCTCTTTATGGCTATTAAGAGCCTCTTCACACATGGAGGTACACATCTAAGGATTTAAGTTTGGTCTGTGGTTTGGGGTAAACGGTCTTGGGTTCAGGCCTCGGCAGCCCTGGTTGAATGTTCTAAACTAGCAGGTGTTATCAAAGACCTCCTCCCCCCTACACACACACATACCTGAGACCTTGCCCTTAGTCCTCAGAGTAGAAAATAACTGAGTTTCGCAGGCCGTTGATCTGAAGCTCCATTGGTTCTCTTGGCATGTAGAAGTGTGAATGAAACAACCTCACCGAAATTTCGTTATACGTACATTCAAGGATCTGGACTTGGATACCAGCTTCTTTTTTTAATTTGGGAGGGGGTTGTATTGTGTGTGTGTGTACGCATGTGAGTGTATGTGCACCTGCAAGTCATGGTGACCTCTGGTGACTGACCCCTTCCTGGGGCCTGGAGGGTATTCGGAGAGGTGGCTGAATAAAGCCTGCTCCGTTCTCCTGGCTCTGATATTCCAGGGAGACCTCCCATTCAATCACTTGTCAGATTTGACCCCTGCGTAGCTTCCAAGATGTGACAAGATCAGGCTTGCCTGGGTTATCCAGATCAGGGTGACAGTAGCTTTTTGTGTGAGCAGTCAGACCTGAGTTTACTACCACGTATTGCGTGAAATGGCATCCCAGTATTGGGACTTGCGTTGTGGCTGCCATGGGAGGGGGTTGCCAGAAAGTCTTAGAATGACAAGTGCTCTGTGCCGAGCTGTGAACTATAACCTCCATCCACCATGTGGGATTGGCACAATATTCTCTGTGGTTGCGGAAGACATGATGTGGGGAATAAAGATGAGCGTCCGTTATGACCACATGCAGAGGAGCTGCAATTGTTACAGCTGAGACGAGGACGACTCCCCAACGGGAGGCTGTTTTGGCAACCTCCTTGTGAATATGATGGTCTCCCTCATGAAGACATAGCAGCTTGATCTTCTTCGTGGTCTCTGTGCAGTTCCACACTTGGGTTTAAGCCTGTGCACAAACCCGACCTTGGAGAACTAGCCTCTTGACGTTTTTGGCACTTTTTTTTGGGGGGGGGGGGGGTGGGTTATAAGAAGAAAATAAGAGCCCCGTGGCGCAGAGTGGTAAAGCTGCAGTACTGCAGTCAGAGCCCTCTGCTCATGACCCGAGTTCGATCCCAGTGGAAGCTGGTTCAGGTAGCCAGCTCCAGGTTGACTCAACCTTCCATCCTTCCGAGGTCGGTCAAATGAGTACCCAGCTTGCTGGGGAGGAAAGTGCAGATGACTGAGGAAGGCAATGGCAAACCACCCCGTAAAAAGTCTGCTGTGAAAACGTTGTGAAAGCAACATCACCCCAGAGTCGAAAATGACTGGTGCTTGCACAGGGGACTACCTTTACCTTTTTTATAAGAACAAAAATCGAAGAACGTCAAAAATAAAGAGGTGAGAAGACAGTTGAAGATGGAACGTCTGAGGAAGCTCAGGAGGAAAGAGCGCGGCGAGGTGTGGATGACACGGCAGTCAAAGAAGAACTGAGTGGGAGAGTGCTTTCTCTTAAGCTCCAGGCATGCGCAGTTGATGCCTGATCCCCAGAGTGCGGGAAAAAGCACGCCAAAAATGAATCTCTGAGGTCAGATTCATGCTCAGGCTTAAACCCAAGTGTGGGACTGCACAGAGACCACGAAGAAGATAAAGAGGTTGGTTACCTGTGACTGAAAACCTTCGAGTGATCATTGGTGCATCACACATGCCTGCCCACCCTTCCCCACTGCTGGCATCTCTCGATCACTTATCTTTAAGTTGACAGGACTTACCGGCAGCAGTCAGAAGAAACAGCCAGAGGGTGCTTTCTCCTCACCTCCAGGCACGCACCATTGATACCTGCTGCCCAGAGCTTGGGGAAAGTGCACTGGAAATGTTAGAGGCTAGCTCTGATATTCTCTGAGGTTGGGTTTGTTCACACGCAGGCTTAAACCCAAGTGTGTGACTGCACAGATGACCGCTTGAAGACCCTCAGTTAACAGGTAAGCAACCCGTTTGCCCGCATTCTCCAGAGCCAGTTTGGTGTAGTGGTTGTGTGCAGCCTCTTATCTGGGAGAACTGAGTTTGATTCCCCCACATGCAGCTGTTGGAGTCACCTTGGGTCAGTCATAACTCTGTCAGAGCCGTTCTCTCAAGAGCAGTGTCTGTCAGAGCTCTGTCAGCCCAACCTACTTCACAGAGTGTCTGTTGTGGGGAGAGCAAGGGAAGGAAATGGAAAACCGCTCTGAGACTCCCAACTGAAGGTCGGGGTATAAATCCAATCTCTTCTTTCTCCTCCTCCTGACAGAAGCCCTCCTCTGTTGACAGAAGGGTGCTTTTAGCTGATTTCTTCCTACTGCAGACCCCCAGTTGGCCCCTGATCCTCTTTGGGAGGGGCCCCTGTCCCTAGGGAGAAGGATTTGGGACAGGAATTGGTGAGCAGGTGGGGGCAGTAAAGTCCTATTCAGTGAGCTTCACCCTGCTGAGAGTTCACTGAACACAAGCCAACGTTTCCTGTCCCTTAATCAGTAAAGATTCACATAGGGGCTGTAATGTTTTGGTACAGAACACAGCGCCCCTGCCTGTTGTACATATAGTACTGCCCACCTTTCCTCCACCACCCATCGTATTAAGATTTCTGCACTGATACTCGTGCTAACTAGAGTTGGCCACCAAATTGGGTTTTGAACCTCACTGCAAACCTGAAAATGAAATGGTCGACTGACAGGATAACTTGAGCTGCAAGTGCATGTAGGGAGATGAGGATGCCCTGTACGTGCAGTAGTTCTCCATCATTGGGGTCTAAGCCAATGTTCCCTCTAAGCTGCAGAGCCTTGTGAGCAAAAATTCTACCTTGTGAGCTCCTGGCATTAAAGTTGTGAGCTACAGCCAGTATCATAATGCCCCTGTGTAAATCGATGGTGCGGTCTCATTTGGAGTACTGTGTGCAGTTCTGGTCGCCGCACCTCAAAAAGGATATTATAGCATTGGAGAAAGTTCAGAAAAGGGCAACTAGAATGATTAAAGGGCTGGAACACCTTCCCTATGAAGAAAGGTTGAAACGCTTAGGGCTCTTTAGCTTGGAGAAACGTCGACTGAGGGGTGACATGATAGAGGTTTACAAGATAATGCATGGGATGGAGAAAGTAGAGAAAGAAGTACTTTTCTCCCTTTCTCACAATACAAGAACTCGTGGGCATTTGATGAAATTGCTGAGCAGACAGGTTAAAATGGATAAAAGGAAGTACTTCTTCACCCAAAGGGTGATTAACATGTGGAATTCACTGCCACAGGAGGTGGTGGCAGCCACAAGCATAGCCACCTTCAAGAGGGGTTTAGATAAAAATATGGAACACAGGTCCATCAGTGGCTATTATCCACAGTGTGTGTGTGTGTGTGTATATATATTTGGCCGCTGTGTGACACACAATGTTGGACTGGATGGGCCATTGGCCTGATCTAACATGGCTTCTCTTACGTTCTTATGTTCTTACTGCATAAATTAGTGTGCTCTGAGGTCATCCTTCCTGAGCTGAGGCAAAAACCTGTGAGCTGGAAGCTAACAATCTGTGAGCTAACTCAGCTTAGAGGGAACACTGGTCTAGGCCCTTGATGGGGTTTAGAGGACACTTTTGGTTTCATCACACCTGTAACCCTAAGTTGTGCATCAGCTGGGTGGAAACCGTTAGGGTGGGGGCTTGTTTTTGTCAATCCACAATGCCCCCATGAAACCAATCGAACATCTAGCCTATTTGCACAATACCATCTTTGATTCCGTTTCTTCGTCATGCCAAAGGTGTAACCGAACGTTGGGAGCAAACCGCCGAGCTTCTTACAGTCTGGTCTGAGGCACGCTTACTGTGAACTGAATCCAGTCGGATTTATGTGTCACCCTGCTCAGGATTTTTGTGTGTGCGCGCCAGAGCTGTAATAACATCCACGCACCCCATAGCGCTGTGATTTGTACTTTGTCCCTTTAACAACTGGCCATGTGCCTTAATGTTCTGAATGGTGCATCAAAGTGTGGCAGGATTTTACAGATGAAAAGTGTGCAGAAAGACCGGGCTCTGCTCTGAACAACATACAGTGTAAAGAAAATTTTTGGAAGGGAAAGAGGGTGACGTTAACATAGGACAGCAAGCAGCATAGTACATGTTTGGCATGCTGAAAACGATTGGTTCTGTCTCTTGCTCCCTTAGATTATGGGATATATATGAGTGAGCTTTGAGAAAACACCTGCTTTCTGACAGTGGCCCCAGGAGAGCTGCCCGCAGAGTCGAGAACGCTGAGATAGATGGTCTGACTTTGAATAAGGCAGCTTCATGTGCCAAAGGGAAGAAAGAGAGAAGCAAGGGTAACACCGGGAGCATGTGAGCGAATTCAGTTATTTAGGCCTGACTGAGGGCAGGCTGCAGGACAAAAAGGGCATAGCCCCAGAATTCTTAGATCCGAGAATCTCAGTGCAGTCGTCCGTGTGTCCCTGACTTGTGTTGGAGCTAGGGTGGTGGGGCGATTTATAGCCCCCTGTTCCTCCAGTGCCCTTTCCCAAACAGAAAGCTACCACCTTTATCCACTGTTACCTCTGCTGAGGGGAAATGTTGGTTATCTATTTTTCTTCCTCCATGTTGGGGTTACCAGCCAATCACCGGGGGGCGGGGGAGGGATTTATGTCTGGGAAATAGGTTGCCCTCCCCTTTTCACACTCCTTAACATTGCAGCCCCCAATCCAAAGCTTTTCTTCCTGCCCACATCCTCACAGTTGCTTTTAAACACAAAGATTTTGGGAGCTTGGATCCTCTGCCTGCCTTCACCTTCTGGTTTCTATCCCAAGACAGTTGTAAGGGTGTTTCTTGAATATCTGAATTGACTCTTAAGTCTGGCTGGGAGAATTTTTGGGTGTTCTTGGGGGGGGCGGGGGGGAGTTGTCAGAATGGCTGTAATGCTCCTTCGGTGAGAAAGTGCCAGATCTGTGCTGGGGTGACTCCCTCCCCTTTAAAAATAGGCTATAGTTTGAAACGCCCATGGTGCCGACAATCCCGGTCCCCTGCCTGGTTGGTTTGTTTAAACAAAAGTCTCTTTGCCTGTGGAGTTCCTTAACTCTTGGCCCCCTCAGCTATACACAGAACGGGATCTTGCACATGCTGGACAGAAACAAGCGAATCAAGCCACGGCCGGAAAGGTTCCAGAGCTGCAAAGACGTTTTTGATCTCATCTTGACGTGCGAAGAAAGAGTCTATGATCAAGTAGTAGAAGGTAAGGCCTGGCCCTTAGGTCCAACCAGAGCCTGGCTAGCTTCAAGCTGGGCCCAAGCGAAGAATAGATCCGTCCTGTGGGAGCCCCAGAACTCAGTGTGCTTGCTGTGCTAATGTCTCCGTCGGGATTTTTTTTAAAAAGCATGTGACTAGCCCTCATGGTGGCAAGAATATCCTTGAAAGCCTGAGGGGAAACGGTTCTGAAATCTCAGCAACCAGGAGAGTTCTCCAGTGAGCTGGCCGGTGGGGTGGGTCTCGGGAAGTTGAGTGCCCCACACAGATCCTCGTTAGGGCTAACAGGACAAATGATAAGACTTTCAAAGCTGAGGAGGATTTGTGCATCTGCTGGAATTTCATAAATTTATACTGACTGCGGAATTTAGATTGCAGAATTTTGGTGAACTGATGCTGCATTTCGGGAGGGCTGAAGCTCAGACTTGGCTATGGAACTAGTTCTCGTCTGTGATAGGCTGCAGTATGGGGTCAGCATTCCAGGAGGTGGCTTTCTAGCCAGAAAGCCGAAAATCTCACCACAGCTGTCCTCAAGTGCAGTTGCTTAGGAATAAGTTAATTTGAACAGAAAGGGTTATTTTAAAAATAAAAGCGTTCCATGGCCTGTTTTCCCGCCCCAGGATCTTTGAGGCAGCTTTATGATCCAAAATGAAACCATAGATGAATAAAATCCACGGAATTTGTTCTACTCGAAGAGACTGACTTACCCATTAGGCTCAGTGCCTAGGGCCCACCATACATTTTAGGGGCCCACGGAAATGTTTTAATTTTTTTCCCTCACGAGGGGGGGAGGAAATGAAATTTTAGGGTCCATGGAAATTTATTGAATTTCACCTACAACAGAAGAAAATAAAACGCCGAAGTATTTAAAACTATATCAAAAATAAATATATTTTTAATAATGGGAGGGGCCCACAAAGACAAAAGTTCTTGTGGCTCATGAAACTCACAGTGCAGCCCTGGCAACACCCTTTTAGAACCAGCTGTGGCGGTCATCAAGTGTTGAAGCAGGGCTCCAGAAGCTCCAGAGAATAACAGTTTGGTCCGTAAAATGATTATGGGGCACAGGTGCACCAAACAAGTGGTGTTGGGGTGCATGGTAGAGCACACGGTTTATATGTGGAAGGCCCCCCACATTCAGTCCCCCAATATGTCCTGCTAAAGATTCCTAGAGAACAGCCATAAGGAATTATCCCCTCTTCCCAGAATCCTTGGGAGCCACTGCCAGCTGGAATAGACATCACTGAAGTAGAGGGACTAAACGGCCTCATTCTGTGTAGGGCAGGTGCGTACATTGATGGAGTGCCTTCATAGGATATTCCACAGGGTGCCCACACAGAGGAGGCCCTGTCGGTATGTCGTCCTCCCAGGGTTGGCACAAGAATAGGCGCTCTTCACAGCCCCATCTCTGCAAACACAGAACACGTGTTGGAGCGAGTACAATATGCTTTCATGCTTTTCACTCTCTTCCCCTCCCCACATACAATCTTCAGTGAGTTCAGGGTGGTGTGCAGTTAGATTTATACCATTCAACAACCCTGTGAGGTAGGCTATGCTGAGGGTGGGTGATCGGCTCAGCCAGCTTCACAGCAGAACAGGATTTGAACTTTTCCCCCCTTCTCACTTGTGTCCGAATCACCACATCACACCAGTTCCTGCATAGGGGTGTCCAGGAGCAAATGGAACACAATCCAATAGATCTTGGGGTGGAGGGGGGGGGGCAGTGAAAGCGCTCTGCCTTGCCCGTTGCTGTTTGCAAAAGCAAAGTCCTAGGAACGGCTGCACAGGGAATGTCTTAAAATAAACCAAGAAGATAGCTTTTTTTCCTGTCCCGCCCACCCCCTTTTTAAAAAACCAGGTGGGTAAACAAACCCCCTGCAACTGAAGCAAAGTTAAATCTACTCTTACTGGGCTGGTGGGGCCACCGCTCTGTCTCTGGCACCTGGCTGTGCATTGTCTCCTGCTGCGATGGATCTTCTGCAAATTAGGAAGCAGCCGAGTGGATCTGGCATCTTATAAATAAAAAATGACCGGAGATGGAGGTGTGTCCCTCACCAGCTAGGCTGAGTTCCTTGCCTTTGCTTGGGGGGGGGGGACTGCCCCAAAGCCCAGAGTGCATTAAAGGGAACTGGCTTGGAACTTTCCCCGTCAGCTTTAATGAGCCTCCTTGCCGAGAGATGAATGAAATTTCCACTCGATTCGGCAGCGGCTGCTCCTCTGGAAGCATCCTTATTCGAATGGTGTTCGCTTTTTGTAGCAGGCGGGAAGGACAGTCCATTGACGCTAATTTCCACCTTCCTTTCCCCCTTCCTCTCCCCCCACCATTTGCAGTCCTTCACATAAGTAGCACAGGAGAGCTCGTGAAACCCTGCTGACAGTTCCCGCTAGGAACAGATAATGAGATTTTTAAGCCGGCCCATCTCGCTTGCTTTGTTTTGGCCTGGTTCCTGTTGAGAGGATGCAAGAAACTAGGACCGTTACCATTTGAGAAGCTGCAGCTGAGGCTGTGTGCGGCATCCGTATTGCTTTGTTGGCTGTATGCACCGTTCCTCAATATGGTTATGCACTTGCAGCTTACTTGTGAAGCAGTATTTTCTTCACACGTGCTGTTATGCCAAGTTGATCTGTCACAGGTTTACTTGGCAGCAAATGAGGGGTTTTTTTTAATGCATCAGTTAAGAAGTACACAATGCAAGAAGACATCTGAATCTGAGCAGGTAGACAAGAGTCCCAAGGTTAGGATTCTGCTAGGTTTACCAGGTCCAACTCAGAAAATATCTAGAGACTTTGGGGTGGAGCCGGGAGACTTTCTCATTCCCTAAAATTAATTTAAAAAATACTGCAGTGCAGTTCTCCTGAATTATAGTCTTCATTTTCTCATCCCCCAGCACCTACACTTCCACTAAATGAAAGTGAACTCATACTCACTCTCACAAGGTGGCCAAAATAAACACAGCAAGCACACAGTTTTGTGATCTCACTGGGGCAATTTACTCACACTGCTGAATATAACCCATCTGCTGTTTTTCCGCCAACATCTTCAGATGAATAGAAAATGGAAAGAACAGCCTTGGGAGTGGAGTTTTCCTCCAAACAAACAGAGGGACTGAGCAAACGTAGCTCTGGACCTGGGGACTGGCAAGCCTAGATTCTGCTGATGTGGGTGCTACTATTAGGCCTCAAGTCAAGGTCCTCTTTATGGAGAATGGCTTTTCCCCTCAAGGGTAGTCTGGGCAAGATTTCCTAGGCAGGGAGTTCCATAGGAAGGCTCTCACAACAGAAAGAGACTTGATTCTGTTGCCGCAAGGCCTGCTTTGGACAATAAAGAAGCAGGGCTTCGTCTTACGACATGGGAAAAGGCTGACCAGGTTGGGGCGTTAAAACTATCACCCTGAATCGAGCTTGGGGTTGAACACAAAGCCTTTGTAAAACTGAGCAAGGTGCAGGCGGGGTGCCCATAAACAGCTGTTCCTCATGAGTAGCCCAGCAGCCGTGTGCCAACATGGGTGTCTTAATGCCACCACCTTCACCCTTGGAGGAAGCAAGGCTGGGAGGTCTGCAGTTTGGGTAGCGTAAACGTGCTGAGATTCAGCAGGTGCACAAACATTTTAAATTTTTTTTATTTAAAAACCAGGCCTCGGATTCAGCGGGAGCTCACAGGAGCACAGCTCCCGAACCTTTCTGAGGGTTCCCCCTCCTTCCCACCTTGTCCACTGAATAGTAGGTGCAGCTGCATAACAATCCCTGGATGAGCTTCACCACCTATTTTTCTACAAAGTGACTCCTGCTAAAAACCAAAAGGGGGCGATTCTTGGAAGCCAGGCGGTGTTGTTGGGACAGGATTTCTTGAAAGGTTACTATGCAATTAAAGGGCCAAATATTAAAAACAAACTAAAATAAATCAACCACCATACATGTATTTATTGTAGAAAGCTAAAGCCATTTAAGGTCCCGTCATAAGCCTCTATTCCAGGGGTGGCCAACGGTAGCTCTCCAGATGTTTTTTGCCGACAACTCCCATCAACCCCAGCCATTGGCCATGCTGGCTGGAGGTGATGGGAGTTGTAGGCAAAAAACATCTGGAGAGCTACTGTTGGCCACTCCTGCTCTATCCTATGTACAGTCATAAAACCACTCAACTTGATTATCAAGATAGGCGTAAGGTCAGAGCCTATGTGCCAAGAGTTAAGTGACACCTATCTTGATCAATTCTGGACCATGTGGCATACAATGAGATGCAATATGTATGCCCTTGATTAAGACATAAGGCTGTAGAATAAGAGGCCTCAAGAATATCTTTAAGCCTCTGTCACTTCATTAAATTTCCTTGTGGTCCAGCATTGTTCTATTCTATTCTGTAGTATGAGCCAATATGTGTATTTACCTTTCTGGCCTCTGAAGAAGACCGGTCTAGGTCGAAACGCGTCAGGTCAAGTTGAGTGGGTTCCCATTGTGGTTTTATGATTGTACATAGGATAGAGGCTTATGATGGGCCCTTAAATGGTTTCAGCTTTCTGCAATAAATATATGTATGTTGCTTTATGATTTTTTTTACTCTTTGTTTTTAATGTTTGGCCCTTTAATTGCATATTAACCTTTCAGGTGTCTTACTCCAGTTTTTGAGTTAAGTTTCTTTCCCTTCTTTGTTTTTCCAGGATTTCTTGAAGCCAGATGCTGGGCTTCGTTGTCCTGCTTAGCTTCACCCCAGGCTATCAGTACCAGATTTACACGGGTTGTCAAATGCATCTTTTTCTGGCTGCATAATTTTTTTTTTTTAAACTCTTTAAGGCTGAGGGCGCTTGGCACTGACCTTGGCTGGTGAGAGTTTTCCTTGGAAAGAGATCATTTATTCTTATGTCGCCTTCATGGCTTTTTCCTCTCCCCCCCCTCCTTCCTTTGTGTCTGTCTTAGATTTAAATTCTAGAGAACAAGAGACGTGTCAGCCCGTACATGTGATAAATGTGGACATTCAAGATAATCATGAGGAGGCAACACTGGGAGCTTTTCTTATCTGCGAGCTATGTCAATGTGTAAGTATAAAAGTTACTCTTTGGTGTGTTTTCATAGGTCAAGAAGAACATAAGAAGTGCCCTGCTGGATCTGACCAATGGTCCATCCAGTCCGGCATTCTGTTTCGCACAGGGCACGGAACCCTGATGTTGCCTCCTGGCTCTGGGATTCAGAGAATTAGTGCCTCTAAACATGGAGGTTCCCCTCAGCCACCGTGGTTACTTGAAGATGAAGAAGATGATATTGGATTTATATCCCGCCCTCCACTCCGAAGAGTCTCAGAGCGGCTCCCAATCTCCTTTACCTTCCTCCCCCCCACAACAGACACCCTGTGAGGTAGATGAAGATATTGGATTTCTATCCTGCCCTCCACTCCGAAGAGTCTCAGAGCGGCTCACAATCTCCTTTACCTCCCCCCCCCCACAACAGACACCCTGTGAGGTAGATGAAGATATTGGATTTATATCCCGCCCTCCACTCCGAAGAGTCTCAGAGCGGCTCACAATCTCCTTTCCCTTCCTCCCCCACAACAGACACCCTTTGAGGTAGATGAAGATATTGGATTTATATCCTGCCCTCCACTCTGAAGAGTCTCAGAGCGGCTCACAATCTCCTTTCCCTTCCTCCCCCCCACAACAGACACCCTGTGAGGTAGATGAAGATATTGGATTTATATCCCGCCCTCCACTCCGAAGAGTCTCAGAGCGGCTCACAATCTCCTTTCCCTTCCTCCCCCACAACAGACACCCTTTGAGGTAGATGAAGATATTGGATTTATATCCCGCCCTCCACTCTGAAGAGTCTCAGAGCGGCTCACAATCTCCTTTCCCTTCCTCCCCCACAACAGACACCCTGTGAGGTAGATGAAGATATTGGATTTATATCCCGCCCTCCACTCTGAACAGTCTCAGAGCGGCTCACAATCTTCTTTACCTTCCTCCCCCACAACAGACACCCTGTGAGGTGGGTGGGGCTGGAGAGGGCTCTCACAGCAGCTGCCCTTTCAAGGACAACTCTTACCAGAGCTATGGCTGACCCAAGGCCATGCTAGCAGGTGCAAGTAGAGGAGTGGGGAATCAAACCCGGTTCTCCCAGATAAGAGTCCACACACTTAACCACTACACCAAACTGGCTCTCCAGTTACTGATAGACCTCACCTGCTACTGATAGACCTCACCTCCATGAATCTTACCTAACCCCCTTTTAAAGCTGTTCATTCCTATGGCCCTCACGACATCCTCCGGCTGCGAATTCCACATTTGAATCCCTCTCTGCGCAAAAAGTATATTTCCTTTCGTCTGTCCTGAACCTGCCGCCCATCAGCTTCATAGGACCCTTGTCGGGATCAAATCCAGGGGTCGTCCGGTCAGGAGTTGCCGGGGAGCGGGACGCAAAGGTGACGGCTTTCCCATGCCTTTCGTCGGCACGTTATTTAGGGACGTGCTGGCTTTGAATGCAGAGAACGTAACAGACCTGCAAATTCAGAGCAGAAACTTCCGGCAGCTGCTGTTAAGATGGCTCAGAGGGAGCCTGCAGGCAAGCAAACCATTGAAGGGCGGAAGAGCTCCCCTCTTGTCTGCCCCCTGGCATCTCATTAGGAAAGTCAGATCACATTCCCGTGCACGTGTGAGCTTTCCCAGTACACATCGAAGCACATCGTAGTCCGACATCCAGTTTCCCAAAGCACACAGCCAGGTGCCCTCGAGAAGCTTCCAGGTGGGCCATATGAACATATGAAACTGCCTTATACTGAATCAGACCCTCCTCGGTCCATCAAAGTCAGCATTGTCTGCTCAGACTGGCAGCGGCTCTCCAGGGTCTCAAGCTGAGGTTTTTCACCCCTAATTGCCTGGACCCCTTTTAGTTGGAGATGCTGGGGATTGAACCTGGGGCATTCTGCTTACCGAGCAGATGCTCTACCACTGAGCCACCGTCCCTCCCCAAGGCTGATGGTCTTGTTTTGGTACTTTTGATGCAGGGGTATCCATTTCATCTTCCTTCAGCGATCATGTGGGTAGCCTGAAGCTTTGGAGTGAGTGGCCTCTGTCTCGCCTTTCCAGGCCTTTACCTGTGTAGCCCAGGCTAGCCCGATCACATCATACCCTAGAAGCTGAATAGGCAGTAGGGTAGGCACAGGTTAGTCCTTGGCTGGGAAACCACCAAGGAAGAAGAAGATGATGATATTGGATTTATATCCCGCCCACCACTCCGAAGAGTCTCAGAGCGGCTCACAATCTCCTTTACCTTCCTCCCCCACAACAGACACCCTGTGAGGTAGATGAAGATATTGCATTTATATCCCGCCCTCCACTCCGAAGAGTCTCAGAGCGGCTCACAATCTCCTTTACCTTCCTCCCCCCACAACAGACACCCTGTGAGGTAGATGAAGATACTGGATTTATATCCCGCCCTCCACTCCAAAGAGTCTCAGAGCGGCTCACAATCTCCTTTACCTTCCTCCCCCACAACAGACACCCTGTGAGATAGATGAAGATATTGGATTTATATCCCGCCCTCCACTCCGAAGAGTCTCAGAGCGGCTCACAATCTCCTTTACCTTCCTCCCCCACAACAGACACCCTGTGAGGTAGATGAAGATATTGGATTAATATCCCGCCCTCCACTCCGAAGAGTCTCAGAGCGGCTCACAATCTCCTTTGCCTTCCTCCCCAACAACAGACACCCTGTGAGGTAGATGAAGATATTGGATTTATATGCCGCCCTCCACTCCGAAGAGTCTCAGAGCGGCTCACAATCTCCTTTACCTTCCTCCCCCACAACAGACACCCTGTGAGGTAGATGAAGATATTGGATTAATATCCCGCCCTCCACTCCGAAGAGTCTCAGAGCGGCTCACAATCTCCTTTGCCTTCCTCCCCAACAACAGACACCCTGTGAGGTAGATGAAGATATTGGATTTATATGCCGCCCTCCACTCCGAAGAGTCTCAGAGCGGCTCACAATCCCCTTTACCTTCCTCCCCCACAACAGACACCCTGTGAGGTAGATGAAGATATTGGATTTATATCCCGCCCTCCACTCCGAAGAGTCTCAGAGCGGCTCACAATCTCCTTTACCTTCCTCCCCCACAACAGACACCCTGTGAGGTAGATGAAGATATTGAATTTATATCCCGCCCTCCACTCCGAAGAGTCTCAGAGCGGCTCACAATCCCCTTTACCTTCCTCCCCCACAACAGACACCCTGTGAGGTAGATGAAGATATTGGATTTATATGCCGCCCTCCACTCCGAAGAGTCTCAGAGCGGCTCACAATCTCCTTTGCCTTCCTCCCCAACAACAGACACCCTGTGAGGTAGATGAAGATATTGGATTTATATGCCGCCCTCCACTCCGAAGAGTCTCAGAGCGGCTCACAATCCCCTTTACCTTCCTCCCCCACAACAGACACCCTGTGAGGTAGATGAAGATATTGGATTTATATGCCGCCCTCCACTCCGAAGAGTCTCAGAGCGGCTCACAATCCCCTTTACCTTCCTCCCCCACAACAGACACCCTGTGAGGTAGATGAAGATATTGGATTTATATCCCGCCCACCACTCCGAAGAGTCTCAGAGCGGCTCACAATCTCCTTTACCTTCCTCCCCCACAACAGACACCCTGTGAGGTAGATGAAGATATTAGATTTATATGCCGCCCTCCACTCCGAAGAGTCTCAGAGCGGCTCACAATCCCCTTTACCTTCCTCCCCCACAACAGACACCTTGAGGTGGGTGGGGTTGAGAGGGCTCTCACAGCAGCTGGCCTTTCAAGGACAACCTCTGCCAGAGCTATGGCTGACCCAAGGCCATTCCAGCAGCTGCAAGTGAAGGAGTGGGGAATCAAACCTGGTTCTCCCTGATAAGAGTCTGCACACCTAACCACTACACCAAACTGGCTCTCCAGGGCAGGCAATGGCAAACCGTCTCCAGTTTTTTGGGCCCTGGAGCAAGTTTGCTTGACCTCATCAGATCCCAGAAACTAAACAAGGTCAGCCCTGCTTCGCAATTGGAAGGGAGACCACTGAGGAAATCTAGGATGGCTGTGCAGAGGCAGGTAAGGACAAACCACCTCTGAACGTCTCTTGCCTCAAAAACCTTCCGGGGTTGCCATATGCCATCTGAGACTTGACAGTACTTTCCGCTCATTGCATGCAAGCGCTCTCAGTGGGGTTGGGGGTGGGGAGAGAACAGACCATGGGGCAGGGAGGTGGAGAACGTCGGTGCAGCCACATCTTGGCCAGTTCTGGGGGAAGCGTACTACACCTTTGGTGGGTGCTTTGCCAGCCTTACAGCGCTCTCCTTGTACGTGTCACAGTCTTTGTGTGCAAAGCGCAGAGCCGCTGTGGCTTTAACATGTCCAAACTGCTTGCATACGCATTAAGAGAGTCAGTTAATGGTTGAATCTCGAGCGCGGTCAAGGCGCCGTCTTTTGCTTGAAAAAGAAACGGGACCAGCTGCGTTTGTAAGTGGGTCAAGAAGCTTGGGGCAGACCTGGGAATAGAACCTTCCTCTCCGGAGGACTCCGCTTCTGCCAAAACGAGGCCGCTCTGCTTACATCTGAATGAAGCAACTGGGGGGAAGAAAACTACAGGCTTTGTGTCAAACTCAGTTTTTAAGTGTTGCAGGTACACCTCACTGCCCAGTTGCGTTCTTCGTTCCATAGTTTTCTGGGGGAAATCTCGCAATTCTGGTCATTCTGGCTCATCTAAAGCAAGCTTCTAGTCCCCATAAATGAGAGTTTAAAATATGAAACAAGCCAAAACGTACCTTAGGATGAGCAGACCTTGAGTGTCCCAGACTTGAGGCTTCTGTAGCCGTTCTGCATCCCTGTAGCATGCCGTTACAGAGTAGCGTGTTTGAAAATGTATGCCGAGAAGCTTCCAGTAGTTCCCACTGTTCCCAGAATTTAAGGGCAAACATTCAAAGCTCAGTCAGAAGCGGGACGCCTCATTTTCAGCACTGCTGAAAACATTTCACAAGTCGTGGTGAGAGGTTTGAGTTTATCTCTCTGTGGGTGTGTTCTTTTGCGTTTACAATCACAAAAAGAACGGGTCCAGAGGAGGGCGACAAAGATGGTGAGGGGTCTGGAGACCAAGTCCTATGAGGAAAGGTTGGAGGAGCTGGGGACGTTTAGCCTGGAGAAGAGGCAGCTGAGAGGTAATAGGATCACCATCAAGTACTTGAAGGGCTGTCATCTAGAGGATGGTGTGGAATTGTTTTCTGTAGCCCCAGAAGGTAGGACCAGAACCAATGGGTTGAAATTAAATCGAAAGAGTTTCCGGCTCAATATTAGGAAGAACTTCCTGACCGTTAGAGCGATTCCTCAGTGGAACAGGCTTCCTCCTCGGGAAGTGGTGGGCTCTCCTTCCTTGGAGGTTTTTAAACAGAGGCTAGATGGCCATCTGACAACAATGAAGATCCTGTGAATTTAGGGGGAGGTGTTTGTGAGTTTCCTGCATTGTTCAGGGGGTTGGACTAGATGACCTTAGAGGTCCCTTCCAACTCTGTGATTCTAAAGCTGATGATTCACCATGGATTTTTTTAAAAAATTAATCAAATAGGTGATCTCATCCAAATGGAACTCTTGTAGTGAGCAGGGCTGACCAAAAAAAAAGCCACAGTGTGTGTTGTTGCTGTTTAGTTTTTTAAATGGTTTTTAAAACGGTATCAAAATGTGGAGGGGGGGGGGGCGGCCAAGGGCTGTCCAGGTACTGCCGGTTTATGGCACCCCCTGGTGGGTTTTTCAAGGCAAGAGACATTCAGAGGCGGTTTGCCATTGCCTGCCTCCGGGTCACCACCCTGGCGTTTCGTGGCGGTCTCCCATCTAAATACTAGCCAGGGCTGACCCTGCGCAGCAGGATTGGGCTGGCCTGGGCTGTGCGGATAGAAAGATATTCCCTGCACTAAAACGGCCTTTCTCCTTTTGTTATGCTTCCAGATACAGCATACGGAAGACATGGAAAACGAAATAGATGAGTTGCTACAGGAATTTGAAGAGAAAAGCGGACGGACTTTTCTTCACACGGTTTGCTTCTATTGAAAGCACGCCTCGTCTCCTTCTCTAGGCCTTACACTTGCAGACTAAAGAAGCACGCGGTCACATTCTGAGTCGACTGGACTTTTCGCCCTTCTCTTCGGAGAGTGACTTTACAACTTTTTTTTTGTTTTCATTGTTGCTGTTTAAATTTTTCCCCTCTCCTTTCTTGGTGGCTTTTTGTTTTTGTTTTGTTTTTTAACTTTATTTTTGGGTGTTTCGATGTTGAAACACAAGGACGAACTGTGTGTATGAAAACAAAAGACATTATTATAAACATAAACGCTGCTTTATTTAAGAGAGTTTTAAAAAATCAAGATTTTTAAAAAACCTCCCCCCCCCAAAACAAATCTTCCTTCTTCTTTCTCCCTTCGATATCCTACTTTTAGCGGTTACAAGTAGGGCTTTAATTTTAAAGGTAATATTTCCAAAATGGTGTTGTTTGTGTTTTCCAGCTAAAGAAAGGTTTTATTTTTGTCTTGGAGGTTTATTTTAAGGAGAGGGGGGAAGGAATACCTTTTTTTTTTAATTTGAATGGAATAGACTGAATGTCTGAGATGTCTAAAGTATGACTGAGATAAATACCTGTATATTATTAAGAATGAAATTGGAAATCTCCAATAAATCCAAACAGCTCCAATTCTGCCCTGTTGATTTTTAGGAGGTTTTTTTCGCCCCAAGAAGGGCTTGGATGGGGGTTACGGGTTGTGAAATCAGCCCCTATTGGACTGGATCGATTTTGTTATAAATATTTATTTAGTTGGTTTCTGTCTCCACCCTCACTGTAGACGGGCTCATCCTGTCTTCCCTCTGCTGGTCTGGATGCCAATTGTGGAGTGAAGTCGACATGATGGTGTCCTCGCGACCACCCTGGGGCTGATGCTGATTTGAGTGTCAAAATGGCTGCATCCCTCTCTCCTGTCGCTGTTACAATAGTTGAAAAGGTCTGCAGGGAGCGGGGGTGGGGATGAAGAGTACTGCGTTTTTCATTCACCCTAAAATGGTGGCAAACCTAGCTATGGTGAACCTAGGTAATGTAACAAAAAATAGAGACATCTCCCTGCCAACAAGAGTCCGTATAGTCAAAGCGATGATATTCCCAGTAGTAATGTATGACTGAGAGCTGGACCATAAGACCGAGCGCGGAAGAATAGATGCTTTTGAGCTGTGGTGCTGGAGAAGACTCTTGAGAGTCCTTTGGACTGCAAGAAGATCCAATCAATCAGTCCTAAGGGAAATCAAGCTGTGGTGCTGGAGAAGACTCTTGAGAGTCCAAGGGACTGCAAGAAGATCAAATCAGTCAGCCCTAAAGGAAATCGACCCTGACTGTTCCCTGGAAGGTCAGATGCGAAAGCTGAAGCTCAACTACTTTGGCCACCGAAGGAGAAGAGAGCACTCACTGGAGAAGATCCTGATGCTGGGAAAGACAGAAGGCAAAGGAAGAAGGAGACGGCCAAAGAGGAGATGGCTGGACAGCGTTACTGATGTAACAAACACGAATTTGAGCAGACTTCGGAGGATGGTGGAAGACAGGGCCTGGCATGACTTCGTCCATGGGGTCGCAAAGCATCAGACTCGACTGTGCGTCTGAACAACAACAACAAAATGGTGGCATGCTCTGACCTAGATAGGCCAGGCTAGCCTGATCTCATCAAATCTCAGAAGCCAAGCAGGGTCGGCCTTGGTTAGTATTTGGATGGGAGACCACTGAGGAAGTCCAGGGTTGCTATGCAGAGGCAAGCAATGGCAAACCACCTCTGAATGACTCTTGCTTTGACCTGGATGTCCCGGGGCTAGCCTGGTCTCTTATCGGATCTCGGAAGCTAAGCAGAATTCACTTTGGTTAGTACTTGGATGGGAGACCACTGAGGAAGTCCAGGGTTGCTATGCAGAGGCAAGCAATGGCAAACCACCTTTAAATGTCTCTTGCTTTGACCTGGATGTCCCAGGCTAGCCTGGTCTCTTATCAGATCCTGGAAGATAAATAGGGTTAGTACTTGAATGGGAGACCCAAGGATGTCCGGGGTTGCTATGCAGAGGCAGACGAGGATGTCCGGGGTTTAGGGGCAGGTATTTGTGAGTTTCCTGCATTGTCTAGGGGGTTGGACTAGTTGACCCTGGAGGTCCCTTCCAACTCTGTGATTCTATGATTCTAAGGGTAAACCACCGGTGAAGTCTTACCCTGAAAACCCTCCAGGGTTGTCATTATTTGGCTGTGATTTTTTTTAAAAAAATTGCCTATTGTTTTTTACTATGTGTGAGTGTGTGTGTCTGCACCTGGAAGTCATGGCAACTTCTGGTGCCTGACCCCCTACTGGGAATCCTGACGGATATTCAGAGAGGTGATTGAATAAAGCCTGCCCCTGCCCTCCTGACTGCTGGTATTTCGAGGAGGTCTCCCAAGTACTTGCCGGAGTCGGCCCTGCTTAGCTGATGAGATCTAGCTTGCGTGGGTTATCCAGGTCTGGGCCGTTGGCTGTGACCTAACGGCAAAAGACACACACAGCACAAAAGTGGTGGCATTCCTGAGGACGCCTTCCCATCTACTGGTAGAAGAGATGTTCATCTGTGGAAAGGGAGAGTAGTTTCTCCCAATTCTCCCCTCCCACTGCTGTGAGGGTGATCTGGCTGCGACATCTGTCACCTCAGGGTGTCGCCAGGGTTGATTTGGCTGGTCTGGCTGGCTAGGCGGGTGTCCCCTCCCTCACCGCTCCATGTGCGTCCCTCCCGAAGCTGCGCGCTTGGTGGAAGAGGATGACCATTCCAGATAGAAGTGTACCATTCTTCGGTCAAGGGTATACGATAGCTGCGCTCCCCTGTTAGAACCTCCAGACAAGACCCCCTATTTGTCATTCCCCGCCGCCCCCAACCCCCCGCTCTTCTAGAGGTTCTTCATCTACTGGGGGTTCTATTTTGGGGCATGGGAGACGGGGGAAATCAGAGAGCCTGCTTTTGGGAATACTTCTCCATTCCTGCTGCATGTGATCCAAGCCAAAAGACTTCGTCTGCTAGTAAAGTGAAGAGCATGACAATTTTCTACACATTTTGCAACACACATCCCTCGGTATGCAAAAAAATGTGGTGTTGTGACTTGACCACCAAAAAACCTCTTAAAACGCCCTGAAGCCAAAGCAGCCCTGAGACGTCGGAAGTATTTTTGTAAAAACCAACAGCACACCTCAGTACTCCTCGCTTTCGAGCGGGTTTCCCTTGATCCTTATCATATACGCTTGAAGAATCTCATATTTCCCTTCCTGGGTCTTCACAGTCGGTTGCCATGGGGATAAGGGGTTACGGTGACTTTGGGAAAGTCTTTTGAAAGACTGGTTCCTTCTCAAGACGGCAGCCATTTTGTCGGGCGGCTGCATCGGACCAGCCTTGCTCTGAGAGCCTTTCACACATCGAAGCGTGGAGAGAATTTTTGGACAAATTGCCGCCATTCCAGGAAACATTACTTCTGCTAAACTCTCACATGTCAGAGGGTGCAAATCAGGACAGAGGCGCAAATGTTTCCCAAATGTACTTGGATGCTTTTATTATTTTTTACAGGTGGGACAAAGAGAAGGGTTGCAAACAAGCAATTAGTTGTTGAATGATGTGGTAAATACGACCCCAAATCATCGTCAAAGCTGCTGTGCCTATAAAATTATGGTCCGTCCCCATAGCAACAGGCGACGTGGTTTTGTAAAGATGCTATGTATCTGTGGCTGCAGCAGCAGCAACAAGACGGACGGTCAGCTCAGACTAAAGCTCAAAGGAGAGGTGGAGGCTAGAAACATGAGTGGAGGTTGGTAAGGCCAGAGGTGACATCTTAATGGCGTATGGGGGAGAGTTACAGGACAACACCTGGAGCAGGGGTGGCCAAACTTGCTTAACGTAAGAGCCACACAGAATAAAGTCAGATGCTTGAGAGCTGCAAGACAGGAAGGAAGGAAGGCTAATAGATGGGGGGGGAGGTGGAAAGAAAGCAACTTTAACTTAAAAATGCATTCTCCAAGCTGTCAGCTGGCTTGGCTTGGAGAAGTAGGACCAGAATCAATGGGTTGAAATTAAATCAAAAGAGTTTCCAGCTCAACATTAGGAAGAACTTCCTGACCGTTAGAGCGGTTCCTCAGTGGAACAGGCTTCCTCAGGAGGTGGTGGGCTCTCCTTCCTTGGAGGTTTTTGAACAGAGGCTAGATGGCCATCTGACAGCAATGAAGATCCTGTGAACTTAGGGGGAGGTATTTGTGAGTTTCCGGCATTGTGCAGGGGGTTGGACTAGATGACCCTAGAGATCCCTTCCAACTCTGTGATTCTATGAAGTGATTTAAAGAGGCAAATGCCTTCTCCAAGCCGGCCAACAGGGCAGTGGGGGCTTCCAGAGCCACACAATATGTGTGAAAGAGCCACACGTGGCTTCCGAGCCGCAGGTTGGCCACCCCCAACCTAGTGGGTCGCAGGAGTTTGCCTGGTGCCACAGAGGTGGGGCTTGATGGCAGGGAATGGGAGAGCGCATCGCAGAGACTTTCTTCTTTCCCTTGCAGACCCCAAGAAGGAGAACAGAACCGTGAGCCTTCAGGCGAAACTACGCATTGCTCAAGCTTGGCAATTCACGTGGCGAATAGTTCTTTTGGGGGAAGGGAGGGCATCCCAATTGGGATGGACCAGGCTTCTTTTAGTGAAGCTGTTGGGCAAAAATTCTACTTTGTGAGCTACTGGGCTAGAGAGCCAGTTTGGTGTAGCGCTTAAGTGTGCGGCCTCTTATCTGGGAGAACCGGGTTTGATTCCCCACTCCTCCCCTTGCAGCTGCTGAGATGACCTTGGGTCAGCCATAGCTCTGGCAGGAGTTGTCCTTGAAAGGGCAGCTTCCATGAGAGCTCTCTCAGCCCTGCCCACCTCACAGGGTGTCTGTTGTGGGGAAGGCAGGTGAAGGAGATTGCAAGCCGCTCAGAGTCTCTGATTCAGAGAGAAGGGCGGGGTATAAATCTGCAGTCGTCTTCTTGTAGGTTCAGGATGGACTAAAGGAAATACTACTGTTACATGGGAAGTGATGAAAATGTGGAATTTGCTGCCAGCAGATGTAGTGATAGCCGCGGGAATAAACAACTCTAAAGGGGCGTTAGGTAAATTCATGGAGGATAAGTCTAAAAATGGCTACTCGCTGTGGTGGCTGAGGGGAACCTTCACATTCAGAGGCACTAAGTCTCTGAGTCCCAGAGCCAAGAGGCAAACCTCAGGGGAAGGCCTCAGCCTCTGTGCCCTACTGTTGGCCCTCCAGAGGAACTGGCTGGCCACTGTGTGAGACAGGAGGCTGGACTGGATGGACCACTGGTCTGATCCAGCCAGGGCTCTTCTGATGTTCTTATGTAGGCCTCAGCCTCTCTGCCCTGTTGTTGGCCCTCCAGAGGAACTGGCTGGCCACTGTGTGAGACAGGAGGCTGGACTAGATGGACCACTGGTCTGATCCAGCAGGGCTCTTCTGATGTTCTTATGTAGGCCTCAGCCTCTCTGCCCTGTTGTTGGCCCTCCAGAGGAACTGGCTGGCCACTGTGTGAGACAGGAGGCTGGACTAGATGGACCACTGGTCTGATCCAGCAGGGCTCTTCTGATGTTCTTATGTAGGCCTCAGCCTCTCTGCCCTGTTGTTGGCCCTCCAGAGGAACTGGTTGGCCACTGTGTGAGACAGGGGGCTGGACTAGAAGGACCACTGGTCTGATCCAGCAGGGCTCTTCTGATGTTCTAATGAAGGCCTCAGGCTCTCTGCCCTGTTGTTGGACCTGCAGAGGAACTGGCTGGCCACTGTGTGAGACAGGGGGCTGGACTAGATGGACCACTGGTCTGATCCAGCAGGGCTCTTCTGATGTTCTTATGTAGGCCTCAGCCTCTCTGCCCTGTTGTTGGCCCTCCAGAGGAACTGGTTGGCCACTGTGTGAGACAGGAAGCTGGACTGGATGGGCCACTGGTCTGATCCAGCAGGGCTCTTCTGGTGTTCTTATGAAGGCCTTGGTCTCTCTGCCATGTTGTTGAACCCCCCCCCCGCCCCCCATCTCAGGGTGTCTGTTGTGAGGAGCGGAAGGGAGGCGATTTTAAGCCACTCCGAGACTCCTTTGGGTAGTGAAGGGTGAGGTATAACCCTACTCAAGAGCAGTTTCTGTCAGATCTTCCTCACAGGCAATGTTCCCTCTAAGAAGCAGAATCTTGTAAGCAAAAATTCTACTTTGTGAGCCACTGACAATAAACTTGTGAGCCACTGCATAAATTATTCTGCTCCGGGGTCATCCTTCCTGAGCTAAGTCAAAAATCTTTGAGCTAGAGGCTAAAAATCTGTGAGCTAACTCATGCTAACTCAGCTGAGAGGGAACACTGCTCACAGGGTGTCTGTTGTGGGGAGGAGAAAGGAGATTGTAAGCTGGGTTTGATTCTTCAGTCCTCCAGATACACCTGCTGATGTGACCTTGGGTCAGCCACAAGTTCTCTCAAAGCTGTTCTGCTTAAGAGCAGTTCTGGGAGAGCTCTCTCAGCCACACCTACGTCACAGGTGTCTGTGGGAGGGGAAAGGAGATTGTAAGCCTCTCTGAGACTCCTTCAGGTAATGAAGGGCAGGGTATAAATCCAATCTCCTCCTCTTCTTAAGAACATAAGAGAAGCCATGTTGGATCAGGCCAACACTGTGTCACACAGTGGCCAAAAAACCCCAGATGCCATCAGGAGGTCCACCAGTGGGGCCAGAACTCCAGAACCCTCCCACTGTTGCCCCTCCCAAGCACCAACAATACAGAGAATCACAGCCCCAGACAGAGAGTTCCAACAATACGCTGTGGCTCATAGCTATTGATGGACCTCTGCTCCAGATGTTTATCCAATCCCCTCTTGAAGCTGGCTATGTTGGTAGCCGCCGCTGCCACCTCCTATGGCAGTGAATTCCATGTCTTCTTCCAGTGGGCTCTGCCAGCAGCTCTGCACCTCAGGCAGCCGCCCCTAGCCTGAGTATTCCTGAGTTCTTGGCAGGCTAGGATGGCTGTAGGGGTAGGTGATAACCCAGGCTGGCCTGACCCCCTCAGAAGCTAAGTAGGGTCAGTCCAAGGAAGTCCAGGTCACTACGCAGACCCGTTGGTCTCTTGCCTTGAACTGGGTGGTCCAGGCGAGCCCGATCTTGTCGGATTTCAGAAGCTAAGCAGATTCGACCCTGGTTAGTTCTCGGATGGGAGACCCCTCTGAGGAAGTCCAGGGTTGCGTCGAGGAAGGCAATGGCAAACGACCCTTGTTTATCTGCCCTGACCTTAATGGCCCAGGCTAGCTCAACCTTGTCAAATCTCCCAAGCTAATCAGGGTCAGCCCTGGTTAGTGTTTGAATGGGAGAGTGTCAGGGAAACCCAGGGTTCCTATGCAGAAGCAAGCAATGGTAAATCACCTCTGTCTGTCTCTTGCCTTGAAAACCTCACAGGGTCACAGACTTCTGACCTCCTCAGCCTGGGCTATCACCCCCACAGCCACCCTAGCCTGCAAAGAACTCAGGAATACTCAGGCGAGGGGTCGTCTCTTGCCTTGAAAACCTCACGGAGAGAGCCAGTTTGGTGTAGTGGTTAAGTGGGTGGACTCTTATCAGGGAGAACCGGGTTTGAATATTCCCTACTCCTCCACTTGCACCTGCTGGAGTGGCCTTGTTTTAGCCATAGCTCTGGCAGAGGTGGTCCCTGGAAGGGCAGCTGCTGTGAGAGCCCTCTCAGCCCCACCCACCTCACAGGGTGTCTTTTGTGGGGGGAGAAGATATGGGAGATTGCAAGCCGCTCTGAGTCTCTGATTCAGAGAGAAGCGCAGGGTATAAATCTGCAGTCTTCTTCTTCTTCACCATAAGTGAGCTATGACTTGATTTTTATAAACACACAGAGATTTTGTTGTCGTTCAGTCGCACAGTTGAGTCCGACTCTTTGAGACTCCATGGACCAAGTCACGCCACGCCCTCCTGTCTTCCACCATCCTCCAAAGACTGCTCAAATTCGTATTCGTTACATCAGTAACGCTGTCCAGCCATCTCCTCTTTTGCCGTCCCCTTCTTCTTTTGCCTTCTGTCTTCTCCAGCATCAGGATCTTCTCCAGGGAGGGCTCCCTTCTCATTTGGTGGCCAAAGTAGTTGAGCTTCAGCATCTGACCTTCGAGGGAACAGTCAGGGTTGATTTCCTTTAGGACTGACTGATTTGATCTTCTTGCAGTCCAAGGGACTCCAAAGAGTCTTCTCCAGCACCACAGCTCCAAAGCATCTACCCATACAAATGTGTATTTTCTTCTGTACAATGTGAATTCAGACACAAATGTAGCAATCTCTACATACATCATCTGCAATATGTACAAACTGTGTGTCAAAGTTCTAATGTGGGCTACAAATACATTTGGAAGATTCTCACAATACAAGAACTTGTGCGCACTCAATGGAATTGCTCAGCAGTCGGGTGAAAACGGATAAAAGGAAGTTCTCACAAAGGGTGATAAAGAGGTGGAATTCACTGCCACAGGAGGTGGTGGCAGCTTCAAGATGGCTTCAAGAGTGGAACAGAGGTCCATCAGTGGTTATTAGCCACAGGGTATTGATGGAACTCTCTGTCTGGGGCAAGTGATGCTCTGTATTCTTGGTGCTTGGGGGGGGCAGCAGTGGGAGGGCTTCTAATGTCCTGGCCCCGCTGATGGACCTCCTTGATGGCACCTGGGGGGTTTTGGCCACTGTGTGACACAGAGTGCTGGACTGGATGGGCCACTGGCCTTACCTAACATGGCTTCTCTTATGTTCTTATGATTAAAACTGAATAAAGGCACAGAAAAAGCTATCCAGACACCTGGTGGTGTTAAAGGTGACATCAGAAGCGAAATTTGCACTGTTGCCTTCTCACAACTGCTGTGTTAGCTTGGGAGGAGGAGCGGGGGGGGGGGCGCTCTGTTACTCCCCCTCCCGACCCCAGCGAGTATGGAAAGGCGTCGTAAGTCTTAAGGGCTTTCTCCGCATTCTCGAGAACCATGAATGAACCCTGAAGGAAGAGCACGAGTTGATCGCCTTGCTGTACCAAACGCTACCAGCAGAGAGCAGGAGCGAGCACGGTCCCTTCCATATGCCTTTTGCCAACGTTAACACTGTGATGCCCTATTTGGCGTGCGGTAGGGGGGGGGGGGAGGTTACTTCGGTGTCTTCTTCGAGATCACGCCTTTTCTTTCTTTTAAATTGCAATTTGCATGTCCTAAGATCTCTCCGCTGGGACGCTCGTTCCCGGAAAGCTCGATTTCCCAAAATTACACCACCTTGCCCTGAAGCCCTCGCTTCCCCCTTTTCCTCCCCACCTCCCACCATATTTGCACCTGAATGACCAGGTTTCCCATTTCTTCCCCTAAAAGTTCTTGGGGTGGTGGTGGGGGGAAGCAAGCAGTGTGAAGGGGCGTGCAGGGGAGGGGGAGGGATGAGATGGACAACGATCCCTTCCCCAGCTCGGGTGAGGGATTGGGGGGAGAGCGCCCCAGCTTTCTCACCAGGGATTTCCAAGAAGATGGGAGGGTGGTGTTGGTGGATTTGGGTACCAGTGACAACCAGCCCCGGTAACCGGAGAGAGAGAGAGAGAGAAAGAAGCTAACCCTCCAAATGTGATCAAGCCCCCGTTTTGATGCAAGGGAGAGGAGACAGAGAGAAAGCGAGAGGGGAGAAATAGACACTCAGTTGTGCAGGGATTTTTTTTTTTATTTTTTTGCAAGAGAGAGGAAAAAGGAGGGAGGTTAGTAAACAGAGGGGCAGCCTCTGCAGAATCTCTGCCCCCTCCCCCTCCAGCAATGACCGTTTAAAATGGAGCAGCGTCACCTCAAATAGGTAAAAAATGCATTTTTTCCCTTTCCTCTCTCCCTCTCTGCAATTGGGGAAAAGGGGTGGGGGGTGGGGGGGTTGTCAATTGCACGCCAGGAAAACCGACCCGACCCCGCACTGCCTCCTCTTCCCCTGCGCTGGAAAGGAAAGGGAAGACCATTGGCAAAGGGGTGGTGTGTGTGTCGGGGGTGGGGGTGGGGGGGAGTTGGAAATCAGCTCTGCTGTCCCATATCTGAAATTCACTGGGCGGGGCTGGCTTGTGGGTCGTTGTGGGGGGGGGGCTCTGCGCGTCGGGGGCTGGATGGGGTGTGTTGCAGAGGGGGGGGGGAGGAGAAGCACGTTGGTGGTGGTGGGGGGAATCTGGCCCCTTCCCTGTTTTGCTTCTTTTTTTGCTTTTTTTTTTGCTTAAAAATGCGCCTGCATCCCTGTTCGGTGCGGCAGATCTGCCAAGCCTCAATGTCACCAAATAAATAAAAAGAAAGATAGGGGGGGGGGGGAGAAAAGGAGGGGGGGGGTAGAGACAACAGCTAGCCAAAACCCATCCTTAGGTCACGGTTTTTTTCCCTTTTTTTGGGAGGGGGGTGGTTTGCTCCTGACACACACACACACAGTCACACACACACACACACACACACACACCAGCAGCGAGGCAGAGGGAGCTGAAGAGGCAGGCAGGGCTGCTCTCTCTTTCCCTCTAGCGATGGATTTTGGTCCCCCCCCCTTTCCTTCCTAGCAAATGAACAAGGCAAAGCCAAGCTCTAGATTTAAAGGATGCTGGACATGACTTTTTCAGGCAGCATTTTTTCCTTCCCCTTTCGGGAGCCTTGCTAAGGAAAAAAAAAACAGGAGGAAAAGGAGAAAGCAGGAGGAGGGGGAGGGCAGACACCCCCCTCCCCATATTTCCACCAGCGTCACCCTTGGCATCTACCGCTCACCCCAAAAGGATGGCTTTGCACCTGGGCTGGCCGAGAAAAGCAGCAGCAGCAGCCGTGCAGAGGGGGGCTTGGGGAACCGTGCCCTAGGCTGAATGCTTCTCCCCTTTCTTGCTTTTGTCTGGCATATGCTTTCCCCCCCCCTCCCCCCCCAATCTGGACCGGGATCAGTTCCTCTCCGGTGGTGCCTTCCGTCGGTTTGGTGCAGCCCCAGCGAGATGTGGTCGACCTCTCTGTTTCAGGGGGTTCGGTGGAGCGTTGGATTTGCCTGCAGGAAAACCGGAATAGCGGTGATTGGGGGGGTCTGAATAACCCAGGGAAAAGGCAAAAAAAAAAGGACGGAAGGAGAGAAAGAGAGAAAGACAGCGGGGAAAATAAAAGCGGAGCTGCAACCCCCAGCTAAAGGAACTGGCTTGGGGGGGCGGGGGGGGGAAGGTTGAAAATCTTGGGAATCCGTGTGCTTGCATAGGCTTGAAAAGTGGGGGGGCCTACATCATTCCCCTCCTCTGGACTGCAGCTTGACTGGAAAGCCTTGTATGTGACCATCTCTGACCTCTGCAGAAAGTCTTGGCACCCTTTCCTCTCTTTTTTCATTTTGGGCAAGGGGCCGGGGGGTGGGCTGGGGGGGAGTGACGCGGCGGTGGCTGTCCATTTCCAGCGGATGTCCATGAATGCAAACACCATGATATTTATGATCCTGGGGGCTTCTATTGTGATGGTAAGGAAGCGTTTCTTTGCACAGAATTTCGTGTCTGATCCTTTCTTTCTCTCCTCCCCCCCCCAAGAACAACCCCCCACCCCACCCCTCATTCTTGTGCCTTTCGTCCAATCGTGTTTTGGTATGCATGCCTGTTTCGTGTCCTGTTTTGGTGTGCATAAGCGTGTGCTCGTTTATTGTCTTTTAAAGATACGTAAAATTCTTTTATCGCTTCCCCCTCCTTTTTTTAGCCATGAAATGCGAGTGAAATTTTTAATTCCACCATCTCTAGACCTGACCAGCTGCCTTCTGGCCTCTTTCAGGCAATCGCGTGCTTGATGGATATGAATGCACTCCTGGACCGATTTCATAATTATATCTTACCGCATCTGAGAGGCGAAGACAGAGTTTGCCACTGCAACTGTGGAAGGTAAGTCTCTCTCTCTCTCTCTCTCTCTCTCGGCGGCTGGGCCGTGCACCATCGTGTCCCGTTGCACTGGGGGAGGGCGAAGGAAGAGAGAAAACATCTGTGGGGAGCAAGCCAGGATTCTTGGCATACCTTGTCGATGTTGTGAGTTCAGCGGGAGGGTTGCATTGGGGACTTTTCACTCTCGGGGACGTCTTGCCAGGATCCCATCTGAAATGGGAATCTGTAGGATTGGAGCATCCGACACCCCTTACCTGTCTTATCCTGGAATCCTTACAACGGCCTTTTAAGGTAGGCCTAGTCTTACACACACACACACACACACCCCAATATTGCAGGAAGAATTACTGGCTTCCCTTAAGGCCACCAAAACAAAGACTTTGGGGCATTTGAAGAAGGCCTTCTAGATCTGAAAGTGAGCCACTGTGCTGACTCACCTTCTGGCCGCTTTTATGTACCAACCTGTCCCTTTCAGTGTGCGGTTAGCTTACAGGACTCCCCACCACCAGGTGTAGTGACAACCACAAGCTTGAATGCCTTTTTTAAAAGTGTGTGTGGGGGGGTTGACAAATGCCTGCGGAAGGAGAGGCCTGCCGGTGGCTGCCTAACCTTCATGGCTCAATAGATCCTCCATATCCAGGGGCAGTCTACTACTGAGTAATAGATTCTGGGGGAAAGCCATCCCTGTTCTGTGTTTCGCTTGGGAACTTGCTGGCTGGATGTTTGGAAACAGAGTGCTGCGCTTCGTGGACCTTGGTCCGATCCAGCAGGGTTAGCTGTTTATGCCAGACCTGGCTTCTGGCCCACTACAGTCTTTATTTAAATCATGTACACCTTGGAGGAAAGATGAACTTTCCTTGGGGGAAAAAATGGGTCACCAGCCATCCTAAGATCTGTGTCCCCTCTATAGCTGTGTATTCGGACATCCGGAAGGGAGGCTATTCTGTAACTGATAACCTTATACTGTCAGCCAAAAATGTCGACTCTGCCAAGGGCTATCCGTCTTGGATGTCTCTCTCCCACTCTTGGGCTCCTTTTTGGTTATTCATTCGGGGTCCAACTTTTCCTTGGCTCCGCAGGGACCTGGAATCGCTTTGGAACGTTCTGCGTGTGCCTTTTCCGGATGCTGAGTTCAGAACGGCCAAGTTTCTCTTGAATGTTGGTTCGCATTTGCTGTGTGGGGGGAGGGGGGTGCAGGGCCAGCCTTGCCAGTAGGAAACTAGGCAATTGCCTAGGGCGTCGGCCTTTTGGGGGTACCAAATTGGGTGCTCCCCATGTGACTTGGTGACATTATCAGTGGGGGGGGGGCACCAGAATTTAGCCTTGCCTAGGGTGCCAGACAGTGTAGAACTAGCCCTGTTGGGGGGTGTGTGCCTTCAGATTGAGATCTGGAGCAAAGCCCTCCAACGTGCCGGAGGACGAGTAGATTGCCCTCTGACAGGGGTCGATCACTTCTTTGGCCACCTGGAAGGTATGCCCCCAAGCTGCAGGTGCTGGGCGAGGTGGAGGAGTGCGCTTTGCGTAGAGTGACTCGAGGCCGCAGCGGGGAGTTCCAATAACCAAAGTTCAGAGGGTGACCCATTTCCCAATTACCGAGGCCTCCCCAAGGGAAGCCCGGTTTGTTATGTCATTCCGTAGTTCCTCAGGAAGATGGATGGCTTTTGGAGCGTGGCACTTTCGGCTGGCGGGTTGGTGGGGGCGGGGGCGGAATGGAGCTGTTAACTTTCAGCCAGGGGAACTCTGGGTTCAAATGCCACATTCTTCTCCTTTGGGAGGAAAGATGAGACAAGAACAGATCGCTGGAGATCAGTCTTGACTCTGTGGCTTGGGGGGCAAAGGGCCAGTTTTGCCAGTCAGAAGTTCCTGTTTCCATTCCTGCTATCTCCTGGACAAAGATTGTGGGCACCAAGTATTGCGGGGGGTGTGTGTGTGTGTGATCTTTTCCTGCCTGAATCCTGGAGAGGTACAAAGCATTTGGTATTGAACTAGATGGACCTGGGGCTTTCATGTTGATGTAAGTTCTGTACCTTCCTAGGAGAGAGGGCTGTAATAGAATCGTTACATGATTACTCCCTAGTGTAGGGGTGGCCAGACTGGCTCAGGAGCCACATGTGGCCCTTTCACACATATTGTGTGGCTCTTGAAGCCCCCACTGCCCCATTGGCCAGCTTGGAAAAGGCATTTCTCTCTTTAACTCACTTCTCAGGGAGGGACGGTGGCTCAGTGGCAGGGACGGTGGCTCAGAGCATCTGCTTGGTAAGCAGAAGATCCCAGGTTCAACCCCCACCCCGGCAAATAGGTGTGAAAATAGTGTTCAGGGAAATAGGTGTGAGAAACCTCAGCTTGAGAGACCCTGGAGAGCTGCTGCCAGTCTGAGTAGAAAAGACTGACTTTGATGGACCGAAAGTCAGATTCAGTAGAAGGCAGTTTATATGTTCGTAAGCCAGCCGGCAGCTTGCAGAATGCATTTAAAGTTGCTTTCTTTCCACCTCCACCTCTCCATATATTTTCCTTCCTTCCTTCCTTCCTTCCTTCCTTCCTTCCTTCCTTCCTTCCTTCCTTCCTTCCTTCCTTCCTTCCTTCCTTCCTTCCTTCCTTCCTTCCTACCTACCTACCTACCTACCTACCTACCTACCTACCTACATCTGAAGTTCATGTCTTGCAGCTTTCAGGTGTTTATTCTGTGGCCCTTACCTTGAGCAAATTTGGCCACCTCTGCCCTAGTATCTCTGTTTGAAGGATAAGAGGCAGGGGTGGAATTCTAGCAGGAATTCCTTTGCCTATTAGGCCACACACCTCTGAGGTAGCCAATCCTCCTAGAGTTTACAAGACTCTTTTTTGTCAGCTCTTGGAGGATTGGCTACATCAGGCGGGTGTGGCCTGATATGCAAAGGAGCTCCTGCTAGAATTTCACACCTGATAAGAGATATTAGGGAAATATTCTTCTCTTCCTGAGAGCCAGTCCACTGAGACCTGTACTAGGCTGCCTGGACCAATGGTCTACTAACTCAATCGAAAGCAGCCATCTCTGTACTCTGAATGGAAGCGACACCCTTTCTGGATGGCACAGTTCATGACTCTTAAGAAGGAATTTCAGGACTGGCTGTGAGGAACCATAAATCTCTGGTATTGGACCACGTTCTTGTTCCAGGGCTCTCCTTAAATGACCACTGTGAGTGGTGCCAATTGGCTTAGGGTGACCATCTTTGGCTCCCGATGAATCCAAAAAGGCATGTTAATTGATGATCAGGGGTTAGGGAAGTCTCCCCCCTCTGCTGTGTGACCCTTCTCGTCCTCTCTCGAACTCTTGGGCGGGGCAATGAATGCAGTGAGAATTCCGCTGCTGGGGAGAGCTTGAAGGTCACCTCATCCAATGATGAGTGATCGTTCCTGCACGCTCCCAAATAGACCTGATATCAAAAGGAGGGAGAGAGGAAGGGAGCAATGTCTGGGGTTCTCTGGGGAAAGGGGAAGGTGTGCCAGGTGGAGGAAGGAAAGGAAGAAGAAGACTGCAGATTTATACCCCGCCCTTCTCTCTGAATCAGAGACTCAGAGTGGCTTACAATCTCCTTCACCTGCCTCCCCCACAACAGACACCCTGTGAGGTGGGTGGGAATGAGAGGGCTCTCACAGCAGCTGCCCTTTCAAGGACAGAGAGCGGCCTACAATCTCCTTCACCTGCCTCCCCCACAACAGACACCCTGTGAGGTGGGTGGGGCTGAGAGGGCTCTCACAGCAGCTGCCCTTTCAAGGACAGAGACTCAGAGCAGCTGACAATCTCCTATATCTTCTCTCCCCACAACAGACACCCTGTGAGGTGGGTGGGGCTGAGAGAGCTCTCGCGGCAGCTGCCCTTTCAAGGACAACTCCTGCGAGAGCTATGGCTGACCCAAGGCCATTCCAGCAGCTGCAAGTGGAGGAGTGGGGAATCAAACCCGGTTCTCCCAGAGAAGAGTCCGCACACTTAACCACTATACCAAACTGGAGACAGGAGAATCTGTGTTGAGCGTCTTTATGGATTTCTTTCAAAATGAAATCCCTTTTTTAAAAAACAGTCAGGTGGCTTGCAGGAAACATTTACTGTTTAGGGTTGCCAAACTCTGGGGTGGGGTGGGGGGTTGGATGGGGATCTCCTGGAATTCCAGCTTATCTACAGACAATCAAGATCAGTTCCCCTAGAAGAAATGACTGCTTTTCGGGGGGGCTCTAAAGCATTATGTCCCACTGAGGTCCCTCCCCTCCTCAAGTCCTGCCCCCCCCCCCATGCTCTGCCCCTGAATCGCCATGAATTTCCTAACCCAGAGTTGGCAACCCTGAACTTGGATCTCGCTCCATTTGGACCCCTCCTCCAGCTTCTATCAATCCATTGTGTTTTTATTCCATCCTTCTTTCAAGGACCGCCCCTCCTCATTTTATGTTGCCATTCCTCCCCGTGCCACTGGAGGACATTTCCCAAGGCTTTAAAAAAAAACTTGGTGATTGTTGTAGTGCTGTAGCATTAATCATCCAATATGCTGCATGGCTAAGCAGCAATTTGAACCCTGCTCTCCCCAGGCCTAGTCTGACACTGTGCCGCTGGAGGACACTTTCCCCAAGGCTTTGAAAAAAACTTAGTGATTGCTGTAGCGCTATAGCACTAATCACCCGATGTGCTGCATGGCTAAGCAGGGATTTGAATCCAGCTCTCCCCATGCCTAGTTTGACCTTCTCTACTACAGGGACATTCTCTAGGCCCCTCTGCCCCTCTCAGTATTGAGACTCCACCCACAGGAACCTGCCATACAGTATTTCAATGGCCAATTGATGTTTTGACTCTACCCAGGAAAGATTTTCCATTTTCCTGTTGTTGTCACTGCAAATGCAGAGGCATTCGTACCAGCAGTGGAACATCTGCATGGGGTCTTTGTACATGCTTTCTTCCACTAGCTGCCATTCCTCTCCATGCCACTGGATGACATTCTCCTCAACACTTAAAAAAAACCCCTTAGTGATTGCTGTTGTGCTATAGCGTTACAACAATCTACTGCCACAGCCTACTAGATCCTCTGAATCCCCACCTTGAATTAAGAGAAGAAATTTCTAATGCTCCTCAACAAAAAAGAGCTAGACACTTTTTTAAAAAAAAAGATGAGAGCTCGGAATTTAGAGGAATGAGTAGATCATGGCAATAGATTTTTATACCATTATAGTGCTATAGTAATCTAACATTTACTGGTTTTTAAAGCCAGAAAAAGCTTTCCAGTGTTGCAGGAGAAAACTGGCAGTGGGGGAAATGGGGGCAAGGAAAATGAGGCAAGGTGAGATCTTTAAAAATCCCCCCTTTTCAGAGAATTGTAGGTGGTGTCTATGGGGCTTGGTTGGCTGTCTCTCATCCAGGAATTGACCCATATTTGCATCATTTCAGCAACATGCTGTCATGATCTTTGGCCTAGTGAAGCCTATAGGCTCCAGAGCCGCCTGCCTAGGAATTACTACCGAAAGCCTACATTTCCCAGGATCCCCTCTGCCCTTCTGATTGAGTGGCAAGGGGTTTTGGAGGGAAAACTGGCCCAGAGAGGGGTGGGACCTGGGAAGGGAGCATAAAAAGGGCTAGGCACAGACAGGGTGAGTTCTTTCTGGGAATAGGCTTCCCAACCCTCCCGCCCTGGTGGGGGACCCCAGGATTTCCACCCTCTTCCCCCGCTCCCCAAAAAAACGGAAGCGGGGGGAGGGGGAAACAGCGCCGGGAAGCATGGCGAGCCGCCCGATCCTGGAGCAGGCGAGGCCGCTGCGCTGCGGCCGCCCCCTCCCCGCCCACCGCAGCTGCTCCTCCGAGATGGGCCCAGGCTGAGCCCATCTCGAAGGAGCAGCCAAGAGGCGGCAGCAGCACAGGCAAAACCAGAGAAGGAGAGGGCGGAGGCAGGCCAGGAGCATGGCAAGCCGTGAATCCGGGCCCTTCTAGGACCCGGACTCACGGCTCACCACGCCCCCGGCCCGCCTCCCCCCCTCCAATTCCACCCCAGAGGCGGAGTGGAGCGGGCGAGGCCGCCGCGCCGCTGCCGCCCCCCCCCCCCGCCCCACCGCAGCTGCTCCTCTGAGATGGGCTCAGCCTGAGCCCATCTCGGAGGAGCAGCTACGGCGAGCAGAGAAGAGGCGGCAGCCGCGCAGCGGCGTCGCCCGCTCCGAGACGGGGCGGCTCGCCACGCTCCCCGGCGCTGTTTCCCCCCTCCCCCTAGCTCCACCCCAGTGTCTCCTGGCTCCACCCCCAAAGTCTCCTGGCTCCACCCCCAAAGTCCCCAAATATTTCTGGGATTGGACTTGGCAACCCTATCTGGGAAAGGCTGCAGGAGGGAAGGCAGCAGGAGAGAGCCCTTAACCAAGGCGGTGAGTTTTGGCATTAGAGCAGGGAATGACTAGCTAAATGCGTCAGGGCTTCTGCTTTTCTGCACCAACCGTTACTGTTTTCATATTCACTACTGGACTAAATGTTTATCACCCAGTTTTTATTTATTTTAGAGCACTAATAATAAACTCCTTTGGTGGTTATCCTGTCTGGGTCTTCATGTCTCCTTGGCCAAGGTTGAGCTCGAGAGCCAGTTTGGTGTAGTGGTTAAAGTTGCGGACTCTTATCTGGGAGAACCAGGTTTGATCTCCACTTATAGCTGCTGGAATGGTCTTGGGTTAGCCATAGTTATCACAGGAGTTGTCCTTGAAAGGGCAGCTGCTGTGAGAGCCCTCTCAGCCCCACCCACCTCACAGGGTGTCTGTTGTGGGGGGAGAAGATATAGGCAATTGCAAGCCGCTCTGAGTCTCTGATTCAGAGAGAAGGGCGGGGTATAAATCTGCAGTCTTCAGTCTTCTTCTTCTAATAAGGAAGACCGGGGTGGTTGGGTGCTCTGGGCCCTCGCACGTAGGCCCTTACCAGAATGGTGGCAGCCAGTAGAAGGCCCTCCCAGGCCCCTGCTGTGTGACACATGCCTTCATATTATTCTGCAAGACAAAATCCAGTTCTGGAGCTAGCACTGTTAACAAACTTCCCACAACCGCCCAGAAGCAGAAAGCTAGCACAGCCAAGACAAGCTTAATCCATTTTCCTGCCTTTTAGGGAACTTACGTAGCTTCTGGGGGGGAAAGCAGCAAAAAAAAAAAGATCCTAGAGAATTTCTCAGCCTGTTATGAGGTTCGCAAGTTGGAGGAGGATGGGAAGATTTTAAAAGGCCTTTGCCGGAATTGTGTCCGTGTCCGACTGCTCCTTTGAGCTCCTCGGCCTGTTGTCATTAGGAGTGTTTTCATCTCACACACTTCTGTTGCTGGCATTTCCAATTCATTTCATCCTTAAATGGTCCTTGTATGCCCGTTACCTTCCCTGGGTGCAAAAAATTGTATTACAGTTGTGTGAATTTGACAGGGGTGGGGGAATTGGTGTGAGGACACTGGTGCGAAAATTCACACCAGTTCAATTTGCGCAAGGTGAAAACAGGAAGGAGACAGGATTCTTAAGAACAAAGTAGGAGTCAAGTGGCACCTTTAAGACCAACAAAGTTTTATTCAGAATGTAAATTTTAAGACCCTGAGCAGAACTGAATCAGTGGCCCTTCTGCTTCATAAGAAAGGCAATAACATCAGTACTGTGTCCTGGGAAGCATAGGAACCCAGACCATCAAATTGTCTTTCCACATCATCTCTCTAGGTGGTTCTACTTTCAGAAGTTGTGTGATGTAGTGGTTAAGAGTGCCTGAGTTCAAATCCCCATGCATGCCATGGAAGCTTGTTGGGTGACCTTGGGCCAGTCATGTACTCTCTCAGCCTAACCTACCTCACAGGGTTATTGTAAAGATAAAGTAGAGGAGATGAAAAAAATGTAAGCCACTTTGAGTCCACATTGGGGAGGGAGGGAGGGAGAGAAAGAAAGAAAGTTAAGCAGAAGTAGTAGGGTTGCCAATCCCCAGGTGGGGGCAGGGGATCCCCCGGTTTGGAGGCCCCTCCCCCTGCTTCAGGGTCATCAGAAAGTGGGGGAGGGGGGAGGGAAATGTCTGCTGGGCACTCCATTATTCCCACAGGGTATAATGGAGAATTGATCCGTGAGTATCTGGGGCTGGGTTTGTGTGTGTGTCTGTTTTTTGAGGTAGAGGCACCAAATTTTCAGCATAACATCCGGTGCCTCTCCTCAAAACACCCTCCAAGTTTCAAAAGGTTTGGACCTGGGGGCCCAATTCTATGAACCCCCAAAGACGGTGTCCCTATCTTTCATTATTTCCAATGGAGGAAAGGCATTTAAAAGGGGTGTGCTCCCTTCAAATGTGATGGCCAGAACTCTCTTTGGAGTTCAATTATGCTTGTCACAACCATGCTCCTGGCTCCTCCCCCAATGTCTTCTGGCTCCATCCCCAAAGTCTTCAGATACTTCTTGAATTGGACCCGGCAACCCTAAGTAGAAGCCTTTTTGGTGGTGACACATTAGTTACGGAATACTGATCCCAGAGGTAGATCAAGAGGGATAGCCATTTTAGACTGTTTGTAGCAGTAAAAAAGAGCACGAGTCCAGTAGCGCCTTAAAGACTAACAAAATTTGTGGCAGGCAGGGCTTTTTTTTGTAGCAGGAACTCCTTTGCATATGAGGCCACACCCACCTGATATAGCCAATCCTCCAGAGCTTACAAGGCTCATATTACAGAGCCTACTGTAAGTTGCAGGAGGATTGGCTACATTGGGGGGGGGGGGTGACCTAATATACCAAGGAGTTCCTGCTACAAAAAAAGCCCAGGTGACGGCATAAGTTTTCATCAGTTACGCCTGCTTCTGCAGATACAGCAAGATGTGAGTCCATCTGTCCTTATATCTTGGAGAGAGAAGTGCTTTCAGATGCCAAACATCAATAGCAGGTGAATGGGGGGAATTACAATAACAGGCGTGATTGGATTAGATGTGACACGCGGAGGGGTAGTAGGCAGAAGGAACATTGTTGGCAATGAGACAGGAAGCCTTGGTCTCAATTCAGTCCCGGAGGCTGCATTGCCTTGAGCTTTGTTATCAGTTGCAGTTCAGCAGTCTCTCTTTCTAATCTCCCTTTGAAATTCCTTTGTGAGAGAACTGCTACTCTTAGGTTCGCACAACTGAATGTCCTGGAAGGTTAAAATATTCCCCAGAGGCGCTTGCTGGTGCTGCCTTCCCCTGACGGTTAAGTGCCAGGTCAAAATGGGGTTTTGTTTGCCTGAGCTTCGTTCGGCTTCTTTGTCTGCTGCTTTTTGTTTTATAGTATCCAGGGCTTTTTTAAAATCAGGAACTCCTTTGCATATTAGGCCATACACCCCTGATGTAGCCAATCCTCCTGGAGCTTACAGTAGGCCCTGGAATAAGAGCCCTGGAAGCTCTTGGAGAATTGGCTACATCAGGGGTGCGCGGCCAAATGTGCAAAGGAATTCCTGCTGCAAAAAAAAAAAAAGCCCAGATAGTATCTGTTTCTCTTGCAAAATGCATAGCCTGGCTTTCCAAATGATGACCGAGGCAGTAAACAAAATTAAAAACACGCATAGGAAAAGAGATAAACATACAATACAAAAATAACAGCGGTTGGTTAAAAAAAAATCTATTCTTAATAGCAGCAGAAGATAAAACGCAAGTAATTGCTATATTGAAGTGGGGTGGTTCATGCCATTCACGAAGAACAATGGAGTTTCCATAGATAATGAAGGGCCTTGTATATATTGGCAAAATGTGTACTCCTGCATTCCTGCCCACTTAAGGGCCACCAGTTTGGTGTCGTGGTTAAGAGTGGCAGACTCTAATCTGGAGAACCAGGTTTGATTCCCTACTTGTCTCCATGCAGCCAGCTGGGTGACCTTGGGCCAGTCACAGTTCTCTCAGAGCTGTTCTCTCAAGAGCAGTTATCCCAGAATTCTCTCAGCCCCACCTACCTCACAGGGTGTTTGTTGTGGGGAGAAGAAGGAAAGGACGCTGGGGGCTGGACGGTGGCTCAGTGGTAGAGCATCTGCTTGAGAAGCAGAAGAGCCCAGGTTCAGTCCCCGGCATCTCCAAAAAAGGGTCCAGGCAAATAGGTGTGAAAATCCTCAGCTTGAGACCCTGGAGAGCCGCTGCCAGTCTGTGAAGACAATACTGACTTTGATGGACCAAAGGTCTGATTCAGTATAAGGCAGCTTCATATGTTCATATGTTCATAGGTGTGAGATTTTAAGTTGCTCTGATACTCTGAGTGAAGGGCAGGGTATAAATTCTCCTCCTCCTCCTCCTCTTCCTCCGCCTTCATAATAAAAACACAAAAACTGTTAAAACCAGCAAAAACGCATCATTAAAACAATGAAAACCAAGGCTAATATACACATACAGAAAAACAATTAAAATATGAGATAGGAAGGAGGGATCACTGAAGGAATATGTTTTTACCTTCTTGAGAAATACAGCAATAGAATAGGATAGAGGAGTCTCTTGGTTCTGGTGCCACAACCAAGAAGCCCCTCTCTTGGGTTGCAAGCCACCTCATCTCAGAAGGCCAGAAGGGTCCTGGAAGAGAGCTATACTAGGGTTGCCAACCTCCTGGTGGCGACCCAGTATATAAACCGTGAATCTAATTATGAAAACACATTTCATAAATTTTCAAAAAAAAAATTTAGTAGAAGAATTTCATAGGTATAGAATTACAATTTACATACTATAATCACAATAATCATCACAAATGCGCCTGCTGCTCTAGGAGCTTCTGGGAAAACTCTGGTTTTTCAGACGCTCTAGCAATTTGGGAGGAAGTGGACTTGGCAACCCTAGGTGGGGAAGTTCAGATTTTCCTGATTCCCACGCACACAAGAGCCATTTTCTTCTCCCTCGTCCCAGGGGCAATCTTCTTTCTTTTTTTCCATTGGCAAATGAATAGCAATATATCCAGGGCTTTTTTGTAGTTGGAACTCCTTTGCATATTAGGCCACACACCCCTGATATAGCCAGTCCTCCAAGAGCTTACAATATGCCCTGTAAGAAGAGCCCTGTAAGCTCTTGGAGGACTGGCTTCATCAAGGAGTTTCTGTTATACTAGTATGTCTATTAGATTCTCTGAATTCTCAACTTCCATTTTTTGTTTTTGTTTTAAAGTAAGATTCTAGCCCCTTTTATGGCAGATGCATAAGGAGAAGGCATACCTTCTCAAGGAAAGAGAAGGGAGAGTTTTTACAAAAATATATTGGTATAATGACATATCAATATAAACACTCTTTGGTCCCTCATTTTTTTAAATTAAAAAAACTTCCTGTGGAAGCCATCAGCGGCAGAAGAAGAATTGCAAATTTATACCCCACCCTTCTCTCTGAATCAGAGACTCAGAGTGGCTTACAATCTCCCATATCTTCTCCTCCCACAACAGACACCCTATGAGGTGGGTGGGGCTGAGAGGGCTCTCACAGCAGTTGCCCTTTCAAGGACAACCTCTGCCAGAGCTATGGCTAACCCAAGGCCATTCCAGCAGGTACATACCTCCCCCTAAATTCACAGGATTCGCATTGCTGTCAGATGGCCAACTAGCCTCTGCTTAAAAACCTCCAAGGAAGGAGAGCCCACCACCTTCCAAGGAAGTGTGTTCCACTGAGGAACCGCTCTAACTGTCAGGAAGTTCTTAGTAAAAAAAACAACAACCCTCTTCTGATTTAATTTCAACCCATTGGTTCTGGTCCCGCCTTCTGGGGCCACAGAAAAGAATTCCGCAGCATCTTTAATATGACAACCCTTCAAGTCCTTGAAGATGTGCTGATCCTATCACCTCTCAGCTCCCTCCTCTCCAGGCTAAACTTGCCCAGCTCCTTCAACCTTTCTTCATAGGACTTGGTCTCCAGACCCCTCACCATCTTCATCGCCCTCCTCTGGACCCCTTCCAGCTTGTCTATATCCTTCTTTAAAATGTGGTGCCCAAAACTGAACACAAGACTCCAGGTGAAGTCTTACCAGAGTGGAGTAAAGCGATACCATCACTTCACGTGATCTGGACATTATACTTCTGTTAATACAGTCCAAAATTGCATTTGCCTTTTTAGCCACTGCATTCTTAGTATAGGGCCTACTGTAAACTCCAGGAGGATTGTTTACATCAGGGGGGTGCGGCCTAATATGCAAAGGAGTTCCTGCTACAAAAAAAGCCCTGGGCATCCCTATGTGAAAGGGATTGGTGAACCACATTTATTAAATCTGGATCGTGGTTTCACGTGATGTTCCAAATCCCAGGTGAGTAGCCATATTGGTCTGCCATAGAAGAGCTGGATTCAAGTCCAGTGGCATCTAGAGACTAATAAGATTTCCCCGGGTGTAAGCTTTCAAAGGTCAACGATCTCGTGGTCCTTTGACCCTTGAATGCTTATATCCTGGAAATCTTTTGGGGTTTTAACATGCTATCGGACTCCAGCTCCCAGCTGGCTCTCAAGTACTCCGTTGCGTGCTCCCAGCTACAGAGATATCTGCCTAGAAGAAAGATGGTAAAAAAAAAACAGAATTGGAAGAAGAGGCATGCTATAGAGGATTCTCCACATTGCTATCATTGCCATTACAAATGCAGAGGTGTGAGCATTCGTGGTGGAGCTTTCCCTTGCGGGAATTTTTTGCACTTTCTCATCCATCTTTTTCTTCCTGCTTTCAGATGTGCTCCACAACAACCCCGCAGTGAAAGACAGAATCTAGGTGGGCAGCTGTGGTGGTCTGAAGCGGTAGGACAAACTTTGAGTTCCAACAAAGTTGTCTTCAAGGCGGGAGATTTTGTGCGCACGTGCACTTCCTCAGGCACGTGTGGGCGCACAAAATCTCATACCTGGAAGAAAACATTGCTGGTCTTAAAGGCGTCACTGGACTCAAAATTTCTTCTGTAGCCCTGGAGTGGTTCTCTTTTTTTGTAGCAGGATCTCCTTTGGGAATTCGGCTACACCCCCCTGATGTAGGCAATCTTCCAGGAGCTTACAGTAGGCCTTTTAAGAAGAGCCCTGTAAGCTCTTGGAGGATTGGCTACATCGGGGGGGGGGGGGGGGGGGGCGGAATAGCCTAATATGCAAATGAGTTCCTGCTACAAAAAAAGCCCTGCTTCTCAGGGGTGTGCTTGTCATAGCTGCCATCATGACTCACTGTCCTGATTGGTTTTGTTTTTTGAAATAGCACTATAGCAATGATAGCAAGAGTGGTTATAGAGCTATAGCAACTGCTGATCAAAACCTCTGACTCAAATAGCTCTTTAATGGTGGCAGAAGGGGAGGAAATGCCTAGAAAGTGGTCCTGCGAGGGATCGGTGATGGAAAAATTGCACCTTTGTAGGGCAGAAAAATGCATTCCCTTACTTCCAGATAGTGTGATAATGTGCTCACTCAGAGAAGGTGGTGAGAGCCAATGTGGTGTAGTGCTTAGAACGTTGGTCCAGGTTTCAGTCTCCAGTCTGCCAGGGACGTTTGCCGGATCACCTTGGGCCAGTCCCATGTTTTTCAGCCTAACCTACCTTACAGGATCGTTGTGAGGATTAAACGGGGGACAGGAGAATGATGACAGCTGCTTTCGGTCCCCATTGGGGGGAAAGGTGTGTGTGTAGGGGTCCATGAAATAAATAAATAAAACCAGAGTAAAGCATAGGGCTGCCAATCCCCAGGTGGGGGCAGGGGATCCCCCGGTTTGGAGGCCCTCCCCCCACTTCAGGGTTGTCTGAAAGCAGGGGGAAGGGGGGGAAATGTCTGCTGGGAACTCTGTTATTCCCTATGGAGATTTATTCCCATAGAAAATCATGGAGAATTGATCCACGGGTATCTGGGGCTCTGGGGGGGCTCTATTTTGGGGTAGAGGCACCAAATTTTCAGTATAGCATCTAGTGCCTCTCCCCAAAATACCCCCCAAGTTTCAAAAAGATTGGACCAGGGAGTCCAATTCTATGAGCCCCAAAAGAAGGTGCCCCTGTCCATTATTCCTATGGAAGGAAGGCATTGAAAAGGTGTGCCGTCCCTTTAAATGTGATGGCCAGAACTCCCTTTGGAGTTCAATTATGCTTGTCACAGCCTTGATCTTGGCTCCACCCCTAATGTCTCCTGGCTCCACCCCCCAAAGTCTCCTGACTCCACCCCCAACGTCCCCAGATATTTCTTGAATTGGACTTGGCAACCCTAGTAAAGCAGCAAACACAGATGTAAAAATAAAACACAATGTTGTGTGACATCTGAGCTGAGCTAGCAACTTAGTTAAAGAAGGAACATGAACTGCCGTATCTAGGGAAGATTCTGCACCAGCTGTCTGTCCCCTTCAGATGTTTCATTCACTCGCATATTCTTGTGGCTCTAGATCAGGGGTGGCCAAACTGTGGCTTGGGAGCCACGTGTGGCTTTTTCACACATGTTGTGTGGCCCTTGAACCTCCCACCACACTGTTGGCCGGCTTGGAGAAGGCATTTCTCTCCTTAAATCACTTCTCCAAGCCAAGCCAGTAGGTATCTTGAAGAATGCATTTAAATTTGCTTTTTTCCCACTTCTCCCTCCCTCCCTTCCTTCCTCCCTCCCTCCCTCCCTCCCTCCCTCCCTCCCTTCCTTCCTTCCTTCCTTCCTTCCTTCCTTCCTTCCTTCCTTCCTTCCTTCCTTCCTTCCTTCCAACATCTGATGATCATGTTTTGCGGGTCTCAAACACCTGACATTTATGTCGTGTGGCTCTTACATTAAGCAACTTTGGCCTCCCCTGCTGTAGACCATGTGTCTTCCAAATCTTTCCAGATCTCTTTCTCTCTCTAGAGTCAGCCTGGATTTAAAAAAAAGTATTAGCCTGTAGCCGTATTGGCAGAGCTTCTGTTGCAATTTCATCGCTGTTTATGGTGTGTGTTCGGTCAGGCAGCATGCTGAGTTTTTCCTCCTCTGTTCTGTCCTCACAACACCCCTGTGATGTGGGTCAGGCTGCGAGGGGGTGACTGGCTGGCCTGAGATTGCCCGGTGAGTGTCACGGATGAGTAAGGATTGGAATCTATCCAGGGTGACGTTTTCTATCGATTGTACATCTCTGTCTTGCCTTTCCTTCAAAATGTGTGAGGTTGTGGATGGGTACAGCATGTAACCCTGTCAGAACCAGCTGATCTCTCTGGTATTGTGTGTTTTGACCCACCCACCCCCGTTGCTCTGATCTACCCCAATGTACCGTACTCTGGAGTTTTGCTGGGGGTGTGTGCATTCCTATCCATTTCCCTTCAAGGCCTTTTCCAGGTTGTGCCCTGCAATTCCAAAAGGACTCCTGGCAAAAGTTGAGGAGGGAGAAAATGGTGTAGAGTTAACAAAGTTCCCATAAGGGCAAAATAAAAGGTGGGTCAAAAGAATTTAGGGTTGCCAATCTCCAGGGGTCATGATCTACTGCAGCCATGTAACAATTCTCAGTTTTCATTTTTTTTTTTTAAAAGAAAGTCTCCAGATCTTTTTGTTCCAGAGTTATAAAGGGAAACATGCAGTCTGCACATTTCCCCTTATAACTCTGCAAGGAACAGGCTGCGGACTTAACTGTTTCCAAAATGAAACTGGGAAATGGTGTATTGTAGCAGTGGGTCATTTTGACATCATAGTGATGGATCAGTTACAGAATTTAAGACGTAAAAGGAGGAAATGTTGACTGCTGGTAGGAGGGAGGCTAAGGAAAGCATAAGAAAAACTGCCATGTGGATGCTCTAAAGCTACTATGAATGTCTCTGTGTTCATAGCAGCAACATGAGTTACAAAGAGACTTGTCTCCATGTGTACGCAGTCAGGGTCTATTTATGTCCCAAACAAAACAAAGCACTTCTTCTTTCATGACTCATGGGAGGCCTGACTCACACATGCAGGGAAATGAGGTGGCACTGGATAAATGTGGTAATAGAACCGATGGTACCACTTTGCAAGGAGGCGGAAAACCACATTTCGGAATGTGATCTTGTACATTTGAGGTGTGATGGTATGGGAGGGCAAGTTATAAATGAGTTGAGAGAAATTACGCTTGGGCCTGGGAGGTACGTGGCTACATGGAACAGGGTCTTTTTGGTGGTGGTAATGAGAATATAGAATTTTCCTTCCTCGAGAGTTCTGTTCTGCCCCAGATAGTTTGGTCCTTAGAGGTATGGCATTAATTTCCCAGAAGGCACTGGAGGAAAGCCAGACTGTTCGTTTAAAATATAATAATGTTTGCTTCTGGAGGACCTGGTCTTGAATCTCCTCTCTGCAGCCGCTTTGGGGGTCAGCTGCTATCTCCCAGCCTAATTGTGACTTCACAGGGTTGTTTGAAGGATACAACTGCAAAGTGGAACAGGTATATGAAGTCACACAAAGCTGCTTTCTGTTGAGTCAAACCCTTGGTCCGTCAAAGTCAGTACTGTCTACTCAGCCAGGCAGTGGCTTTCCAGAGTCTCAGATGAGGTAAGAACATAAGAACATAAGAGAAGCCATGTTGGATCAGGCCAATGGCCCATCCAGTCCAACACTCTGTGTCACATAAGAACATAAGAGAAGCCATGTTGGATCAGGCCAACGGCCCATCCAATCCAACACTCTGTGTCACATAAGAACATAAGAGAAGCCATGTTGGATCAGGCCAATGGCCCATCCAGTCCAACACTCTGTGTCACATAAGAACATAAGAGAAGCCATGTTGGATCAGGCCAATGGCCCATCCAGTCCAACACTCTGTGTCACACATTGGCAAAAAAAACCCTCTGCTCCATATTTTTATCTAACCCCCCTCTTTTTATTTTTATCTAACCAGTTCCGCAGGGCTTGCAAAACCTCTCTGTTTCAGCTTGCTTTTGGGACAGAACCTGGCTAAACGGATCTGTAGCCATCCAGCCATCTTGTGCATGATTGTGATCTATAGCACTTTATAGCACCGTTTTATCTTATTTAATTAACTGTGTAATTGAATTGTATTTTAAAATAATTTGTTTTACATTGTATTTTATTTACATCACGGTGTTCCGTGTCTGTGAGCCGCCCTGAGCCCGCCATCGGCGGGGGAGGGCGGGATATAAAAATAAATTTATCTTATCTTATCTTATCTTGAAGGTGGCTATGCTTGTGGCCGCCACCACCTCCTGTAGCAGTGAGTTCCACATGTTAATCACCCTTTGGGTGAAGAAGTACCGTACTTTCTTTTATCCGTTTTAATCTGTCTGCTCGGCAATTTCATCGAACGCCCACGAGTTCTTGTATTGTGAGAAAGGGAGAAAAGGACTTCTTTCTCTACTTTCTCCATCCCATGCATTATCTTGTAAACCTCTATCATGTCACCCCGCAGTCGACGTGAGGTCTTTCACATCACCTTTTCACTGGAGATGCCGGGGATTGAACCTGGGACCTTCGGCATGCCAAGCAGATGCTCTTCCACTGAACCAGAGATCCTCCCTTACAAAACTCCACAGAGGAAGGTAGGAGAGACATTTAAGAATGATCTCTCCTGTAAAGCTGCCAGCTCTGGGTTGGGAAATACCTGGAGATTTTAGGGGTGGAGCCTGGAGAGGGCGGGGTTTGTGGAGGGGAGGACCTCAACATGGTACAGTGCCATAGAACCCACCCTCCAAAGCAGCCATTTTCTCTAGAGAAACTGATTTCTGTACCCTGAAGATCAATTGTAAAAGCAGGAGACTTCCAGGGCTGGAGGTTGAAAAAGAAGAAGACATTTGATTTGTATCCCACCCTGCACTCTGAATCTCAGAGTGGCTCACCATCTCTTTTACCTTCCTCCCCCACAGCAGACATCCTGAGAGAGCTCTGACAGAAGCTGCCCTTTCAAGGATGGCTCTGCAAGAGCTGTGGCTGCCCCAAGGCCATTCCAGCAGCTGCAAGTGAAGGAGTGGGGAATCAAACCCGGTTCTCCCAGAGAAGAGTCCATGCACTTAACCACTACACCAAACTGGCTCCCAGTTGGCAACTTTCTCTCTTCTGATTCCCTTCAGCTGGGGCTGCTATTTGTAGCTGATCTGCGGAAGCCTTGCATTTATGTTGATTTTTAGAGTTTGTTTTCGCTTTTTATTCTAATTTGCTTAGTGGGCCTTTCTGGACCCCAAAGTGGGGCTAAGCATATTACCAACGAATCAAGTCTTGTTCTAAAATGACTTGAGGTCAATTTTGCTATGGTTTCGAGGTTGTAAAAAGAGAAATGCCAAACAGAAAACGTCATTTGTTGCAATATCTAATATTATTCAGATCCCCATGGAAGCACATGAGTAACCCCCTCGAGACAGCCCCCCCACATAAACACGCTGAAATGAGAACATTTTGTTATGCTGCTCAAAAATATCCCTTCAAAAGAGCCATGCAAAATATTAAGGCTGTATTAACACACCACTGAATATTTCACATAACACACCACTGAATATTGCACATAACACACCACTGAATATTTCACATAACACACCACTGAATATTTCACATAACACACCACTGAATATTGCACGCAACACATTGTTGAATATTACACATAACACGTTGTTGAATATTGTACATGACACAACACTGAATATTGCACATAACACGTAGTTGAATATTGTACATGACACAACACTGAATATTGCACATAACACGTTGTTGAATATTGTACATGACACAACACTGAATATTACACATAACACGTTTTTGAATATTGTACATGACACAACACTGAATATTGCACATAACACGTAGTTGAATATTGCACATAACACGTAGTTGAATATTATGCAAAGGTTATTTTTATACATGGCTGAGAAAAGCCACCCCAGCTATGGAAGCAGCTGTGACTGGAGGGAAGGAAGATAGAACAGGTGCCACATGCCCCATCCTTATGCTGATTGCTGCACACTGGCACAGAAGCTCTGACATGTAGGGTTATCATTCTCTAGATCAGGGGTAGCCAAACTGTGGCTTAGAAGCCACGTGTGGCTCTTTCACACATATTGTGTGGCTCTCAAAGCCCCCACTGCCCACCCAGCCAGCTTGGAGAAGGCATTTCTTTCTTTAAATCACTCTTCCAAGCCAGCCAGCTTGGAGAATGCGTTTAAAGTTGCTTTCTTTTAACGTCTCCCTCCCTTCCCCATCTGTTTCCTTCCTCCCTCCTTCCCTCCATCTTGAGGCTCTCAAACGTCTGTCATGGCTCTTACATTAAGCAAGTTTGGCCACCCTTGCTCTAGATGGCAACTGGAGATCTCCCACAATTACAATTGCTTTCCAAATCACCAAGATCAGTTTCTCCCAGTGGGTGAGAAGGGTGAGCTCTCTGGCGTGATATCCTGCAGAGGTCCCTCCCCTCCTCCAAACTCCACCCTCCCCAGGCTTCAGCCCCCAAATCTCTGGGTTTTCTCCCACCTGGAGTTGGCAACCCTAATTAGCAGCCTAAGTAAGCGACAGATGATTTTCCAAGGTGGAGAAGACCATCCAGTTGCAAACGATGATTCTAGCACATCAAGAGCCCATGATCTGACATGCATGGATGCCGCCTAACGTACGTTGTATCTTCCATAGCATTTTTTTCATAGCATAACATATGCTTCCTAGCCCGTAGCGATTTCTTCCATAGCATTCTCACTTAACGAAAATAAAAATCCTGTTATATTGACTCACCCTCTTGGGGGAGAAGGGGGGAATTGCTTTAAAAGGGAAGCCCCGTTGCTAATTAATCTTTTCCTGTGAGGCGACCTCCTTTAACAACTGACGCCTTCTGAGAGTGAGACACTAATTTTTAAAATGGTCTCCATTTTATTTCCCAGTACTTTCTTGGACTAGCCGCTGCTTGTTCCTAGAGCCAAGTTCCTTTTTTCCTCCTCCTCCTCCTTTTCTTTTAGCAACGCCATCGCCAGCAGTGAGTGGTTGGGAAAAAAACACAGCCCTGAGCCAACTCTCACGTCCCTCAAACCAGAAAATTAATTTCTTCGAAAGAGCCAGCCCTCAGTTCTTATAAGGCCATTCGATTAAGCGTGCACGAAGCTGACAGGCCCGGGCAGAGGCCAAGATCCGGAGAAGTCACGTGTGCAGTCAAGGATGATTAGAGCCATCTTTCGCAGGTCTAACTCAGAAAATATCTGGGGACTTTGGGGGTGGAGCCAGGAGACTTGGGGGGGGGTGGAGCCTGGAGACTTTTCCATTCCCTAAAAGAAATAAAAGTGCAGCAGTGCAGTTCCCCTGAATACAGTCTTCATTTCCTCACCCCCCAGCAGCTGCACGTCCACTAAATGAAAGTGAACGCACACAAACACACTCACAAAGCAGCCAAAATAAATGTGAGTTAGAGTCACCAGATTTTCAGCATAGCATCTGGTGCCTCTCCTGAAAACCCCCCACCCGAGTTTTAAAAAGATTGGACCAACTCTTTGAGCCCCCAAAAGGGTGCCTCTATCCTTCATTATTTCCAAATGGAGGGAAGGCATTTAAAAGGCATGAGGTCCCTTTAAATGAGATGGCCAGCACTCCCTTTGGAATTCAATTGTGCTTGTCACATCCTTGCTCCTGGCTCCACCCCCCAAAGTCTCCAGATATTTCTTGAGTTGGACCTGGCAACCCTGAGAACTCTTGTGAACCACAGGAGAACCATGTGCTCTTAGATCTTTGGAGACGGGCAGGATAAAAAGGTATCATTGGGTAGAGAGCCAGTTTGGTGTAGTGGTTAACTGCACGGACTCTTATCTGGGAGAACCGGGTTTGATTCCCCACTCCTCCGCTTATAGCTGCTGGAATGGCCTTGGGTCAGCAAGGAGTTGTCCTTGGGTCTCGCAGGAGTTGTCCTTGAAAGGGCTGCTGTGAGAGCCCTCTCAGCCCCACCCACCTCACAGGGTGTCTGTTGTGGGGGGAGAAGGTATAGGAGATTGTAAGGTGCTCTGAGTCTCTGATTCAGAGAGAAGGAAAAGGAAGGAAAGGAAAGGTCCCCTGTGCAAGCACCAGTCGTTTCTGACTCTGGGGTGATGTTGCTTTGCCATCGCCTTCGCCAGTCATCTACACTTTCCCCCCAGCAAGCTGGGTATTCATTGTACCAACCTCGGAAGGATGAAAGGCTGAATCAACCTTGGGCCGGCTACCTGAATCCAGCTTTTGCCGGGATAGAACTCATGTCGTGAGCAGAGAGTTCAGACCACAGTGCTGTAGTACTGCTGCTTTACCACTCTGCACCAAGGGGCCGCTAGAGGAAAGGTCCCCTGTGCAAGCACCAGTCGTTTCCAACTCTGGGGTGACTTTGCTTTCACAATGTTTTCACGGCAGACCTTTTTACGGGGTGGTTTGCCATTGCCTTCCCCAGTCATCTTCGCTTTCCCCCCAGCAAGCTGGATACTCATTTTACCGACCTCGGAAGGATGGAAGGCTGAGTCAACCTTGGGCCGGTTACCTGAATCCAGCTTCCGCTGGAATCGAACTCAGGTCATGAGCAGAGAGTTCAGACCACAGTGCTGCAGTACTGCTGCTTTAACACTACGCGCCACGGGGCCGCTTCAGAGAGAAGGGCGGGGTATAAATCTGCAGTCTTCTTCTAAAATCATAATAATTAGTGGCATGTTGAAAATTAATGCCAGAATTGGAGCCTGTTTGGCTTGCCACCCCTTCCCTCCCTTTTCCTTTCCTTCTTAAAACATTCCTGTCCTGTCTTCCCCTCTATCCAAGTAGCATTACCAGCCTCCAGGTGTTCCAATTACAGAGGTTGGTTCCCTAGGAAAAAATGGTAGCCTTAGAAGGTGGGCTCTATTCAGGCCCTCCCCTGCCACTAGGCAAACTCGGCAATTGCCTAGGGTGCTCGCCTTCTGGGGGCGCTGAATTGGGGGAGTGCGGGGGAGGGGGCACCAGAAGTGAGCCTTGCCTAGGGTACCAGATAGGCTTGCCAATCCCCAGGTCCCGGCAGGGGTTCTTCCGCTTTCCCAGGCTCCTTCCCGCCCCAGTCAGCTGGCCGGCGGGGGAAAGCCCCGCCCCCACAGCCACCATGTGCCTTTCCACCTCCAGAGGCTTCAGTCTCCGATTGAAAGGCTTCCTCTTGGGATGGTGGGTCTGCGTTACTTTGAAGAAGCTGGCAGCAATTCCTAAGTAGAGACGCCAGTCCCTCGCTTCAGAGTCACCAGAAACAGACGGGGGAGGGAAATGTCTGCCGAGCACTTCATTATTCCCTATGTGGAGATCGATTCTCATAGGGTATAATTGAGAATTGATCTGGAGGTGGCAGGGGCTCTGGGGAGGCTGTTTTTTGAGGTAACGGCACCAAATTTTCAGTATAGCATCTAGTGCCTCTCCCCAAAATACCCCCCCCAAGTTTCAAAAATGATTGGACCAGGGGGTCCAATTCTATGAGCCCCAAAAGAAGCTGCCCCTATCCTTCATTATTTCCTGTGGAAGGAAGGCATTTAAAAAGGTGTGCTGTCCCTATAAATGTGATGGCCGGAACTCCCTTGGAGTTCAATTATGCATGTCACACCCTTGCTCCTGGTTCCGCTCCCAATGTCTCCTGGCTCCACCCCCAAAGTTCCCAGATATTTCTTGAATTGGACTTGGCAACCCTAGTACCAGATAGGCTAGGGCTGGCCCTGACTCTATTACATCAGATCCTTGCTGGGTTTTCTCCTCTCTCCAAACTCTGTCCCCAAATCTCCAGGAATTCCCCAATCCAGACTTGGTACCTGTAGGCTTTTGAGTGGTATCTGTGGAAGAGGCACCCCATGCAATCTGAACCCACTCGTGGCTCTCTCCTCCACTCTCAGCTCCCTGGAATACAAACAGAGATAGATTTAATTTTTTTTTTCACTAGGAAGATTAAAATGTTTGGCTGATTATATTTTTATGTAGTTTGTCCTTTACAATTTATTTATTACATTAGATTTATATCCCACCCATTCTACAAAGACTCAGGGTAGTTAACAACATGAAATAAACAATATGAAAACATTAAAACAGTAAAACAATCAGATAAAATCACAATGGTGTTACTTCATCTATTCTAGGCAGGATCATATAGTATCTTGGTGTAGTGGTTAAGTGGGCAGACTCTTATCTGGGAGAACCGGTTTGATTCCCCGCTCCTCCGCTTGCAGCTGCTGAAATGGCCTTGGCTGAGTCATAGCTCTCGCAGAGCTGTCCTTGAAAGGGCAACTTCTGGAAGAGCTCTCTCAACCCCACCTACCTCCCAGGGTGTCTGTTGTGGGGGAAGAAGATAAAGGGCATTGTAAGCCGCTCTGAGTCTCTGATTCAGGGAGAAAGGTGGGGTATAAATCTGCAGTCTTCTTCTTATCTTCTTTTCTCCAAGGCCATCATATCCTAGGCAGTTGGTACTAATATGGGATAGATCCAAGTGAGGTGGCAGCCCTCTCCCATTAGATTGATGTATCCATTGTTTCTAATGAATGTGTGTGTGTTTTAAATAAATTGAGAGTTCCCTTCCTTTCTTCTTTGATCCACCTTCGGCATGATTCAGAAAAGTGGAATTAAAAAAAAACCCTTTCCATAAATAAGGTGCTGCGCAGTACCCGGTTTGCAATTTCATCTGCCGCGGCTGGTGGAGTTTATTTGGATCTGTTGATAATACCTGATAGGGCATGTCTTGAAGGTCAAAGAAACAAGCTCAGAAAGCAGCTAGAGTTGAGTCCAAAAGTACCTTAGAGAGAATGAGGGCGGGGTTTTTTGGGGGGGGGGGAGGAGGGGTGCATAAGCTATAAGAGTCAAAGCCCCCTTTGTCAGATACAAAAGAATTTTGACTCTTGAAAGCTTCTGCCCCAAAATCTTGTTGGTTTCTAACAGTGCAATCCTAAAGAGAGTTACTCCAGTCTAAGCCCATTCTTTTCAACAGACTGCTCACAGGTTTCTGCTCTCTGCTCACAACCTCCATTGGGAACAATGGAAGATGCGGGCACCTCTTTCTGAATTGGACCTCTTGGTCCAATCTCTTTGGGGAAGTTTTTGAGGAGAGGCACCAGCAGCTATGCGGCAAATGTTGTGCCTCTACCTCAAAAAGCAGCCCCCACAGAGCCCCAGATGCCCCCAGATCGATTCTCCATTATGTAGCCTATGGAGCCATTGATTACAATGGTCCCAATAGACTACAATGGAGTCAGGAAAAAACCAATTTTTTTTTTTTGCGCGCCCCTATTTTGCTTTTCAGTCTGATTTGCAAGCTTCTTTGAGGGGAAAAGTGAGATATAAATATCTATATAAATAAGTAGTTTGGGCAGGTTGATAACATTTAAGCAACTTCCTGTTTGTTAGGTTAGGCAGGATCTGATAGTGTTTGTTCCTTCTCTGTTATACCTTACCTGTAAGGCTGGTTGTCATATTTCATTTTTAAAACAAACAAAGTAGGTTGCAAGAGTCCCCCTCCCCCCGCCCCAAGCAATGGTATGTTTTCTAAAGCCCAGCACAGGGCAGATCTACCAATATAGTGGAAAGGGGTGGGTAGATGTGTTCTATGGAAGTAGGATTGCCAAGTCCAATTCAAGAAATTTCTGGGGACTTTGGGGGTGGAGCCAGGAGCAAGGGTGTGACAAGCATAATTGAACGCCATAGGGAGTTCTGGCCATCACATTTAAAGGGACAGCACACCTTTTAAATGCCTTCCCTCCATTGGAAATAATGAAGAATGGGGTACCTTCTTTCGGGGCTCATAGAATTGGACCCCCTGGTCCAATCTTTTTGAAACTTGGAGGGTGTTTTGAGGAGAGGCGCTGAATGCTATGCTGCAAATTTGGTGGCTCGACCTCACAAAACAACTCACCTAGAGCCCCAGATACCCACTGATCAATTCTCCATTATACCCAATGAGAATCAGTCTCCATAGGGAATGATAGAGTGCCCAGCAGACATTTCCCTCCCCCCCTGCTTTCTGATGATCCTGATGCGGGGGGGAGGGCCTCCAAACTTGGGGATCCCCTGCCCCCACCTGGGGATTGGCAACCCTATATGTAAGCCAAGTATACCAATATACTGGAAAGAGGTGGGGAGCGAGAGCTCTTCTCTGGGGGCCAGGTCTACCAATATAATAAACAGTAGCCTTTGACCAACTGAATTAAATGTGAAAAACCCAATTGCCCTGGAAGCACAGAAGCTTTCCACAAGATCCCTGAACCTTCTGTTTCCCAGTTAAGAAAAAGAACGCAGATTTATACCCCGCCCTTCTCTCTGAATCAGTCTCAGAGCGGTTTACAATTTCCTTCCCCCACAACAGACACCCTGTGAGGTAGGTGGGGCTGAGAGAGCTCTTAAAGCAGCTGCCCTTTCAAGGACAGCTCTGTGAGAGTTATGACTGACCCAAGGCCATTCCAGCAGCTGCAAGCAGAGGAGTGGGGAATCAAATCCGGTTCTCCCAGTCCCAGATAAGAGCCCACGCACTTAACCACTACACCAAACTAAGGGAAGGTACTGTTCAAACCAGAGCTTTTTTTGTAGTAGGAAGAAGATATTGGATTTATATCCTGCCCTCCACTCCGAAGAGTCTCAGAGCGGCTCACAGTCTCCTTTGCCTTCCTCCCCCACAACAGACACCCTGTGAGGTGGTGGGGCTGGAAAGGGCTCTCACAGCAGCTGCCCTTTCAAGGACAACCTCTGCCAGAGCTATGGCTGACCCAAGGCCATGCTAGCAGGTGCAAGTGGAGGAGTGGGGAATCAAACCCGGTTCCCCCAGATAAGAGTCCGCACACTTAACTGCTACACCAAACTGGCTCTCCAGGAATTCCTTTGCGTATTAGGCCACACACTTCTGATGTAGCCAATCCTCCAAGAGCTTACAGGGCTCTTAGGACAGGGCCTACTGTAAGCTCTTGCAAGACTGGGTAATCAGGAGTGTGTGGCCTAATATGCAAATGACAGGGGCCGGCCATGAGTGAGTCTATTCTGGATTTTATTCTAGATTCTTCAAGAGCGGTGAACAGACTTCAGTTATTATTTGAAACACACCAATCCAGTGCAGGGGAAAGGGGGAGAACAGGTCCTATTGTCCTCTCTCAATGTCCAGGCGAAATAACACAAACCGACACCGCGAGATGGGAAAGGCACAAGCAGCCTTGAATTCATTAGCCGGGAAAGACTGTCGCTCGATAGACTTGACCAGGGAAATGCAGAAATGGAACCGGACAGCCGCTCCACTTTTTCTTGGCAGCAAAGAACTCTAATTCACTTGCTTGTCAGCCCCTGCTCTGCTCTTTTCCAGTTCTTAGCGGGTGACTTGATTCTCTTCCCTCTGAGGATTCAGGGGGCTCTGTGTTCTCGTAACATGTGGGGGCAAAGTCCATTCGTAAGATGTGTGTGTGTGTGGGGGGGGGGAGACCTGATTAGGAAGGAAGGGCGTAACCCTCAGGAAAGCAAAACACCCCCAGGGACATAAATCATGCAAACATAAGAAGCTGCCTTAGACCAAGGGCTGCCAAGTCCTTGCTGGGGGTGGGATTTTCCCCAGTTTGGGGGCCCCCAACCCATCAGTATGGAGCAGGATACGGAGGGGGGAGGGGGATCTCTACCCCCAAAGAGCTCTGTTGTCGACAATGTATCCAGCGCGATGAGGTCACCTGATGTCATCACGCCGGGCACATCGCGTGGGGATGTTCTAGCATTCAGGATCTACGGGACTCCAACTTGGTTGGAGTCTCTGTCTAGGGCAATGCTCTGTCTAGGGCAATGATGCTCTCTTCATGGTGGTTGGGGGGGGGCAAGTGGAAGGGCTTCTAGCCCCACTTGTGAACCTCCTCATGGCACTTGGGTTTGTTTGGGGTTTTTGGCCACTGTGTGACACAGAATGTTGGACTGGATGGGCCATTGGCCTGATCCAACATGGCTTCTCTTATGTTCTTATGGTTCATTTGCATGAGAGACCACCAAAGAAGCTCAGGGTCGCTGCGCAGAGGCAAGCCATGGTGAACCAACCCTGTTACCCTCTTACCTGGAAATCATACAGGGTTGACCTCACGCAGGGGTGGCCAAACTGCAGCTCAGGAGCCACATGTGGCTCTTTCACAAATATTGTGGGGCTCTTGAAGCTGGTTTGGAAGGAAGGCATTTCTCTCGTTTAAATCACTTCTCTGAGCCAGGCCAGCCAGCAGCTTGGAGAAGGCACTGAAAGTTAAAGTTGCTTTCTTTTCACATCTCCTTCTTCCTTCCTTCCTTCCTTCCTTCCTTCCTTCCTTCCTTCCTTCCTTCCTTCCTTCCTTCCTTCCTTCCTTCCTTCCTTCCTTCCTTGTGATTCTCAAACATCTGACATTCATGCCTTGTGGCTCTCAAATAGGGTTGCCAATCCCCAGGTGGGGGCAGGGGATCCCCCAGTTTGGAGGCCCTCCCCCGCTTCAGGGTTGTCAGAAAGCAGGGGGAGGGGAGGGAAATGTCTGCTGGGAACTGTTATTCCCTATGGAGATTGATTCCCACAGAAAATCATGGAGAATTGATCCACGGGTATCTGAGGCTCTGGGGGGGGGCTCTATTTTGGGGTAGAGGCACCAAATTTTCAGTACGGCATCTAGTGCCTCTCCCCAAAATATCCCCCAAGTTTCAAAACGATTGGACTAGGTGGTCCAATTCTATGAGCCCCAAAAGAAGGTGCCCTATCCTTCATTATTTCCTATGAAAGGAAGGCATTGAAAAGGTGTGCCATCCCTTTAAATGTGATGGCCAGAACTCCCTTTGGAGTTCAATTATGCTTGTCACAGCCTTGATCTTGGCTCCACCCCTAATGTCTCCTGGTCCACCCGCAAAGTCTCCTGGCTCCACCCCCAAAGTCCCCAGATATTTCTTAAATTGGACTTGGCAACCCTACTCTCAAACATCTGATGTTTATTCTATGTGGCTCTTGCGTTAAGCAAGTTTGGCCATCCCTGACATCAGCTGTGACTTGATGGCACTCTCCACTTACCGGGGGACTTTGAGGGCATGTCTGCTGACGGAACCAAAGGGAACCTAGCAACAGTATAATGGGCAGCCAGGCCCAGACAGAGAGTGGTTTGCTTCAGATAGTGTGTGAAACTGTTCAACTTGCAGGCGACCTAATCCAGTCCTGGTACCTTCAGAGAGCCCGAGAATGTCTTTTTATGTTGCAAATGTCAAATATATTGTTAACTCATAATAATTGTGGGGGGTTTTAGACCCATAAGGCAGTTCAGCCAGGCTGAGAATTCAGAGTTTATTGAGTCATGAGGACTAGGACCTTGCTTTAAAAAGACACGCTGAGATGGTTAGACCTCTGAAAAATGAAACTCCTGGGTCAGTGCAGTAGGCCCAGGGCAGGCATGTGGAGTTCTGCCGCCCGAGGCCATGCCCGCCCCATAGGGTTGCCAATCCCCAGGTGGGGGCAGGGAATCCCTCGGTTTGGAGACCCTCCCCCCTGCTTCAGGGTCGTCAGAAAGCAGGGGGAGGGGAGGGAAATGTCTGCTGGGAACTCTGTTATTCCCTATGGAGATTTATTCCCATAGAAAATCATGGAGAATTGATCCACGGTATCTGGGGCTCTGGGGGGGGGCTGTTTTTTTGGGGTAGAGGCACCAAATGTTTCGTATAGCATCCAGTGCCTCTCCCCAAAATTCCCCCCAAGTTTCAAAAAGATTGGACCAGGGGGTCCAATTTTATGAGCCCCAAAAGAAGGTCCTCCTATCTTTCATTATTTCCTATGAAAGGAAGGAATTGAAAAGGTGTGCCGTCCCTTTAAATGTGATGGCCAGAACTCCCTTTGGAGTTCAATTATGCTTGACACAGCCTTGATCTTGGCTCCACCCAATGTCTCCTGGCTCCATCCCCAAAGTCTCCTGGCTCCACCCCCAAAGTCCCCAGATATTTCTTAAATTGGACTTGGCAACCCTACCGCCCGACACGTGCCCACCCCGCTCACACGGGGCTAAATTTTCATGTGTGGGGCATGATGTACCCAGACATTGTTTTTGGGTGCTGAGGGGCGGGGGAATTCCTCTGACCCTTCAGCGCCAGAAACAAGCAGCGCTTTTAGGCCTTGGCGTTCTCTGGCGAGACCTGAAAGCGCCACTCGTTTCTGAGGAGTTTCTCCGACCTCTTAGGGTCCAGTTGAGGCTCAGGGACAGTGCGCACGGGGAGGGGGCACCTGCAATTGCCTAGGTCACCTACTCCCACGCGCTTGCCCTGAGTAGGCCAGACACCCACAAGAAGGGCCTCGAGGCCACTGCCCAGCTCGAGAGCTTCCAAAGAGTCCAATTTGGAAAGCTTTCCCCTCCCTTCCAGCGAGGGAGACGGGATGACGAAGCTGGGTGATGCTGGAGAGGGCCCGCGAATTAGAGAGCCGCTAATGGGTTCTTGTAATCGCTGCATAACGCGCCGGAGCATGAACAGCCTCATGGGGTCTTTTCCAATGACCTTGCTGGCTGCCTTGCGCATGGCGGGCGCCTGGACCGTCTTGATGCATCGGCCCTTTGCTGCAATCGGCAGCGATCAACGTAGGGAAATTATCTCATCGATCGGCTCGTTTAGAGCACAAAGGAAACAGTTTCTGCTTTTTAATTGGCCTCGTCTTTGCTGGTTGCCGAATGACACGCCTATCCCTTTCCTCCCCCCTTTCCCCAGAGTCATTTTCCCTCCTCCCCGCCTCCCCCAGGCAGACATTTGAGTAAGCCTTTTGGGCAACCATGTCTCCTGTCAATTATCAATAGGCCCGCATCCTTCTCTCCGGGTTTTACCTGGGATCGGTAGAATATTGGGGGGCAAAGACTCGGATCTGGTTTTGGCCACTCTGTGACGCAGCGTTGGACTGGATCAGCTGCTGGCTTGATCCAACATGGCTTCTCTTATGTTCTTAGGCAGGGCTTTTTTTGTAGCGGGAGCTCAATTTGCATATTAGGTCACACCCCCATGATGTAGCCAATCCTCCAAGAGCTTACAGGGCTCTTCTTACAGGGCCTACTGTAAGCTCCAGGAGGATTGGCTACATCAGGGGTGTGTGGCCTAAGATGCAAAGGAGTTCCTACTACAACCCCCCCCCCCCCCCCAAAATAGCTTTGAGACAGACTAAGCGCTGGAACTCCCTGTGTGCTCAGGTTGCCAACTCTGGGTTGGAAATTCCTGGAGATTTGGGAGCAGAGCCTGGGGAAGGGGGTGTTTGGGGTGGGGGAGGAACTGAGCAGTGATGTGATATCGCAGCCCAAAGCTGCCATTTGCTCCAGGGGAGCGGATCTCTTGAAATTCCAGGAGATCATAGAATCGTAGAGCTGGAAGGGACCTCCAGGGTTATCTAGCCCAACCCCCCGCACAAAGCAGCAACTTCACAATTACCTCCCATACACACATACATCCCCAGTGACCCCTGCTCCGCGCCAAGAAGATGGCAAAAATCTCCAGGCTCTCTGGCCTGGAGAAAACTACTTCTTGACCCCAAAGTGGTGAACAGCATTTCCCTGGGGGTGTAAGAACGGGTCACGAGAACTAAGCACCGATGCAACCCTTCCTGCCCTCCTTCTCATGATCTGCCTAAGTTCACAGAATCAGTCTTGCTGTTACATGGCTGTCTAGTCAGCACCGGCCAGCCTTCCGCCCCCCCTCCATAGCGCCCCCATGTCCCCTGTGGCGCCATGCCCCTGCACTTCTCCCCTCCCCTCTCCACCGCTCCTTCTCTCTCCCTTCCCCACCCCAGGTCTATTTCAAAGCCCGGAAGGGCGGTGGAACTGCGCTCCTGGGCGATCTAAAGGCACCCCCCGCCAATCAGCTGATCAGCGGGTAAAATAGCGCATCCTGAAAGGGTGCTGCCACTGCTCCCTCCTCCCCACTTCCTTTCCATCCCAGAAGTGGAAGTGGGGAGCAGCGGCAGCGCCCTTTCAGGATGCATTTCCTTCGCACTGCTGCTGGCCTGCCCTGGTGCTCATAGAAGGTGAGCGCTGAGCTGTTTTACCATCAATCAGCAAGAACATAAGAGAAGCCATGTTGGATCAGGCCAATGGCCCATCCAGTCCAACACTCTGTGTCACACAGTGGCAAAAAATGTTATATATACACACACACTGTGGCTAATAGTCACTGATGGACCTCTGCTCCATATTTTTATCTAAACCCCTCTTGAAGGTGGCTATGCTTGTGGCCGCCACCACTTCCTGTGGCAGTGAATTCCACATGTTAATCACCCTTTGGGTGAAGAAGCACTTCCTTTTATCCGTTTTAACCTGTCTGCTCAGCAATTTCATCGAATGCCCATGAGTTCTTGTATTGTGAGAAAGGGAGAAAAGTACCTCTTTCTCTACTTTCTCCATCCCATGCATTATCTTGTAAACCTCTATCATGTCACCCCGCAGTCGACGTTTCTCCAAGCTAAAGAGTCCCAAGCGTTTCAGCCTTTCTTCATAGGGAAAGTGTTCCAGCCCTTTAATAATTCTAGTTGCCCTTTTCTGGACTTTCTCCAATGCTATAATATCCTTTTTGAGGTGCGGCGACCAGAACTGCACACAGTACTCCAAATGAGACCGCACCATCGATTTATACAGGGGCATTATGATACTGGCTGATTTGTTTTCAATTCCCTTCCTAATAATTCCCAGCATGGAGTTGGCCTTTTTTATTGCAAATGCACACTGTCTTGACATTTTCAGTGAGTTATCCACCACGACCCCAAGATCTCTCTCTTGGTCAGTCTCTGCCAGTTCACACCCCATCAACTTGTATTTGTAGCTGGGATTCTTGATCAGCGGGGGGTGCCTTTAGATCACCTGGGAGCACGGCTCCACTGCCCTTCTGGGCTTTGAAATAGACCTGGGGTGGGGAAGAGAGGGATGAGGAGGTGTTTGCCTAGGGGTAAGGCCAAAGTCGGCGCCCCCACCCTGCCGGTGCCCTAGGCAACCACCTATTTTGTCTAGTGGGCGAGCCGGCCCTGTGTCTAGCCTCTGCTGAAAAACTTCCAAGGAAGGAGATCTCCAGGTTGGGTTGCTGAGCTAAACCTGGCAATGGACAGGAGGGTAGGAGATGCAGAGGAATGATGTGGGGGGCGTAGCTGCCCACACAATGATGTCACTTCCGGGGAATAGCTGGAAGCAAAGGTGGTAGCTCTGGGGATTGCCAGAAACCCAACAGAGACCTGCACAAGAGTGAGCAGATGAAATATATATTGCCGGGGAGGAATGGTTGGTGGGTCAGCGCAAAACGTAGGTAGCCCCGTTTGTTTAAAAGTGATGACGTTGCAGTCAGTGTTAAGGGAGATGTCCTTTTCTCAAAAAGAAAAAAAAAAGCTTGTCAATCATCCCATCGTTGGAACACTGGAGTTGTATTTCTTCGTGGAGGGAGGGCCAAACTTGCTTAACATAAGAGCCACATAGAATAAACATCAGATGTTTGAGAGCCACACAAGACGTGAACGTCAGATGTTTGAGAGCCACACAAGATGTGAATGTCAGATGTTTGGGAGCTTCAAGAAGGGAAGGGAAGGGAAGGGAAGGGAAGGGAAGGGAAGGGAGGGAGGGAGGGAGGGAGGGGAAGAAGGAAGGAAGGGGGTAGATGGAGAGCGAGGTGGAAAGAAAGCAACTTTAAATGCATTCTCCAAGCGGCTAGCTGGACTGCAGAAGTGATTTAAAGAGAGAAATGCCTTCTCCAAGCCAGCCAGCAAGGCAGTGGGGCTTTGAGAGCCACAGAATATGTGTGAAAGAGCCACATGTGGCTCCCCAGCCACAGTTTGACCACCCCTGTCTTAGCGGTTTATTGAATGGACTTTTGCTGGTCTTTCCTTCTGTCTTCATCAAGACTAGAAACTTAGTTTGAAGTTTCTTTTCTGAAAGTTGAATGTGCAAAACTGGAAATAGCCTTGAAGGGGTTGAGCCATGCCGGCTCCTCCCATGACAGCCCTTAAGCATAGGATTTGGGAGGCCCAGAGGGAAGCTCACCAGGGTCTGTGGTCCACTTCAGTGCCCTTTGCTCCTCCAGCTTATCTCATAGGTTACTTGTGCACATAAAATAGGAAGGGGAGAACTATGTGCTCTGAGCTCTTTGGAGGAGAGCAGGATGAAATTGGATGGAAAGGAAGGAAAGGTCCCCTGTGCAAGCACCAGTCATTTCCGACTCCGGGGTGACGTTGCTTTCACAACATTTTCACGGCAGACTTTTTACGGGGTGGTTTGCCATTGCCTTCCCCAGTCATCTACGCTTTCCCCCCAGGAAGCTGGGTACTTATTTTACCGACCTCGGAAGGATGGAAGGCTGAGTCAACCTGGAGCCGGCTACCTGAAAGGAAAGGAAGACCCAGGTTCAAATCCCTGCTCTGCCAGGGACCTTGGGTCAGATTAGCCTGTGTGTGTGTGTGAAGTGCTGTCTCCTCAGGGAGCTGCACTGGTCAGGGGAGAATAAGATGGGGTTTAGGGAAGGGAGGGACCTCAGTAGGGGATGCATTGCCATACAGCCCGCCTTTCAAAGCAGCCATTTCCTTCAGGGAGAAGTGAACTTGTCTAGAGATCAGTCATTAATTGCAGGAGATCTCCAGTCCCCGCCTGGAGGATGGCAATCCTCATTCTCCTACGGCACCCCCAGAACCTCAGCCTGTTATTTAGACTCCCCTTGAGCTGCCTCTGATGGGCCTGCAGTCATTTCAAGCCACGCTGAGGACACCTGGTTTTTAAAAAGAAAATGGAGAATCTCTGGAGACTGCAATTTGGGGGGGGGGGGGCAGCTGCCTGGCATTGGAGTTTCCTGTGCAGTTGGGATGAAGGCACAAGCCCCTCCTCTTTCATTTCTGCAATCAAGGGCTGTTAACAACTTTGGAGCCGTGCACCCTTGGAACGCCGTCGGGTTTAGGGTTGTCAATCCCCAGGTGGGGGCAGGGGATCCCCCGGTTTGGAGGCCCTCCCCCCCCCGCTTCAGGGTCATCAGAAAGCAGGGGGGGAGGGGAGGGAAATGTCTGCTGGGAACTCTTATTATCCCCATATGAATATGAGATTTATTCCCATAGAAAATAATAGAGAATTGATCCGCGGGTATCTGGGGTTCTGGGAGGGCTGTTTTTTGAGGTAGAGGCACCACATTTTCAGTACAGTGTCTAGTGCCTCTCTCCAAAATATCCCCCAAGTTTCAAAACGATTAGATCAGGGGGTCCAATTCTATGAGCCCCAAAAGAAGGTGCCCCTATCCTTCATTATTTCCTATGGAAGGAAGGCATTGAAAAGGTGTGCCGTCCCTTTAAATGTGATGGCCAGAACTCCCTTTGGAGTTCAGTGATGCTTGTCACAGCCTTGATCTTGGCTCCACCCCTAATGTCTCCTGGCTCCACCCCAAAGTCCCCAGATATTTCTTAAATTGGACTTGGCAACCCTAGTCGGGTTGCGTGTCAATATTTGGACGTTCTCTCAGGTCTCTCTCTCTGCGCATCTATTCAAGAGGGCTTCTGATGAATCCCGCCCGCCCCCCCCCCCCCCGAGGTTGCAGAAAGGAAGGAAGGAAAGTATTGGAAGCCAAAAGGCCTGTTCTCCAACATTCCACGGGTGGAATCAGGGACGATTGTGCATTTGCAAGATCCCCTTTTGGCCTGCTTGTCGTCCCCCCCACCCGCGCCCCACCCCAACTGCTGGCAAGTCGAATTCCTCCAAAGTCGTCTTTCCTGCATTGACTTCTGGAGCAATGTGTCATCCAAAAGAAACTCCCCTCCTTTAAGGAAAAAAAAAAGCTATCTGAAACCTGAATCTCTCTCTCTCTCTCTCTTTTTTTTGTGTTATACAATAGCTGCAATGTGGAATACATTGAATGTCTCTAGATTGATGAGGATTTGGAGTGGGGAGGGGAGGAAACCTGGCTTTCTCTGCCCATCTTCCAGTGCAGTCAAAATGCACGCTGAACTTCCACAGAGCAAGGAGGGGGGGGGCGGGTTGGGATGTGGAGGAGCGCATTCGTGTGCAGAAGCCCCCATTGGAGCAGGCTTTTTGCAACAGTGCAGAAAGAGGGACGATTTATCCGACCGGGATTCTCGAGAAGAGGTCACCAGGGAGAGCGGGAACAGATGCCAGTCCTTGGAGCGGCTTTTTGCTCGAAAAGTGCAGTCTTCTTGCACGCTGCAGTAACCCAAGTCCCTTCTGCAGTGGCCTGATGCGGGCTGTTGCAATGCCGGCAGGCATGTGGTTGACGCTGGTTGTCCTTTCCGGAAGCCGATTGGCTGCCCGGCTGCTGTGGCAGCACATGCCGGAGTGGTCCCAGCCCCCCCCCCCCCCCCCAGTGAACAGAGCCAGAAGCAGCTGGGAGCCTGCGTGCGCGAGCATTAAGGCAGGGGCGGCAGCAGCAGCGGCAGCAAACATCCCCTAGAGCTGTACAGAATGATGATCAGTGCTCGAGCGTTGGAAGCAGGGCCGTAGCCAGGCTTTCGTGCTTGGTGGGGCCCACAGCGGGATTTGTGGTTTGGCGGGGGGGGGGGGGCACCTGGTTTAGCAGCCCAGGGCTCTCGGCACTGTAAGCTGCCTGGAGTCCCACAAGCGGGACGGCCCTGCTGCTAGGCAAATAGGGTTGCCAATCCCCAGGTGGGGGCAGGGGATCCCCCGGTTTGGAGGCCCTCCCCCCGCTTCAGGGTCGTCAGAAACCGGGGGGGGAGGGGAGGGAAATGTCTGTGGGGAACTCTGTTATTCCCTAGGGAGATTTATTCCCATAGAAAATAATGGAGAATTGATCTGTGGGTATCTGGGGCTCTGGGGGGAACTGTTTTTTGAGGTAGAGGCACCACATTTTCAGTACAGCATCTAGTGCCTCTCCCCAAAATATCCCCCAAGTTTCAAAACGATTGGACCAGGGGGTCCAATTCTATGAGCCCCAAAAGAAGGTGCCCCTATCCTTCATTATTTCCTATGGAAGGAAAGTATTGAAAAGGTGTGCCGTCCCTTTAAATGTGATGGCCAGAACTCCCTTTGGAGTTCAGTGATGCTTGTCACAGCCTTGATATTGACTCCACCCCAATGTCTCCTGGCTCCACCCCCAAAGACCCCAGATATTTCTTAAATTGGACTTGGCAACCCTATAGGCAAACTAGGTAATTGCCTAGGGTAATTACCTGGCTGCCATTTCCCTTCCTCCCCCTCTCTGATGACCCTGAAGTGGGAGAAGGGCTTCCAAACTGGGGGATCCCCTGCCCCCACCTGGGGATTGGCAATCCTAGTAGTGGGCCATAATGCAGCTAGTTTGGTGTAGTGCTTAAGTGTGCAGACTCTTAATCTGGAAGAGCCAGGTTTGATTCCCCACTCCTCCACTTGCACCTGCTGGGATGGCCTTGGGTCACCCATAGCCATCGCAGGAGTTGTCCTTGAAAGGGCAGCTGCTGTGATAGCTCTTTCAGCTTCACCCATCTCACAGGATGTCTGTTGTGGGGGAGGAAGATAAAGGCGATTGTGAGCCACTCTGAGACTGAGATTCGGAGTGGAGGGCTGGATATAAATCCAACATCTTCTTCTTTACCACACTGCGCCACGGGGCTCTTCCTCTATAGGACAGCCCTTCAAATACATGAAGATGGTGATGTTATCACCAGCTGACCCATCGAATAGTTAGCAAAGGCATTCAACAAGGTTCCATTTTGTCACACCTGTCAATAATCCAAATTCGCATGTTGTTATCCTATTCAGGTATTGTTTCTTTTTGTGCTTTATTGATTACTGTTTTGTTTCCCATCGACAGAAGAACGATTCCTTGCTTTCAAATTCATGTTGGTAAATAAAGATCCAAGAGTTAATGATTGTTACAGCAGTGTATATATTGATATGGTCTCTCCATTTCTGCTAATATCAATTTATTGTGTTGGTTAAAACTTTATTTTATGTTTTGCCCAAACCCTGATTTATGCAGGGTTTTTTGTTTGTTTTTTTAAAAAAACATTGCTTGCAAAACTAAAGCATGGGTGAAAAGCTGATTTTTAGCCATTTGTGTGACTGCAAAGATAGGCTCAAAAGATGTTTTAAAAATGCAATTCATGGTGGGGGCTGTATTATAATGTATTAGATTTAAGGAAACACACTAGACTAGGCTTCCCAACCCTCCCGCCCTGGCGGGGGACCCCAGGATTTCCACCCTCTTCCCCCGCTCCCAAAAAAACTGGAAGCGGGGGGAGGGGGAAACGGCGCCGGGGAGCATGGCGAGCCGCCCCAATCCCGGAGCGGGCGAGGCTGCCGGGCTGCACTGCTGCCGCCCCCTCCCCGCCCACCGCAGCTGTTCCTCCGAGATGGGCCCAGGCTGAGCCCATCTCGGAGGAGCAGCCAAGAGGCGGCAGCAGCGCAGGCAAAACCAGAGAAGGAGAGGGCGGAGACAGGCCAAAAGCATGGCGAGCCGCGAATCCGGGCCCTTCTAGGACCCGGACTCGCGGCTCACCACACCCCCGGCCCGCCTCCACCCCCTCTCCGATTCCACCCCAGAGGCGGAGTGGAGCGGGCGAGGCCGCCGTGCCGCTACCGCCCCCCCCACCGCAGCTGCTCCTCCGAGATGGGCTCAACCTGAGCCCATCTTGGAGGAGCAGCCACGGCCAGCGGAGAAGAGGCGGCAGCTGCGCAGCGGCGTCACCCGCTCCGAGACGGGGCGGCTCGCCACGCTCCCCGGCGCCGTTTCCCCCCATCCCCTCCTAGCTCCACCCAGGTGTCTCCTGGCTCCACCCCCAAAGTCTCCTGGCTCCACCCCCAAAGTCCCCAGATATTTCTGGGATTGGACTTGGCAACCCTACACTAGACAGCATGGTTAAAGTGTTGGGCTAGGTCAGGGGTGGCCAAATTGTGGCTTGGGAGCTACATGTAGCTCTTTCGCATAGATTGTGTGGCTTTCAAAGGGCTCTTATTCCAGGATCTACTGTAAGCTCTTGGAGGATTGGCTACATCAGGGGTGTGTGGCCTAATAGGCAAAGGAGTCCCTGCTACAAGAAAAGCCCCAGTAAACCCATCAGCCAGCTTGGAGAAGGCAGTTGTCTCTTTAAGTCACTTCTCCGAGCCAAGCTAGCTGGCGGCTTGGAGAATGCATTTAAAGTTAAAGTTGCTTTCTTTCCACCTGTCTCTTCCTCCTCCCTCCCCATCTATTTTCCTTCCTTCCTTCCTTCCTTCCTTCCTTCCTTCCTTCCTTCCTTCCTTCCTTCCTTCCTTCCTTCCTTCCTTCCTTCCTTCCTTCCTTCCTTCCTTCCTTCCTTCCCTCAAACATCTGACATGAATGTCTTGCGGCTCTCAGACATCTGACATTTATTCTGTGTGACTCTTACATTAAGCAAGTTTGGCCACCCCTGGGCTAGGATCTGGTTCAAATCCCCACTTTTGCCATGAAAGCTCACTGGGTGACCTTAGGCCAGTCATAGGCTCGCAGCCTGACCAACCCCCTGGGCTTGTTGTGAAGATAAAATAGAGGAGAATGATGTAAGTAGCTTTGAGTCCGCACTGGGGAGAAAGACACAATATAAATAATAAATACATGTTGAAAGATGGATCTATTTTATGGCCAAAAATATGGTGTCAGGAAACCAAGAAGGGTGTGAAAATAGGAATCGCATGTTCAGTTTTACTGGGACTTTTCTTGTAGCAGGGACTCCTTTGCCTATTAGGCCACGCCCCTCTGATGTAGCCAATCCTCCAAGAGCTTACAGTAGACCCTGGAATAAGAGCCCTGTAAGCTCTTGGAGGATTGGCTACATCAGAAGGGTGTGGCCTAATAGGCAAAGGAGTCCCTGCTACAAAAAAAAAGCCCTTTACAAAAGGAGAAACAAAACAAGGGTCTTGCAGTTTCGATGGACAGGAGTCAGGAATTTGAAATGGGCCCTCCCAGCAACCGGTCTGTTCTCCCTGGTCCCCCAATCGCTGATGCTCCCCTCCTTTCTTGTCTCCCTCCCCACCTCCCGACAGGCACCACGTCCACTATGTCATCCCCTACGACGGAGACCAATCCGTAGTGGATTCCTCCGAGAACTACTTTGTGACTGACAATGTAACCAAGCAAGAAATCGACCTGATGCTGGGACTTTTGTTGGGTTTCTGTATAAGCTGGTTCCTGGTGTGGATGGATGGGGTCCTCCATTACGCCGTGCGAGCCTGGAGAACAAGTCGACGGTATGGTAAGTGGCTTTGTGGCCGGAAGGGGTGGATTTAGCCAGGAGAGGCGGGCGGGGGCGGGGGCTACGGAAGGCTGAAAGCTGGTCAAAGGAGAAAGACCTCAAGAAACTCAGCTGGGCGCTGGGAGCTTCCTAACAGATCTCCATAGAATTGGTAGGTGGTAGATTCCTAGGGCTCCAGCAAGGGTTGCTAAGTCCAATTCAAGAAATATCTGGAGACTTTGGGGGTGGGGCCAGGAGACTTTGGGGGTGGGGCCAGGATCAAGGGTGTGACAAACATAATTGAACTCCAAAGGGAGTTCTGGCCATCACATTTAAAGGGAACACACACCTTTTAAATGCCTTCCCTTCCTTGGAAATAAAGGATAGGGGCACCTTCTTTGGGGGCTCATAGAATTGGGCTCCGAGGTCCAATCCTTTTGAAACTTGGAGGGTGTTTTGAAGAACGGCACTGGATGCTAAGCTGCAAATTTGGTGCCTCTACCTCAAAAATAGCCCGCTGGAGCCCAGATACCTGCAGATCAATTCTCCATTATAATCTATGGGAATCAGTCTCCACAGGGAATAATGGAGTGCCCAGGAGACATTTCCCTCCCGCCCCCCGCTTTCTGATCACCCTGAAGCGGGGGGGAGGGCCTCCAAGCTGGGGGATCCCCTGCTCCCACCTGGGGATTGTAGAATAACGACACTCTCACTTCGTGTAGAAAAAATATGCAGTATGTATTCAGTATATATTCAGTCTATTCCAAAATATATGTCCTCTGATGAATATCTCAATGGTACAGACAAAAGACCATCTAGTGCTCAACACTCCTACTGTCCAAAAAAAAAAAATAATCAAAATTAATTACAGTCCAATGAATCAAGAACCGATCCAATTTTGTTTCGGGGCAAACCCTTCTTCAGGGGACCGTCTTTTATATTTGTGGGTTCAGTAGCGTCGCAGTGCCATGCTTCATATCTTGACCTTCCAAATTAATATTTTATATAGAATCTCTGATTGGAACGCCACTGCCAGTCTCTATCCTGCAGCACTGGAAGCTCTTGGAGGATTGGCTACATCAGGGGGGTGCGGCCTACTATGCAAAGGAGCTCCTGCTAGAATTCCAAGCTTTTGGAGGATTGGCTACATCAGGGGGGTGCGGCCTACTATGCAAAGGAGCTCCTGCTAGAATTCCAAGCTTTTGGAGGATTGGCTACATCAGGGGGGGTGCGGCCTACTATGCAAAGGAGCTCCTGCTAGAATCCCAAGCTTTTGGAGGATTGGCTACATCAGGGGGGTGCGGCCTACTATGCAAAGGAGCTCCTGCTAGAATTCCACCCCGGGGGTTTCCAGGTTCCGCCAGTATGTGAGGGATCCCCTGGTTTCTAGCGCTCCCCCCAGTGCCGGCCAGCAGCACAGTGGGGGAGAATTACCACCCCAAATGCGATGTGTCTACATCACCTGGAAGAGATGTAGGCATGTCTGTGACATCAAGGGCAATGCTATGGTTTTTGGGCAGAACTCTATTGTAGAATTAGCTTCTAGAGCCGTGGTGCTGAACTCATTTTTATGAGGGCCAGATCTGACATAAATTAGACTTTGTTGAGCCATGCTGGGCTGGGCCATGTGTGTACCTATTTAAGATTAGGTAGCAGAGATAAACTTTTTAAAGGACACAGACAAATACGATTAAAGGCTTTTTAAAAAAAAATAAACTTAAAATAAAACATGCTTAAAACATTAGCACTTGCTAGTCTTAAAGGTGCTTTCTTTGTATTTCTCCCATGGGATCCAGGAACTGGGGAAAGGAAGCTCTGGCTGTTTCCCTCCCCCCACAGGGGACCAGGAGGGGAAGGAGACTCAACCAGTGGAGCAAATAGAGGTGTTGCTCTGTAGCTCCTGTACAATTGAGCAAGCCTTGCAAAGCAAGCTGTGATGCAGAAGGAAGCAAGAGAGGGGGAGAAGGAACGTAAGAACATAAGAGAAGCCATGTTGGATCAGGCCAATGGCCCATCCAGTCCAACACTCTGTGTCACACAGTGGCCAATATGTGTGTGTGTATACACACACACACACACACACATATATATACTGTGGCTAATAGCCACTGATGGACCTCTGCTCCATATTTTTATCCAATCCCCTCTTAAAGCTGGCTATGCTTGTAGCCACCACCACCTCCTGTGGCAGTGAATTCCACATGTTAATCATCTTTTGGGTGAAGAAGTACTTCCTTTTATCCATTTTAACCTGACTGCTCAGCAATTTCCCACGAGTTCTTGTATTGTGAGAAAGGGAGAAAAGGACTTCTTTCTCTGCTTTCTCCATCCCATGCGTAATCTTGTAAACCTCTATCACGTCACCCCATAGTTGACAGTTGCTTGGGGGCCTAATAGGAGCCCTCCAGGGGCCTGATTTGGCCCCCAGTCCGCATGTTTGACACCCCTGTTCTAGAGCGTTGTCCCCAACATGCCTACGTCATCCAGAGGTGATGTAGGCATGGTGCGCTTCTCCCCTCCCCTCTCCCAGAGCATCCTGGTGAGTCCTTTGCCAGCTTGAGAGCCAGTTTGGTGTAGTGGTTCAGTGTGCGGACTCTTATCTGGGAGAACCGGGTTTGATTCCCCACTCCTCCACTTGCACCTGCTAGCATGGCCTTGGGTCAGCCATAGCTAAGGCAGAGGTTGTCCTTGAAAGGGCAGCTGCTGTGAGAGCTCTCTCAGCCCCATCCACCTCACAGGGTGACTGTTGTGGGGGAGGAAGGTGAAGAAGATTGTGAGCCGCTCTGAGACTCTTCGGAGTGGAGGGCGGGATATAAATCCAGTATCTTCATCTACCTCACAGGGTGTCTGTTGTGGGGGAGGAAGGTAAAGGAGATTGTGAGCCCCTCTGAGACTCCTAGGAGTGGAGGGCGGGATATAAATCCAATATCTTCATCTACCTCACAAGGTGTCTGTTGTGGGGGAGGAAGGTAAAGGAGATTGTGAGCTGCTCTGAGATTCTTCGGAGTGGAGGGCGGGATATAAATCCAATATCTTCATCTACCTCACAGGGTGTCTGTTGTGGGGGAGGAAAGTAAAGGAGATTGTGAGCCGCTCTGAGATTCTTCGGAGTGGAGGGCGGGATATAAATCTAATATCTTCATCTACCTCACAGGGTGTCTGTTGTGGGGGAGGAAAGTAAAGGAGATTGTGAGCCGCTCTGAGACTCTTCGGAGTGGAGGGCGGGATATAAATCCAATATCTTCTTCTTCTTCTTCTTGTCATTCAGACCTGGCAGGGGAAAAGCAGAGGAATCTGCCATGTGGGAGTCCTGTTTGCGCTGTGCTGTTCTGGCAAGCACAGTAGCTGCAGGAAAGCTTGTCGCTGTGTGGAAACACCGAAGCTCAGGTGATGTGCAAGCATGAGGGCATGGAAAGCCGCTGCCAGATCCGAGTAGGCAATATTAAGCTAGACCGGGGTGGCCAAACTTGCTTAAATTAAGAGCCACACAAAATAAATGTCGAAAGTTTGAGAGCCGCAAGACACGATCATCAGATGTTTGAGAGTCACAACGAAGGAAGGAAGGCAAATGAGGGGAGGGAGGGAGAGGTGGAAAGAAAGAAAGTTTAAATGCATTCTCCCAAGTCGCCGACTGGCTTGGCTTGGAGAAGTGATTTACAGAGAGAAATGCCTTCTCCAAGCTGGCTGATGGAGTGGTGGGGGCTTCAAGAGCCACATAATATGTGTGAAAGAGCCACACATGTCTCCCAAGCCACGGTTTGGCCACCCCGAGCTAGACAAATCAGTGGATTGACTCCATCAGAGTCAGCTTCACATGAACTGGCCGCTGTAAAAACAGTTGAAGAGTTGAGGGCTGCAGATGTGTCTTTTTATTAGCAGCAGCGGAAGAGACAACTTGAGTGTTCAGGAGGCTGTTTTCAATGCCGCCGCTCCATTAGGGGCGATCTTATGTTGGTTTTCATGACTGTAAATTTGGGAAGGAAATATTTTTAAGCACGCAAAGAACCTGACTACTTCAAGGAAAGCTCTCAGCTTCTTCTGTTGGTCCCCTGTATCAGATTTCCAGCATACAGCTCGACGTGTCATTTCTCAATGTCAAAATAGCAGTCACATTTTGAATGACATTCAGGGCTTTTTGGGGGGGTGGGATCAGGAACGCATAGGAACACAGTTCTGGCTGGCTTGATGTCAAGGGGTGTGGCCTAATATGCAAATGAGTCCCTGCTGGGCTTTTTTGCAGCAACAGTGGTGCCATCAGGGGGTGTGGCCTAATATGCAACTGAGTTCCTGCTGGGCGTTTTCTACAAAAAAGCCCTGTATGAAATAATGGTGACATCAGGGGGTGTGGCTTAATATGCAACTGAGTTCCTGCTGAGCTTTTTCTACAAAAAAAAGGGCCCCTGATGCACCCTACAATTCCTGGGGCTCTTTGGAAGAAATTATGACACTGAAATGAGGCTGAAACTGGATTAAATGTATATGAAGGAGATGGGTCTTGTTACGACTTGTGAAGGTATTGCGATTTTTAGATCTGCAAAGGTTGGGATTTTGCATTTGAGCTTTCCTATATGTGTACCCATTGGATTGATGATAACCAGTGCTTTTTTTGGGAGCAGGAACGCATTTGCATATTAGGCCACACCCCTCTTACGTAGCTAATCCTACATCAGGGGTGTGTGGCCTAATATGCAAAGGAGTTCCTGCTACAAAAAAAGCCCTGAATTGCTAACAGTAATTGTGATACATTGTTCCTGTGGATAATAATGAACCATCACACTTAGATACCCAGCACAAGGATGTGGTTTTGTTTCCCGCACTGAATCAAAATGAAGATCTTCTTAAATTGGAATATACTCTGGCATCGTAGAAAAATATAAGACACTGAGGGATCGAGCCTTCATGAGTGGAGCAGCTGGACTGGAGTCCAATAGTACCTTAGCTACCACACCATTTACGGTACATGGGATCTGACTGGTTTGTTTGCCCCTGTATTTTTGGGACCAAAATCAGAAGGCATACAATAGCAGCATTACACAGCATATATATCTGGCTATAGCACAAGGCTAGACTCTAGGCGGCCTCATAAACATCCTTATGTCTTGTGTAAACTGGTATTTGATTATAATAGGGTTTTTTTCGTAGCAGGAACTTGTTTGCATGTTAGACCACACACCCCTGATGTAGCCAATCCTCCTGGAGCTTACAGTAGGCCCTGTATTAAGAGCCCTGTAAACTCTTGGAGGATTGGCTACATCAGGGGTGTGTGGCCTAATTCGCAAACAAGTTCCTGCTACAAAAGAAAGCCCCGATAAAACTCCTTTTTTGGTCCTACATCAACTTGCCAATTGTTTTACTTTTGTAAAGCGAGCCTTTATGTACAATATATTGCTTGACCCCTGAGGAAGGCCTATTTGGGCTGAAATGTGCAGGGTTGCGGTAGTTCCCGCATGTGTATTGTATTTTTATTCTGTAACGAAGCTACAGTTGGGCCCATAAATGTTTTCCGCCCTTTGGCAATAAATACATGTATTTTTGGTATCACATAGGTTATGCACCTTGGAGAACAACAGGATTTTAGGGATACCAGCTTTTGTGAAACAAAAGCTGTCTTCTCAAAGATTTCAGGTTTTCACGGCTGGTAACATCATTAGGGTTTGTAGAATCTTTTGGGATCAAGTGCCGTGTTCTACTGGAGAAAGTTTTCCTTCCAGACGTTTCCAGACAGCTGAGAACGAAACGTCTGGAAGGAAAACTTTCTCCAGTAGAACACGGCACTTGATCCCGAAAGATTCTACAAGCCCTAAAAGCTGTCTTCGTCAGATAACTTTGCCATGTATCTGACAAACAGAACTTGGACTCTTGAAAGGTCATAGACTGCAGCTCCGGTTGTCTCTCATTCTGTTACTGGGCTCGAATTTGGCTGTTCTTCTGCAGACCAACATACTTATACTTTAGACTTATACTTTATTTGATTTATATCCTGCCCTCCCCGCCGAAGTAGTCTCAGGGCGGCTCACAGTATAAAACCACAACAAACCATTAAAATCCATACATATTATAAAATTACACACTCAGTAATTAAAACAGTCAGAGTAATTTGGTGCTAGTCTCTTAGATGTTATATAGTTTCGATGGCGACAGTATTTCTTCAATTTCCCTACGGTGCAAGGCTCAGCATCAGTTGAAAACCAACCGGAAGAGAGTGGTCTTAGAGACCTTGTGGAACTGGGCAAGGTCTCGCAAGGCTCTCACTTCCTCTGGTAGTTGATTCCACCAGTTCGTTGTTGTTCAGTCGCACAGTCGAGTCCGACTCTTTGCGACCCCATGGACAAAGTCACGCCAGGCCCTCCTGTCTTCCACCATCCTCCAAAGTCTGCTCAAATTCGTGTTTGTTACATCAGTAACGCTATTCAGCCATCTCCTCTTTTGCTGTCCCCTTCTTCTTTTGCCTTCTGTCTTTCCCAGCATCAGGGTCTTCTCCAGGGAGTGCTCCCTTCTCATTTGATGGCCAAAGTATTTGAGCTTCAGCTTCAGCATCTGACCTTCTGGGGAACAGCCTGGGTTGACTTCCGTTAGGACTGACGGATGTGATCTTCTTGCAGTCCAAGGGACTCTCAAGAGTCTTCTCCAGCACCACAGCTCAAAAGCAGCACCAGTAGCGGGCTGCAAAAGATTCCACCAGTAGGGGGCTGCAAACATGACTTTCCTCTGAAACTATATTTATTTGGCTTCTAGCTTTCTATCCCAAGCAGGCTCAAGGCAAGTCATAATAGAATATGGGTGGAGGCACTATTCTCTGGCAGAAGGAGCTGTCTTCTGATTCAAGAGATCTGCTAGATCTAACCAATACATCTGGGGTTGCCAAGTCCAATTCAAGAAATATCTGGGGACTCTGGGGGTGGAGCCGGGAGCAAGGGTGTGGCAAGCATGATTGAACTCCAAGGATGTGATAAGCATGATTGAACTCCAAAGAGAGTTCTGGCGATCACATTTGAAGGGACCGTGCTTCTTTTAAATGCCTTGCCTCCATCTCAAAATAATGGATAGGGCACCTTTTTGGGGGCCAGGAGGTCAAATTCTTTTGAAACTTGGAGGGTATTTTGGGGAGAGGTGCCCAATTGCTATGCTGAAAATTTGGTTCCCCTACCTCAAAAAACAGCTTCCCCAGAGCCCCAGATACTCGCAGATCAATTCTCCATTATTCCCTATGAGAATCGGTCTCCATAGGGCAGGGGTGGCCAACAGTAGCTCTCCAGATGTTTTTTGCCTACAACTCCCATCAGCCCCAGCCATTGGCCATGCAGACTGGGGCTGATGGGAGTTGTAGGCAAAAAACTTCTGGAGAGCTACCGTTGGCCACCCCTGCCATAGGGAATAACGGAGTGCCCAGCAGACATTTCCCGCCCCCACCTGGTTTCTGATGACCCTGAAGCGGGGGGAGGGCCTCCAAACTGGGGGATCCCCTGCCCCTACATGGGAATTGGCAACCCTAAATACATTCAAAATAGCAGGTATCTGTTCTTGTGTGGGATGGTTGCTCATTATCTGTCTTGCAATGCAGCATTTAGGATAGGGTTTTCAACTCCAAGTTAGGAAATTCCCTGGAGATTTGGGGGTTGACTTTAGGGAGGGCTAGGGTTTGGGAAGGAGAGGGATCTTAGTGGAGTATAATGCCACAGAGTCCACCCTTCACAGCAGCTATTTTCTCCAGAGTAACTGCTCTCTTTCATCTAGGGATCAGTCGTAATTCTAGGAGATCATCCAGCAACCGTAATTTGGGGACGGATGCTAAATTATACTTCCTGCCCTGCTTTCACTCTTGTCTCTGCTCCATCCTGGATTGTTGTCAAATTTTTAATTCTGAATGGGGGTACCTTTCTCCATGAGCATGTGGGGGTTCTTTGCTGCTAAGTTGTGGTCAAAACCATGCTGAGGTCTCTTTCTCTCTCTCTCCCCTCCTTTTCCTCTTCTCTTTCCAGACAATTCGTGGTCTTGGATCCCGAAATTTTGTAACTTCAAGGAATTCAGAAAACGTCATCACAGGCAGTACGACGAACCGACTGGGAACATGGTACATATCAAACAGAAGTTGTACCATAACGGGCACCCTAGTCCGAGACACCTCTGAAAAATCCAAGACTAATGAGGGGTGGTAGAACTTGCCTTTGCTGTTGTCTAAGAGGAACGTCCGTATGCCCGTTCCTCGATGGATGCCTGCTAAGGACTTCCTTTTACTTACCCACACGGTGTGTCTTCCCGACACACAGAGAATGCACAATTTACCCTTGTCTCGGATGCAAGGTACTCAAGACGTTGCACTGTGGTTACCATTTTATTGGTGGACTTGTGTATATATGTAAAAAACAAACCAGATAAATCAAACAGAAAGAGAAATTTGCATTGTATTTCCAATCCCATCTTCTTCAGTGGTATCCCGCAAATGGCAATGTATCTTTTTTTCCCTCTGTTCCTTTTTGTTTGGAAATCTGTCGTTGTTCCAGGTCGTCTTAGGTGAGTTCAGCCAGAAGAACCGATGTTTAGCATTTTGAGAACTTTGGAACTACTTTCTGGTTGTTTCCAGCTCCCCCCTTCCCCGAATCCTTCCCTGTGTTAGGGTGTCTCATTCCGATGCAGATTTGTTTTTGAGTTTCATTCCGTCCTGTAGCTACGATGTGTGTCTGTCCCACTTTGATTGCTTTTGGGGACCGGGTTGGTAGCTTGGGTTTTGGGTTTTTTTTGGTTCTTTCCATTTTCTTTTCTGTTTCTGAAATGAATGGGATGTGTAGTTTTCCCTTGCCTGAATCTGCTGTTTCTCAAGGACCAACCAATACTGTTTTGCCACGTAAAATTTAGCAACCTGCAGGTTGGATGTAAGTAAGGCAATACTGCTCGGGCATCACTTTGGTGTTACTCCATTGGCTTTGGTGGAAATGCCACAAGGTTGGTTTCCATGTCTCTTTGATTCTGTGAATGCTCCGGAGTCTGTGTCAACCAGTCACCTATTCCCTGTCTTGAGAATTATTATCCCTTTGATCTATGTTGCATTGCTAAAAGCGTTAGTGACAAAGTCTTGAAAACCAAAAGACATTTTGTGATTTCTCACCCGTAGAACATATACAGGAGTCTCTGGTGACCGATAGCTGATTCGCCAAACCATCTAGTATATGGTGAAGATGCCGAAGAGTTGACTTCTTGGGTAGGTTTATTGGTCTTATGAATGGTTCAGCATATCAAGTAACAGTGCTTCGGGACTCACCTATACTTGAGAGGTTTCTCTAAACCGTGGCAAGCTATGATCTTGGAGTGCTCAAATACACATTAAAATCAGAAGGGCCCTGCTGGACAAGACCATCTAGTCCAGCATACTGTTTCCCATACTGCCTAACCAAGTGCTCTTGGAAGGCCCTACGGCTGCCAAGCCCCAGGCTGGGCGGAGGTTTTCCTGCCCAGGAGGTTCCCAACCCACGGGCCCACATTGGGCCGGTGGGGGGGAACCTCCCCTGATGTCGCCGGTGCGATGATGTCACCTGCGAGTGACGTCATCACACTAGTGACGTCACGCGCCAGCCGCTCTAGGCATTTCCGGGAAAACTCTATGGTTTTCCTGGACACTCTAGCATTTCGGGCAGTAAAAACTCTACGGCACAATAGGCACCGTAGAGTTTTTACCTCCCAAAATGATAGAGCAGTCCCACGCCGGAGGCTGTGTTGGACTTGGCAACCCTAGAAGGCCCATAAGCAGCTCACAGAGGCCAAAGCCTTCCCTGGTGGAGAGCCAGTTTAGTGTAGTGGTTAATTGTGTGGACTCTTACTTGGGAGAACCAGGTTCGATTCCCCACTCCTCCACTTGCAGCTGCTGGAGTTGTCCTTGAAAGGGCAGCTTCTGTGGGAGCTCTCTCAGCCCTGCCCACCTCACAGGGTGTCTGCTGTGGGAGAAGATAAAGAAGATTGTAAGCCGCTTTGAGACTCTGATTCAGAGAGAAGGGTGGTATATAAATCTACGGTCTTCTTGTTGTTGTTGCCTCTCTGTAACTGGTGTTCAGAAGTACCTTGCCTCTAAACATGGAGGATCCATTGAGCCATCTTATCTAAGAGCCATCGATGGACCTATCTTCCACTAATAGATCTAATTTTTAAAGCCATCTAAGCTAGTGGCCATCCACGACATTCTGTGGGAGTGAGTTCCCATATGTTAATTACCCGTTGGGCAAAGGAAGCGTTTGTGCAAGTCAAGATCATAGTTCATCACCGGCTGGGAAACAGTTAATGTGCTGAGTCTAAAAAAAGAGTGAGGTGTTAGATCCTCCAAGTGTTGGAACATTTACAAGACCTCCCTCCCTTCGAATACCTCCCCCCAAAGATTAACTCGGCAGTGGCCTCACCATCTTCAAAAGCCCATTGTGTGAATCAACCCTGATGTTGCTGTACATGATGAGGTAATTCTGTCCCCCCTGCCCCCCCCCAATACTGTTGGATATACATCAGCTCAAAATGACTCATTATTTTAATTCAAATGATTTAAAATGCACGTTTTAATGTCCGGTTGTGAGACGTACTGGCCCTTTAAGATAAACAGCTGGAGGACACTCTATGCCCTTCCTCTTTAAGGGGACATCGTACATTGCTAAAAGTAGAATTTCAGGCTCCTGACATTGGCGAGACCTCTGTATCTTTAAGGGCTCAGCGCTAGGCCGGAGGATTAGGCGTCCCTCGCTGCCCTTGTGGAACAAGATAAGCTACACCTGCTGAATTTCTGCTTGCCAGGTAGCTTTTAAAGGCACTTAATTGAGAGTGGACAAGCTCTAGCCTACACCCAACGTTTCCCCCCCTCATTTATTTAATAATTTATAAATTATGGTTTTTTTAAAAAAACAAAACAAAACAAATAATTATATCCTGCCTATTTTATATAAACTCTAGATGGCTTACAATTAAAACTAAAAATAATCAAGTGGAATTGCATGCATGCATTAGGGCATATTAATATATGTGCTGATAAGGAACAACCTAGCCAAACAATATCGGGGTAAGCAAATCGGTGTTGCTGCGCTAAACGGAACGGGACAGTTTAGCGAGGAAGGCCTTGATCCGACGCAGAGTGGAATGCCAGGAGGGTGGAGCTTGGTGAGGCGTTGGTGGGTCAAGGGGGTGGAGCCTGGTCAAGGATTGGTAGAACGAGAGCGCGGAGCCTGATGTGATAATGAGGGGGTGGGGCCTGGTGAGAGAGAGGCAGTTCAGGGTGCAGACCCTCCCAGCCAAAACATTAGGGTTAATTAAGAAATAATAAGCCTACCATCAGACTCAAGGAGAAAATACTGATCATTGGTAAACGTACCCGATACTGACTTAACTTTGTACTAGATTGTGGCCCAAGGCTCCCTGTAATCCTGTGCATGTTTACCTAGAAGCAGGGGTGGAATTCTAGCAGGAGCTCCTTGGCATATTAGGCCACACCCCTCTGATGTAGCCTATCCTCCAAGAGCTTACAAAATACAGCCTTGTAAGCTCTTGGAGGATTGGCTACATCAGGGCTGTGTGGCCTAATATGCAAAGGAGCTCCTGCTAGAATTCCACCCCTGTCTAGAAGTAAGGCTCCGTTCTTCTTAGTGGGGCTTTCTTTTGAGCGAGCATGCACAGATGTGGCACTGCCCGCGGGTAAGCCAATCAAAGTCACCCTTTCCCAAAATTCTAGGGAAACACCACGGATATTCCAAGTCATCTCTGAAACTTGTTGAGATTGTCCCTCTTTTTTCTTTTTTTTTTGCTTTTAATTTAACGAGTTTGAATAGGAAGGCCCCAAACTCGTTCATTGTTCCCTCACAAAAACAAAACAGAAAAAAAGAAGAACGCAATTTGGACAGACCCTCCTTCTGAAACTACTGTCTGTGATTACTCTATTGTTTGATTGCAATGTCTATGTGATTAAAACGGAAAAAAAAATCATGCAAGAAAATCTTATTGCCAAAATGAACCCCAACAAATGTATGGTTTGTTTCGATTTTTTTCCCTTTTTTCGTTGCTTTCTCTGTCAAAAGATCGTGTTCATTAACTTCTGCGTGTTTGCGTGTGTGGGGAAACAATTTGATGAAACTCAACACCACCTCCATTTTGTCTCTGTATGTCGCACATCTTGCTTATATATATATAGATATATTTTCACAGCTGTTTTTTCAAAATGCCTTCCTTTTTCACGTTTGTGTTTGTGTGCTTTTGCCATTCAAGGGGTTTGCGAAGCCGGGTGAGGTCCTCAAACCATGAACTTTATCAGGTCTACACTGAAGCAGAGAGGGATTTTTTTTGGTAAAAGGATCATGGCTTATGTGAGTCAAATCCATTCTCTCTAAAGGTGTGGGGAATTCTGTAATGCAGTTCTGATCTCTCTGAAGTGAGCCATTTTACAAGTGTTCACAGAAAGCAATCCTAAGTAGGTCTACTCAGAGGTAAGACTCGTTTTATTCAGTGGGGCTTACTCCCTGGGAAAATGTGCTCAGGATTACAGACCCAGTGAAATATTTGGGGGTCTGTCTAAAAATTTCAGGGGCTATAATCGCAGGAGGCAGGGGTACACCGTTTTCCACATCATCTTCCTGTTCTTTATTGTTCCAACATTTCGATCTGGTGTTTGATATTATAGGTGTAGATCTCGAGCTGGCCAAGGAGTGAAAGAAGTCTCATATCATCCCGTAATTGTTGCATGTTAGCTACATGGGGTACAGAGCCCCGTGGTGTAGAGTGGTAAAGCTGCAGTACTGCAGACCTAAGCTCTGCTCACGACCTGAGTTTGATCCCGGCGGAAGCTGGGTTCAGGTAGCTGGCTCGAGGTTGACTCAGCTTTCCATCCTTCCGAGGTCGGTAAAAGGAGTCCCCAGCTTGCTGGGGGGATGCGTAGATGACTGGGGAAGGCAATGGCAAACCACCCCGAAAAATGTCTGCCGTGAAAATGTCGTGATGTGACGTCACCCCAGGGTCGGAAATGACTGGTGCTTGCACAGGGGATTACCTTTAGCTATATGGGGTAGAAAGCTGAAAAAATGATTGCTCTGGATGAAAAATTTTGTTGGCATTTATTAACAATGCTGGTTCTGCAAACATGGATGACACAGACGATCAGCTGGGCGAGCGCAACTGGAAGAAAAGACTGCCAAGTCGGAAGCAGCTGACAGATCGTTGTCAATGAGAATCTGCAAAGGGTCACAGGGAGTTTAGCGATTTGCCGATAGGCTCATCAAGTCTTCTGACACTCAGATGCTGGGTCAGAAGTGAAGTTTGTTGGAGGAGGTGGAGCTTGGTGGCACTTGAGTTTGAAGAAAAAGTTCAGTCCACCAGGTTGGTGTAGTGGTTAAGTGTGCGGACTCTTATCTGGGAGAACCGGGTTTGATTCCCCACTCCTCCACTTGCACCAGCTGGAATAGCCTTGGGTCAGCCATAGCTCTCGTAGGAGTTGTCCTGGGAGAACCGGGGTTGATTTCCCACTCCTCCACTTGCACCTGCTGGAATGGCCTTGGGTCAGCCATAGTTCTCGTAGGAGTTGTCCTGGGAGAACCGGGGTTGATTTCCCACTCCTCCACTTGCACCTGCTGGAATGGCCTTGGGTCAGCCATAGTTCTCGTAGGAGTTGTCCTGGGAGAACCGGGTTTGATTTCCCACTCCTCCACTTGCACTTGCTGGAATGGCCTTGGGTCAGCCATAGTTCTCGTAGGAGTTGTCCTGGGAGAACCGGGTTTGATTTCCCACTCCTCCACTTGCACCTGCTGGAATGGCCTTGGATCAGCCATAGTTCTCGTAGGAGTTGTCCTGGGAGAACCGGGTTTGATTTCCCACTCCTCCACTTGCACCAGCTGGAATGGCCTTGGGTCAGCCATAGTTCTCATAGGAGTTGTCCTGGGAGAACCGGGTTTGATTTCCCACTCCTCCACTTGCACCTGCTGAAATGGCCTTGGGTCAGCCATAGGTCTCGTAGGAGTTGTCCTGGGAGAACCGGGTTTGATTTCCCACTCCTCCGCTTGCACCTGCTGGAATGGCCTTGGGTCAGCCATAGCTTTCGCAGGAGTTGTCCTTGAACGGGCAGCTGCTGTAAGAGCTCTCTCAGCCCCACCGACCTCACAGGGTGTCTGATGTGGGTGTGGTGGGGGGGGAAGATAAAGGAGATTGTGACTGCTCTGAGATTCTGAAATTCAGAGTATAGGGTGGGATACAAAACCAGTATCTTCTTCTTCCTCTTTCTAAAGGACCCTCCTTGCATCTCTTGCTAAGATGTGTTCATGACGGTTGGATCTCTTGCAAATAAGGAGCTCAACAAATTAAGCGCTGTCGCTCCCAGTGTCCATCTTCCTCTCAAATCGAGGGTCCTGTATGCTCCCATTGCGGATCTGGGTTCACTGTTTAAAATGAGCAACGCTTCAAGTGGGTTTTGCATTTGCAAATAAGCTGGCGACGTTCAGCATGGCAGCTGGCCGGGTTGCTGCTCTTGGAACGTTGTCATGATTTTACTGGCTGCCTTGGAGGAGGTAGGCTCCAGGGTAATCCCGGGCAGCTCACGCATCATTTGAAGCGGCTACATTTTCGAGTGGTGTGCGCTGCTTTTGTGCATGTACAGTCGACAGCTTTTATGTTGGGGCCTGTGAGCACTTAACAGATCAAACGACCGTTTCCTGCTGGTAACGCAAGAATACAGGGAAACGTTTGCAGCACATCTTGGAGCAATTCTGAACTTCTTTTTGGGTGTCTTAGAAGGCTGCTGGCAATATTGCAATCTAGTTACAGTTGAAACCGAGGAGCGCTAGATAATTGCTTGTTTTTGAACTGCGTAATTCGGCATATGTATTGCATCGGAAACGACTGGTGCTTGCACGGGGGGACTGCCTTTACCTTTATTGGTGATAGGGTTGCCAGAAGATACCTGGCAACAGTATCCCGCTGTAACTGGTGAGGTGTGTGGTGGGACTTACCAGTAGCAAACTGAGGCCTAGGCTTCTGTTGCTGGTGACATGGTGATGTCACTTCTGGTGTGCACTGGAAGTGACATCAACATGCCAATGATGCGAGGAAGCTCTGGTATTTGGGCAAGACCTCTACGGTAGAAGCCATTTTTACCATAGCGTTTTTGCCCAAATACCAGAGTGTCCATGTGTCACTGGCAACACGATGATGTTGCTTCTGGTGCATGCCCCCCACCCAGGGCTCTTTTCCTAGCAGGAGCTCCTCTGCATATTAGGCCACGCTCCCTGATGTAGCCAATCCTCCTGCAGCTTACAGTAGGCCCTGTACTGATAGCCCTGTAAACTCTTGGAGGATTGGCTACGTCAGGGGGCGTGGCCTAATATGCAGAGGAGCTCCTGCTAGAAAAAGAGCCCTGCTCCCCACCAGCAATCTGAACGGAGATACCAAACAGGGGATACCTGCTCCCAGAGGGATCTGGAAACCGTAATTGGTGACCTTTTAGTACAGGGAGTCCCAATATTTTGGGGCCTTTGCACACCTTAGGAATTTTGACATGATGTGGGAGGTGCAGCGGCAAAATTATTGCTGCAGGAGGCGAGGCCAGCCACAAAATTATTGCTGCAGCTCAACTTCAGTCACACACTGAAGATTCTTATGCTGTGGTGGCTTTGTGCTAAAGCAATATCCCCCCCCCCAAAAAAAAATCTATGGTAGCCAATCAGAAGCCTTGCTGAGCCAAATCCCTCCCTGAGCTTGCCCACTTCCTAGAAACAAAGGGGTGCCAATCCCCAGGTAGGGGCAGGGGATCCCCCGGTTTGGAGGCCCTCCCCCCCACTCCAGGGTCATCAGAAAGCAGGGGAGGGGAGGGAAATGTCTGATGGGAACTCATGATTCCCTATGGAGACTTATTCCCATGGGAAATAATGGAGAATTGATCTGTGGGTATCTGGGGCTGGGGGCCCCCCTGTTTTTGGAGGTAGAGGCACCAAATTTTTAGCATAGCATCCAGTGCCTCTGCCCAAAATACCCCCTAAGTTTCAAAAAGATTGGACCAGGGGGTCCAATTCTATGAGCCCTTATCCTTCATTATTTCCTATGAAAGGAAGGCATTTAAAAAGGTGTGCAGTCACTTTAAATGTGATGCACATTCAATTACAGCCTTGCTCCTGGCTCCACCCCAAAGTCTCCTGGCTCCACCCCCAAAGTCCCCAGATATTTCTTGAATTGGATTTGGCAACCCTATAACAACATTGGATGGGTGCCAGAAAAGGTATCAACAGGAATCCCTAGGCCAGCCCTGGATGGGTCACCAAAGTAAATTTGTGGCTCACCGTGCCAAAAAAGTTGGGAACTTCTATTCTCGCACACTGGGCATGCTCATAACTGAATTACTGCTCCCGATCGATCACATTGCTTTTGGGAAGGCTTTTTAGCAACGGACATCTGTTCGGTATCAGTAGAGGGTGATGGCTCAGTGACAGAACATCTGTGTGGTAAGCAGAAGGTCCCAGGTTCAATCCCCGGCATCTCCAGCTAAAAAGGGTCCAGGCAAATAGGCATGAAAAACCTCAGCTTGAGACCCTGGAGAGCCACTCCTAGACAATACTGACTTTGATGGACCGAGGGGGGTCTGATTCAGTATAAGGCAGCTTCGTATGTTCATATGTGGTTAAGAAACAAGCTGGAGTTGTAGAAAGCTGAGGGCCATTGTGTCGGCTCCAGTTCCAGACTTCATTTTAGAAATTATTCCAATCCAGTTGGAATTCCAGAGGAACAGCATACGGGGCAGAGCGAGCTTTGGAAGCAGCCAAAGGCGCAACACAGAGGAAGTCCGTTCATCCCCGCATCACAACCAAGGCACACGATTAATGAACAAGGCAGAGGGAGCAACAATTCTTCAACGAAAATATCTTCTGCAGGGAAGCAGAGAAGGCCTTGTGCTTGGCTTTGGGGTTCATTCCAAAACTGTAGGGTTTGCTGTGCAGGATTGGAGCGCAGAGAGCGGGATTTGCTGCCACCTTGGGAGACGCTCTATTTTTGGACCTGTCAGCTTTTCCTTGATGATGGGTTGAGGAAAATCTTAGCAGTATAGCCAACAAAGAGAGCTGGGAAGGTGGAGGCAGAACAGCAGGCCCCGGGGCAGTGGTATGTGTAGGGGGAACATGTTTAAGCTGTGCCTCTAGGCGCAGTCAGCCGGCTGGGTGTCTATATCCTTTGCAGCTGCCTAGTAACAAACCCTTGCGCTGCTGCTAGGGTTGCCAAGTCCAATTCAGGAAATATCTGGGGACTTTAGGGGTGGAGCCAGGAGCAAGGTTATGACAAGCCTAATGGAACTCCATCAACATTTAAAGGGACCACACACCTTTTAAATGCCTTCCCTCCACTGGAAATCATGAAGGATAGGAGCACCTTCTTTCGAGGCTCATAGAATTGGACCCCCTGGTCCAATCCTTTTGAAACTGGGGAGGGTATTTTGGGGAGATGCACCGGATGCTATGCTGCAAATTTGGTGCCTCTGCTTCAAAAAAACCCAGCCCCCGCCCCAAGCCCCAGATCAATTTTCCGTTATACCCGATGGGAATCGGTCTCCATAAGGAACAATGGAGTGCCCAGCAGACATTTCCCTCCCCCCTTCTCGCTTTCTGATGACCCTGAAGTGGGGGTAGGGCCTCCAAACCGGGGGGCGGGGGTCCCCTGCCCCCACCTGGGGATTGGCAACCCTAGCTGCTGCAGTGAAGCAGTTGTGGAGGTGGTGGGGAGGGTGTGAGGTAGGGTTGCCGATCCCCAGGTGGGGGCAGGGGATCCCCCGGTTTGGAGACTCTCCCCCCTCTTTAGGGTCGTCAGAAAGTGGGGGGAGGGGAGGGAAATGTCTGCTGGGAACTCTATTATTCCCTATGGAGATTTATTCCCATAGAAAGTCATGGAGAATTGATCCACAGGTATTTGGGGCTCTAGGGGGGCTGTTTTTTGGGGTAGCTGCACCAAATTTTTCAGTATATCTCTTGAATTGGACTTGGCAACCCTAGTGTGAGGCGAGGGCTGAGGTGTGAGAAAGCAGAAAGAGAAATTCACAGGAGGAGAGTAGGCAGCTCGCAGGCTCCGGTTTCCCTCGGGGCAGCTCTTCTTGTGCCAATTGAGCAATTAAAGTGAAAGAAAGAATAACAGCTAGACTAGGATTGCAAACCAGGTCTATACATTGCATCGATTCTTCCAGGGATTTTTCTGTCAAGAGCTCTCCCCTCAAACTGCTGAGGAGAAGCCTGAGGGCGTATTTACACACAAAGTTCCTTTCTGGCTGAAATCCGCCCCTTGCAAACGCAAGATAGGAAAGGAGCACACCTGCCTAATGGAAATCCCCTTACTGAAGAACTATATAAGGCACGAAAACACGGGAAACAGAAGCTATACGAGAAAAAACCCACCGTGTTAAAAACCCCATATAAACTATATTCTAAATGTAAATACTAAGCAGCCCCATGGCGCAGAGTGCTGCATCTCTGCAGTCCAAGCTCTCTGCTCACAACCTGAGTTTGATCCCGGCGGAAGCTGGGTTCAGGTAGCTGGCTCAAGGTTGACTCAGCCTTCCATTCTTCTGAGGTCGGTAAAATGGGTATCCAGCTTGTGGGGGGGGGGAAGTGTAGATGACTGGGGAAGGCCACGGCAAACCACCCTGTAAAAAGCCTGCCACGAAAACGTGACGCGACGTCACCTCAAAGTGGGAAACGACTGGCGCTTGCACAGGGGACTACCTTTATTTTTTACTAAATGTAAATAAAGATATTTATATCAAAATTGTGTCTTAATAGACTCATAAACATTAATGTACAAATGTTAACACACCATCCACAGCCCCCTGTTAGACTAAACATTTCAATACAAGTTATCAGCCACTCCATTCCCGTGACTGCATTCCTGTAACAGTCACAGGTCCATATAATGATGATATATGCTCGCTGCTCCAGATGATAAAAATAATAGTAGTCCAACAGCGGAAGTAACAACCCAACGGATCACCTGTCTAGTATTCTGTTTTGGATGTACTCCTTTTCCCAGCATGAAGAAAACAAGCCTGTAAGGTAGAACCATGACGTGCCTTTCTGCCTGCCAGGGACTTTTTTGTTGTTATATGGAGGAACCTTCAGTCATGTGATAGGGTTCTCAACTTCCAGGTGGTGGCGGAAGGTCCCCTGGGATCACAACTGATCTCCAGGAGATAGGGATCAGTTCAAGAGGAGAAAATGGTCGCTTTGGGAGACGGACTCTATGACATAAGAACATAAGAAAACCCACGTTGGATCAGGCCAATAGCCCATCCAGTCCAACACTCTGTGACACATAAGAACATGAGAGAAGCCATGTTGGATCAGGCCAATGGCCCATCCAGTCCAATGCTCTGTGTCACATAAGAACATAAGAGAAGCCATGTTGGATCAGGCCAATGGCCCATCCAGTCCAACATTCTGTGTCACATAAGAACATAAGAGAAGCCATGTTGGATCAGGCCAATGGCCCATCCAGTCCAACACTCTGTGTCACATAAGAACATAAGAGAAGCCATGTTGGATCAGGCCAATGGCCCATCCAGTCCAACACTCTGTGTCACATAAGAACATAAGAGAAGTCATGTTGGATCAGGCCAATGGCCCATCCAGTCCAACACTCTGTGTCACATAAGAACATAAAAGAAGCCATGTTGGATCAGGCCAATGGCCCATCCAGTCCAACGCTCGGTGTCACATAAGAACATAAGAACATAAGAGAAGCCATGTTGGATCAGGCCAATGGCCCATCCAGTCCAACGCTCTGTGACACACAGGGGCCAAAAAACCCAGGCGCCATCAGGAGGTCCATCAGTGGGGCCAGGGCACTAGAAGCCCTCCCACTGTTGCCCCCCCCCAAAGCACCAAGGATATAGAACATCACTTGCCCCAGACAGAGTTCCATCTATACTCTGTGCCTAATAACCACTGAGGGACCTCTGCTCTAGATGTTTATCCAATCCCCTCTTGAAGCTGTCTATGTTGGCAGCCGTCACCTGTTCCTGTGGCAGTGAATTCCATGTGTTAATCACCCTTTGGGTGAAGAAGGACTTCCTTTTATCCGTTCTAACCCGACTGCTCAGCAATTTCATTGAATGCCCATGAATTCTCGTATTGTGAGAAAGGGAGAAGCGTACTTCTTTCTCTACCTTCTCTATCCCATGCATAACCTTATAAATCTCTATCTTGTAATCTTGTAAATATCCCTCATTGAAGTCCCTCCCCTCCCCAAACTCCACCTTCTTCAGGCTCCACCCCCAAAATCTCCAGGTATTTCCCAGCCCAGACTTGGCTACCCTATACCGACAAAAGGAAGAACAGAACAGGGCACAGAGGAAAATTCTAGAAGACATGAACAGAACTGGAGACACTTGCTTGTTGCCTACTTTGTATGTGAAGCAGATACGAAAGGTGACCGGTCAGATTTGGCTGCGTGTTGACATTGCTGAAGTTAGGCCGAGTCTGTGGAGGTGGAGAGCAAGTATGGACAATGTAAATGAAGACGTGATTACTAACCTCAAGGCACTGCCTTGAGTTTCTCCTGAAATTTTAACTGAAGTCCAGACTAGAGAGATCCCCTTTAAGTTTTTCCAGTTCCTCTGGAAGAAATAGCAGCTTTGGAGGTCTGACTCTATGATGTACCATAGAGTCTAGGAGAAATGTAACTTCTAGAATGACATCATATGCCTGCTGAACGCCCTCTTCTGAGACTAAGTCAGGGGTGTGAAACATGCGGCCTGAGGGCCAGATCAGGCCCACAGAAGGCTCCTATCAGCCCCCCCACCCAAAACTGGCTGTCATCTGCTTCCTTCTACATAACAGCTTGCTTTGCAAGGCTTGCTCAATCTCATAGGAGCTACAAAGTAAAACCTCTATTTTCTCTGTTGGCTGAGGCTCCTCCCTTGGAGGGAAGGTTGGGGGAGAGCTTGCTTTGCCAGGCTCTCTCAATCGCACAGCAGAGCTACTGAGTCAAGCCTCTCTTCCTTCTATTGGCTCATTTTTGACAGATTTGGCCCTCATAATCGACCCTCAGCCGCCCTGAGCCTGCTTCGGCGGGGAGGGTGGGATATAAATCAAATAAATAATGAATGAATGAATGAGTTTGACACCCCTGCTGAGTCTAAGTGGTACCTGGAGCACTCCCGCTGTTACAATTGATCACCAGATAGCCAAGATCAGTTCCCTTGGAGAAAATGGCTGCTTTTGGAGGGTGGACTCTAGGACATTGTATCCCACTGAGGTCCCTCCCCTCCCCAAATCCCACCTCCCCCAGGCTCCACCCCCAAAATCTCCATGTATTTCTCAGCCCAGAACTGGCAACCTCGAGACCACTGCCAGTTCTCCAAGAATTTCCCAATCTTGAGTGGGCACCTGTAAACTCCCTCCCACTCTTCAAATGGATGCCTTTGTACTTAGAAGTTGATGGGGGGGATTTGATCAAAGTACTTTGTAGCGTGAAAGAAGGAGGGCAAAGGAAAGTCAAATTTAAAGTTTGCAAGTTAATTTAACACTGTGCTGGTTTGGTTCTCTCAAGCAGCAGATGTGAACGGGGTTCTATGGCATTTGGGCCTAAAAGGGAAAGGGTCGGGTATGTTTCATCATACGACTGAATGTTCTGCAAGACACACTAGTCCTCTACCGATACAAAATGAACATTTCAAGGAGAAGGTGCCCTGTGTTTTATTTCCCCAAATACTTGTACCTCCCTTTTCAACCTAAAACCAGCCTCGCCAAGACAACTCACAGCACGCTAACAAACGATTTATTAAGCCCTTTAAAAATAATACAGCCTTTATTAGCATCAACAGCTAATTTACAAAAGATACGGAGAAGAAAATTCCACCCAAAGCCTCAAAGTTTTTAATTTGTCAGATAAGGTTACCTACCTTATCTAGGCACAAAGATTGGTTGTCAGCTTTGGTCTAGGAAATTCCTGGAGGTTTGGGGTGGAGTATTGGGAGGGCTGGAGGTGAATCAGGAGACGAACCTCAGTGGGGTACAATACCATAGAGCAGGGGTGTCAAACATGCGGCTCGGGGGCCGGATCAGGCCCCCGGAGGGCTCCTATTAGGCCTCTGATCACCTGGCTGTCATCTGCTTCCTTCTTCCTCTCTCTAGCATCCTTCTGCATCACAGCTTTCTTTTCAGGGGTTGCTCAATCACACAGGAGCTACAGAGCAAAGCCTCTATTTTCTCCATTGGCTGAGGCTCCTCCTTTGGAGAGGGAGGGGGGAGGCAGAGCTTGCTTTGCTAGGTTTTCTCAATTGCACAGCAGAGCTACTGAGCCAAGTCTCTCTTCCTTCTATTGGTTGAGGCTTCTTCCCGTCCTGGTCTCTTGGGGAAGATAGAAGGAAAGACCCAGAGCTTCCTTTGTTCAGTTCCCTGGATCCCATGGGAGAGATAACAAGTGCTAACGTTTTAAGTAAGTTTTAAGGATTTTTTTTTTTAATATTTAATTGTGTTTGTCTGTGTCCTTTATAAAGTTTGTATGTCTGCTACCTAGTCTTAAATAGGTACACACATGGCCTGGCCCGACATGGCCCGGCCCAACAAGAATTCATTTATGTCAGATCTGGCCCTCATAACAAATGAATTTGACACCCCTGCCATAGAGTCCACCCTCCAAAGCAGTAATTTTCTCTCCAGGAGAACTGATCTCAGCAGTCTGGGGATGCATGGGCGCCTGCTGACATTTCCCCTGGCACCTGCCAAATATTTCTATACAGTGGGCAGGGCCACATGGGGCTTTTGCTCAGCAGGGGATCTGATTGGCCCTTGGAGATGTGATTGGCGGTGCAGATTTTTTTTTTTTAAATTGCTTTGACAGCGGCTGCCACCACAGCATAGAGATCTTGACTGCATGACTGAAAGTTGACAGTTCAAAGTGGAAAAGACAAGGAAGGCTTCGGGCCGATAGAGAAAATGGAGCTGGATCATTTTCACCGACTTAAAATGGGCAGCAACAGACCCCGGGGATCACAGCTCTCTTTTATCCTCGTTCACAGGCTTTTCTCCCAGCAGGTCTGTCTTTTTAAAAAAGATTATTGGGTACCAGCTGGAGGATGGAAATGGTGCTGGGAAATAACACCTCTAAATCTGGAGCTTCGGTTCTACAGCCATCTATTAGAACTGTATTTCCTGCCAGCCTGTAAACATGCAGAAAGATGGAGCTTATCCATCACGGACTGTCACCGCCGATACCAGCTTGGGCGTCCCTTTGACAGGGCAGAGTGCTGCATCCTGAGACAAACTAATTGGTTCTCTCTCTCACGTCACCCCTGGGCTCTGGCCATCCATCACAACCTTGCATTTTGCTCCGTAAAACACAGGGAGATAAAAGATCCATCAAGCCAAGGGTGGAAGATGGGCAAACTGTTGCCGGAGGAACCGAGGCACACAGAAACAGGTTAGCAGAGACCCAAACCTGTTAGCGGTGCAAGTGTTCGTGTTGCGTCTGAAGCCACATTGGACAGATTGTCAAATTCTTTTGGCATGGGACAGGTCAAACCCTTTCACACCTGCTGAATAAGTTACTTTCAACGCACTTTGCAAATGGATTTTATTGTGTGAAGCTGCAGGGCTTTCCCCCATGTTCCTTTTTTTGCTTGTAAATTCCTGGTTTTCTGGGGGGGAAGGGGATTTGTTCTACACAAGTTTTGCTCCCCCTAGTGGTTGATCTGATATTACACTGGGTTAGCCAGTACCTTTCCACCTGTAATTTAAGCTCATTATTGGCCTAGTTTCTGAGGGGAGCCATGTTGGCCTGCAGGAGAAGAGCTAGATTCGAACCCAGTTCCACCTTAAGAGTTTGACAAGATATACGGGGCATGAGGTTCTGAGAGACAAAGCTCACTTCATCTGACATGAGTGGAAATGGAGATCTCACTGGCAGTTTAAATCTGCAGAGATAATGCTGGACATAAGCTGGTGTAATATTGAATCGACCACTAGAGGGAGCAAAACATGCAGAATAGGAAACCCGCCCCCCCCCCCGCTCAGAAAGAGATCATGTACTTTATCTTGCAGAAGTGTTGAACTGCATTTCATTTGCTACCTAGTTGGTCAGCTTTTAACTACTGATCCTCTTTCCCTCAGAACTGGCCAAGCAAATGACCAAAACTACCCCTCTCTGAGAGCACCAACCTCATGGCCATAGCTGTGCACACTAACATGCAGTTTAAAACAGCTATGTGGGCATTTGCAGACATTTAGTCAGAGTGCATCAGCAAGATAGGCAGGAAATGCCAATATAGAACCATAGAGTTAGAAGGGGCCCTGCAGGCCAGCTAGTCCTACCCCCTGGAGAGCTGGTTTGGTGTAGTGGTTAAGTGTGCCGACTCTTATCTGGGAGAACCGGGTTTGATTCCCCACTCCTCCACTTGCAGCTGCTAGCATGGCCTTGGGTCAGCCATAGCTCTGGCAGAGGTTGTCCTTGAAAGGGCAGCTGCTGTGAGAGCCCTCTCCAGCCCCACCCACCTCACAGGGTGACTGTTGTGGGGGAGGAAGGGAAAGGAGATTGTGAGCCGCTTTGAGACTCTTTGGAGTGGAGGGCGGGATATAAATCCAATATCATCTTCTTCTTCTTCTGCTCAATGCAGGATCAGCCTAGAGCATCCCTGACAAAGAATTTGTCCAGCCATTGCTTGAAGTTTGCCAGTGAGGGGTGGTCTACAGAAGAAGTAGTAGTAAAATCTCAAATGGTCAAATGGGCAATCAATGTGAATAGAGAAATACAAATGGATGCATGGGAATACCTTTGGAAGAACTCAATGAAGATATCAACTTGTCAGAGCATAAAAGAAAATTGTTTTAAGATGATGTACAGGTGGTATATGACCCCGAAAAAATTGGCTAAGATGAGCAAGAAAATGTCGGATAGATGTTGGAAGTGTAAAAAACATGAAGGTTCTTTCTTCCATATGTGGTGGACATGTGAAAAAGCGAAAGAGTATTGGAAGATGATACAACAAGAAATCTCCAAAATATTGGGTTACGACTTTAAGAAAATTGCAGAGACATTTTTGCTCGGATTACAATTAGAAAAATATCCAAAGGAAGATAGGACTCTAATTTGGTACCTGCTATCAGCTGCTAGGACATTGTATGCGCAGCTTTGGAAGCAAGAAAAAATACCGGATAAATGGGATTGGACTATGAAAGTTCTATCGTGGAGTGAAATGGATAAATTAACTAGAACATTAAGATACTATGATTTGGAGATATTTAAAAAAGAGTGGAGGAAGTTTAAAGAATACATAGAGAAAGAGTCGAATGTAAGAAGACATTGCACAATTTTTTAGTAATAATGGGGGAAAAAAAAACAACGAAGAAGCAAGAAGGGGGGGGGAAATATTTATATAACGAATTTTGATTAGTCAGATGTATCTTTAGTATTGAATTAGAATCTATAACCTCGGGGAAGTCTATATTGGAGGGAGGGGGGATTGAAAAGTCATATGGGTTAGTATTGAAGCAACGAAGGGAAATTAAGTTCTGTAACCATATGCTATCAATAAATTGGTTAAAACAAAACAAAAAAAAGTTTGCCAGTGAGGGGGAACTCCCCACCTCCCTCAACAGTTGAACTACTCTTATTGTAAATCCCGCCCTGCCCCCCAAATATCCAGCCAATACCTTTCTGCCTGTAATTTAAGCTCATTATTGGCCTAGTTTCTGAGGGAAGCCATGCTGGCCCGCAGTAGAAGAGCCAGATTCGAACCCAGTTCCACCTTAGAGATTGACAAGATATACGGGACATGAGGTTCTGAGAGACAAAGCTCACTTCATCTGACATGAGTGGAAATGGAGATCTCACACAGACAGAAGGTGGGAAGATTGCTGCAAAGAAGGCTCTCAGGAGGCCGAGGTGCTAGGCAAAATATAATCCACTGGGGGAGGGCAGAGAAATGCTTAGGGGCTGTAAATTAGCACCTGAAGTGAGATAAGAATCCGATGTCTCTATTCAGTCCAAGGGGGAGGGCGGTTCCATTGTTCTGAATCTTGGCCTAGCTTCACTGGTGGCCATTTTGTTTCTGGACTCAATGCAATGTGTTGATGCTAGCCTTAAAAGGGTGGGAAAGATCAGAGGAAGTTTCTGCCTAGTGACCCATCCTTTACTGACTGTCACATGGAATTGCCCTGTGGAGGGCAGACCAAGGGGCAACGCTTGTAACCTTTCCTGATTTTCTTTAAAAATCCCAGGACAAAATCAAAACGGGATGAGGTTCTATTCTCACTGTTGGTTGACTCTCTGTTGCGTTCTTCTACAAGCAGTGTTATTAGCATCTTGCTGCTAATTGTTCTTAATTGCTTTGTTTATTCTCAATCCTTGTTTTGAATAGATTAATTTCTGCTAACTGCCAGGCGGCCGTATGACGGGAGAAAGGCAAGAGGGAAACGAACTAGAGCTCTGATCTGTTGCCACAGGGACGAGTGCGATGGATGCTCGAGGCGAATAACGGAGTGGTTCTCTTCTTAAACAAAGCTATTCCCCCTGCCTGGCTCCCCTACCCTCACTTTCTGTCTCTGGTTCCTAAGTATGCGTTTCTTCAAAACCGTCCAGCAATCCCCAGTGAAATGGCCGAAACAGCAAACCTTGTCACTTTGGGTACAGGAGTATAGGGTATAGTCAAGTCAGTATAAGGGAGCGTCACATGTTCCTGAAAGACACAGCTTTGAAGTGACTGAAACCCAGAGTCAGGAGACAATGTTAGGGGAAGGCCTTGGCTTCTCTGCCGTGCTACTGGCCTCCAGGGAAACTGGTCGGCCGCTGTGTGAGACAGGATGCTGGACTAGATGGACCATTGGTTTAATCCAGCAGGGCTCTTCTTATTCTCTTAGATGGGGTATAAAACAGATAAAAGGGATCTATACCAGGACTGGAGTAGATAAACACAAAATTAAAAATGCCTCTCTGTTTTCTCTGCTTCAAAATGCATTATAGTTTCTGAAGAAACTGAGATGAACAACAGAAGTTTCAGCAATGCCCATTTTTGGCAAGGGAACTCTTTTAATATAGCGGTGTTTCATTTTGTCCCGATACACACAGACACAATTATTCCAGGTGTCACCCTGAGGTATAAAAACCAGTTTCTCAATCTCAGAACCATGGAACCCTCCCCATCTTTCACCAGTGGGCAGCTTCGGTCGGCTCTACATGATTTCGGCCAGAGTGTGGCCCGGAGACACCACTTCCCCCAGCAGCCTTTGCTTCACGAGCAAACCGCCAGCCATGTTTCTTTGGCTCTTCACACGGACTTTCCCAGAGAGAGGGGCAGCGGCTGGCTCTTGCCGAGCTCCATCCCTTCGGCTTTTAGCCAGTCCATTTTCTGCTTGTGTTGCAGGACAGCATCTGCTACCCGGGCATCTATCATGGCCTCTGTGAGCACCCCGTCCTCTGAAGCGTAGGCCGCAGCCTGAAGGGGGAAGAAAAAGAGAAAAATCCATTCTGAAGTTCTGTGAAGGGCCCAGGGTTGTTACAAAACCTTCTTGGAATGTGTCCTCAAAGAAACCTTTTAGGATTTTGGCTCGCTTTTGGCAGAAAATGAACTGTCCCCCCCTCCCCCCCAGCCTCTCCTTAAGCCATTCCCTTCTCCACTACAGGGATTGTATTTAAAATATTTTTACACCACCTTTCTACCCTTAAGACAGCGTGGATAAAAACACTGAGACACTTGAACCATTAAAAAGAACATTAAAAATTATAAAACGATCCAATAAAAATACACAGGCAAATGACAACACGCCAGAATCAGGGAAGGCGGCCAATTAAACTGTTAAGGCAGAATAAATTAGGTGAAATAATTACTAAGCACGGGAGAACAAGGATGGGCGAATAAATTATGTGACACAATTACAAAACAGAAGGAGGTAGAAACAGCACACTAAAGCAGGCTCCTTATGTCGATAACCAATTCTAAGAGTTTCCCCAATTTTTAAAATAGATTTTCAATAATCCTTAGTCCAGTTTAAGCGGATTATTTTTTAATACTTGTGTGTGTGTGTGCCTGGAAGTCATGGTGACGTCAGGCAATCTCAGATGGGGGTAGGGCATTTTAGAGAGGCGGCTTAATTTTTCCTGCCTCAGCATCCTGGCCGTGGTATTCCTTGGAGGTCTCCCGTCCAAGTACCTGCCAGGGTCAGCCCTGCGTAGCTTCCAAGATAGCATGGGCTATCCGGGGCAGGACCAGTTGAAGCAGCTTATTTACTTAAAATACGAAGAAGTCTCCCCCACACCTTTTAAAATGACAATGTCTCCGCTCGCAATAGAATCTATTAACAATTTTTTTTTAAAAAAAGACACTCTAAAAACAAAAGCACAAGAGCCAAACAAACAAAAACAGTCGTGAGGGAGCAACGAGAGATCCACCTGTCGAATGTAAAGGAAAAGGAAACTCCGAGGGGGGGCTAAACGGTTAACAGTCTGTGCCAAGCTTGTATTTCAGGGGGAGGGTGCTCCTGAATTTGGAGGACCCTAGTGGAAAATTTGTTTCAATTCTTGGGCAGAGAACACTGTCCCATCACAAGGTCTGGTCCTATGATCTTTGAGAATGCCTGGACCGCACACTCGGCCCATCTGTTGCCCAAGCGAACCCAGATATCATTGTGGATTGGCTTCTGCTAAAGCAGTGGTGTCAAATGTGTGGCCCAAGGACTGGATTAGGCCCCTAGAGGGCTCCTATCAGACCTGTGAGCAACTCACGGTCATCTGCTTCCTTCTCTCTCCCTGTTGCTTCCTTCAACGTCACAGCTTGCTTTGCCAGACTCGCCCAATTGCACAGGAGCTACAGAGCAAAGCCTCTGTTTTCTCCATTGGCTGACCAGCACATGAAGTAACTTATGTACAAAAGCTTGCAATGCCCAGTCATTTCATGTTTTTCCCTGGGTCTTAGGCTCAAAGCATTGACCATGAGATTTCTGTAATGAATGTCAATAAATCAAAAGTAGGTTTGCTGCTTACAGATGGACACCCGAACAACACCTGAACAGCATACTCAAGATTGCTACAGCACAGACATTGTCTCCAGAAACTAATAAACAAATTATTGTAGGAGCACTGATCTTTTAAGCATATTTTGAGTTTTTTAAAAAAATAATCTTTAATTGCGCTTGTCTGCGTTAATAGTGTTTATAAAGTTTATATCTTTGCCACCTGGCATTACATTTTATGATACACATGGTGCGGCCCCGCAAGATCCTATTTGTGTGAAATCTGACCCTGAGAGCCGGTTTGGTGTAGTGGTTAAGTGTGCGGACTCTTATCTGGGAGAACCGGGTTTGATTCCCCACTCCTCCACTTGCAGTTGCTGGAATGGCCTTGGGTCAGCCATAGCTCTGGCAGAGGTTGTCCTCGAAAGGGCAACTGTTGTGAAAGTCCTCTCGGCCCCACCCACCTCACAGGGGGAGGAAGATAAAGGAGATTGTGAGCCGCTGTGAGACTCGGAGTGAAAGGCGGGATATAAATCCAATATCTTCTTCTTCTTCTCATGAGTTTGACACCCTTAAAAACTACAAGCTCCTTACAATGATGTCTGGCTTCAAGAAGACGCAGGGCTTTTCACAATACAGGCTGAATGCTTTCCCTTTCACGTGGAATTGCAGGGGAGAGGGCAACATGAAGGTGCCTGCGTCATCCCCCGGGTCCATCAAGACAGTGATTTTCCTCCCTCCTCCTTTTTATCGTGGCTCCATCTGTGGCCATTAGGTTCATACTTCACTGCCTTTTCCAATGAGTTTCTAAAAATAGACCTGCCTGGGGGTGCCACTGTCAAGAAAGAAAGCTGCAGAAAAGCGTGGCGAGACAGGCCGGCTGCCCCTTCCAGGAACAGCTTTCAATGCATTCAAAAAGGAGGGGGGGGAAACCCTCCCCCACAAGCACCTGGCTTTATTGCGATGCTACCTTTTGTCATCAGCGTGAACCTGGCCTTTAAACCGTCTTCCTTCCCAGGCCTGTACAGAAACATCCCAAAAAGGCAGAAATCATGTGAGGCAAAACGACATCTCCGGCATTATCAGTACCGCAAAGGCCACGTGGAAACGGAACCAAAGTTTCAACTATAGAAACTGAAACAGCCTAGGGTTAGCAGAGGACTGAGACTCAATCCACCTCTAATTCTGCAACACTACCCGTAAGAACTAGCAACTTGCTTCATTAGGGGAAAAAACCCCACAAAGCTGTGAGGCAAAGGAAGCTGAATTCTGCATGGGCCAATGGAACAATCGGAACCTACCCATTGTGAACATCACCGCCCATCAACCTCTGGTTCCTTTTGCGGGGGTGTCAATCATGCCACCCGGGGGCCGAATCAGGCCCCTGGAGGGCTCCCTCCTATCAGGCCTCCAAGCAACTGGCTGTCGTCTACTTCCTTCTCCCTCTCACTTTCTTCCTTCTGCATCAATGGCTTGCTTTGCCAGGCTTGCTCAACTGCACAGGAGCTGCAAAGCCAAGCCTCTATTTTCTCCATTGGCTGAGGCTCCTCCCTTGGGGAGGAGCCTCAGCCAATAGAAGGAAGAGAGGCTTGGCTCAGTAGATTGAGAGAGCCTGGATCGCATGGGAGAGATACAAAGAAAGCATCTTTAAGACCAACAAGTGCTAATGTTTTAAGCATATTTTAAAATAATCTTTTGTGTTTGTCTGTGTCTTTTATGAAGTTTATATTTCCACTACCTCTTCTACATTTTATGAAACGTGTGGCTTGGCCCGACAAGGTCTCATTTATGCCAGATCCGGCCCTCATAACGAATGAGTTTGACACCCCTGCTTTACAGACTTTCCTTCTTTCTTTGAGCCAAGCCCCACTCCCATTTGTTAGAAAAGAGCAAAACCATTTAAAGTTACGCGCAGCCTTTCCCTCTCTTCCCCCACTGCATAACCCACATACATTATGCCAATTAAGCAGATTTGCATGAGTCTGGATAATTTATTAGGGCAGCCGTACTCTTAATCGACAAAGGGTTTCTTCCAGTGGAAGAGTTTTAAATGAATAATCAGTTAGCCGGGCAGAAATCTGCATATAAATTAAAATTCATTCTGGGGGGAAAAAAAAACCTCAACAGACATTGCAGCTCTGTGATGTAGAAGGCCACATTTTGGAAGAGACACCTCCAGTGCGGGAGAGAAGGGGGAATTGTTAAGATGAAAGAATGCCTCTTCCAAAACTGCCTGATTTCCCAAAACTCTTCCCAGTCCATGAAAAGAACATGAACCGGTAAAGGAGAATAAGCATATCCAGGCCTTGAATTCAGCAGCAGCTCAAAGGAGCACAGCTCCTGAACCTTTCTGACGGTTTCCCCTCTTCCTTTCCACCTACCTTGTCCATTGAATAGTGGGTGCAGCTGCGTAACAATCCCTGCATTAGGGTAGCGGGCAGCAAGCCAGCCCCCAGTGGCTTTGCCACGCCCCCAGCAGCTCTCATTCACCCCTGGAGAAGCCAGCGCCACCCTTTCTCCACTTCTTATGTGATTTTGGGCAGTGGGTGGCTTGCTGGCCTTTTGACTGTGGAGGGGGCAGCCAAGGAGAGCCCCAGGTGAGTGAAGCCTGCTTGGGCTGGCTGGATCTCTAGCCAGCCCAAGAAGGCCTTGCTCGCCTGGGGCTCTCTTTTCTTGCATTGGGTTGCTTTTGGCTGGTGGGGTGGTGGTGGTGGCATATGCTAATAAGCTATGCTAATGAGCTCCACCACCTATTTTTCTGCAAAACGACCCCTGTGAATATCACCAATGGGTCTTTTAAAAGCACATTTTTGGTTTTGTACGACATACGCAGAATCACACACTACAGGCATCCTAATAGAAGGATTCCCTTCTGTGCAAGTGCAAAGCTGGAAACCTCTTACATTCCCCTCCCTTCCTGATAGACTAGACTTGAGATTCCCAAATCTGATTCGGGTCTCGTTGATTGAGGTCGCCCGTCCCGTTAAAGACCAGTAATGGAAAACAAAGCAAAGCTGTGGCTTGGGTCAAAGTTATTGAAACTATCAGATTTTATTTAAAGGCCTTCCAAGGCGAAACTTCTTAGCAGTGAAGATAACGGATTTATATTCCGCCCTATACTCTGAATCTCAGAGCGGCTTACAATCTCCTTCCACCACAACAGACATCCTATGAGGTGGGTGGGGCTGAAAGAGCTCTTACAGCAGCTGCCCTTTCAAGGACAGCTCTGGGAGAGCTATGGCTGCCCCAAGGCCATTCCAGCAGCTGCAAATGGAGGAGTGGGGAATCAAACCCGGTTCTCCCAGATAAGAGTCCACGCACTTAACCACTGTGCTGTTAGCTAATAGCCACTGATGGACCTCTGCTTCATATGCTTATCCAATCTCCTCTTGAAGCTGTCTATGCCTGTAGCCACCACCACCTCCTGTGGCAATGAATTCCATGTGTTAATCACCCTTTGGGTGAAGAAGGACTTCCTTTTATTAGGTCTAACGCAACTCCTGAGCAATTTCATTGAATGCCCATGAGTTCTTGTATTGCAAGAAAGGGAGAAAAGTACTTCTTTCTCTACCTGTCCCGTGCATAATCTTGTAAACCTCTACCATGTTGTTTCTCAGTCGACGTTTCTCCGAGCTAAAGAGCCCCAAGTGTTTTAACCTTTCGTCAAGTGTTTTAGCCTTTCTTTAATGATACTAGGGGAGATACAAACTCTGTAAAGAAGGGGGGGGAACGAAGGAAAACTAATTACAGACAATATAAATTGGAGGAGAATTAAGCAACTGCTGCATGCTGAAATCAAACCTCCCCCTTGGGATTCATACCAAGGCACGTGGTGTGTGTGTGTGTCCCAGCGCGACACCCCTCCTTGCCCAGAACAAAACGAGGCTGAAAACTACAGCCATTAAAGTCTGCCATTCTGCAACAGGCGGGATCCACTGTGGCTCTGTGCTAAAATAAAAAAGCCCCGCTCCCACAAGCTAAAGAAGTTCCAAGCTTTCCTGCTTGACTGGAAAAGACTTTTGGAGAGGCCCTTGTAACTCGTTGCAACAGACCGAGGTGAGAAGGGGAGGGGGGAGAACGGGAGAAAGAAGGGAGAGGCGAGAAAGAGAGGCATTCTTAAAATACCTCAAGACATCACTTTTTGTCAAGGCTGTTTGGAGGTTGTTTAAAAAAAAAAAAAAAGCACGACACACCTGTCTTGCCACAGCTGCTGTTCACCGGTGAAGGAAATGCAGACTCGGGGGACAATGCACCCACCCCCTTCATTTCCACTCAAGAATCTCCAGGCCCCTTTTGATTGAGGAGCCAGCCTGCTGAGGGTGTTCTCGTTCGTACCTAGCCCACCTCATCCCCTCAGGCTGTGGGGTGGTGGTGGGGAGAATGACATCCAGGGCTGTGGAGATTGGGAAAAATCTGGATGTGACATATAAGCTCTCGCCAAGTTTCTAGCCCTCATGACTGCAAAGATGTGTGTGGAGAAACACCCTTTTGGGCCTGTGCTTGTCCGGGAGTGGTTGAAGGAGTCTCTCAAACTCTAGGCAGGCTTTGGGGCCTAGTCTGTTCCTCCTTCCCCCCTCGCCTCCTGTCTGGAAGCAGCAACTCTGAGGAGGCCTCCTAGAGAGGCAGAAGTCCTTCAGGCTGGTCTCCCAGAAGGCTGCAGGAAGGAAAACCAGTGCCTGGGCGGGAACTGGGTTTTATATTAGCGATTTTTGGCCGGAAGCCTTCAGTTTGAGTTGGGGTTTGAGTTCAGTCAGTTGGGTTGGTGAGTCTGTCTGTGCTGGATGGTATGGTCAGGGAAAGTTGTATAATAGGGAAAGAAGGACCGTTTTCCCCTACTTTATGTCTTCTGTTCACCTTTTTTTAAAAAATGCCTGTATGTAGTTGTAAATTTTAAATAACTGTTTTGTCTTTTTAAAAGTTGGTCCCTCTGTACCACATAGTTTCCCCAACCGCCTTAGACCACGCTACTGCAAGGGGGGAGTCCAGGGAAGGGGGAAGGCATACAGTTGGCAAGGGTGCCAATCCTCCAAGGGTCTCCCAAAGAAGGACTTTGGTCTCTGTCATAACCAGGTGATGGATTGGCAGAGGACCTTGAGGCCAGGCCTCAGAACTGGCAGGAAAGGGGATTGGGTGTCCTGTTCCTCTTGGTCAGGAACCTCTAAATTGAACAGGTGGTGGCAGCGTGCCCTAGTGGCGGGAAGAAGATAAGCTCCTTTCAGGAGTTGGCGGGTCTGGATCTGAAGGCAGAATCGGGCCAGTTCTGCCACAGTGTGCATGAAGGGACCACCTGAACTCTCAGAAGCCCAGAGGGTGGGCGAGAGAGACCCCCGACAGCTGGGGCAGCTCTGTCGACCTCCTCCCTGAATTCTGGGTCCTTCTGCAAAAACTAGCAAAGTCGTCATGCGTCTGTTATGTTTTTGTCCTGCCTGTTCCCCAAATGGCTCATGGGGGACACACCAAAATCTGCTCTCCTCTCAGTTTCGACCACTCGGTGAGGTATGTTAGATCAAGAAGAGAGCAAATGGTCCATGATCACCCACTAAGCTTTGGAGCCCAAGCATGGATTTGAACCTAGGTCTCACCAGAATATCATCAGTATGGCACAGTGGTTAAGAGTGTCAGACTAGTATTGGAGAGACCCAAGTTCAAATCCCCGCTGGAGCCATGGAAGCTCGCTAGGTGACCGTGGGCCAGTCACAGTCTCCCAGCCTAACCTACCTCATCGGGTTGTCGTGAGGATAGAAGGGAGGAAAGGACAACAACATTGTTTTTTGGTCACCCATGGGTGAGAAAGGCGGGGTCTGAATGAATTAAAATAAATTTACGTAGAAGACATTTCATCAGCTCAAGTCTGCAAAACGAGAAGCGGCAGGGAGGGAAATCATGTCAGTTAGTGCGGAAGTTTTTTTGATGCAGAAGCTGGATGTGCACTTATAACACCTTCAGCTGCTCAAAGCACTTCAGATAATGAAAGGATTACAATAAAATAACAACAGCCCTGTAAGGCAGGTCAGTGCTAGTCTCTATAACTGCAGACTGGGGAGAGGGGAAGGAGGACTGAGACCAGGGCTTATTTTGTTGAGCAGGAACGCAGTTCTGGCTGGCTTGGTGTCAGGGGTGTGTGGCCTAATATCCAAATGAGTTCCTGTTGGGCTTTTTCTACAAAAAAGCCCCGTGCGAACAGCGGTGACGTCAGGGGGGTGGCCTTAATTTGCGAATGAGCTCCTGCTGGGCTTTTTCTACAAAAAAAAGCCCTGACTGAGACGAAGTGGTTTGGCGAAGGCCATCCAAAAAGTATGTGGCAGAGACGACATTGGAACGCGCCGCCTCCTGAATCGCAGGCCTTAGCTGCTACGATGCACCCTGGAGGAGCGTTGGTTCGAAAATATACAGAGCCAGACCACAGAGTGCTAAGCCGTTAAAAAAAAAACAAGACGGTCCCTGTAAGACTGAAGCAAGCCCACACTAAGCAATAGCTGTCAATCAATGCTCCCCCTAAGCTGAGGAGTCTTGTGAGCCGCTGCACAAGTTTGCTCTAGGGCCATTTTTTCTGAGCTAAGACAAAAATGTGTGAGCCAGAGGCTAAAAAACCAGCTCACGCTAATGCAGTTTAGAGAAATGCTGCTGTTAATTCTTATGACTGACGGAGGCAGATCACTGGGGAGGGGGAAGGGATGAAAGGGGGTTATCTAAGGGTCAAGGGGGAGACTGAAATGCTAGCAGCAGCCATTCAGCCCAAAGAACAGCAAAGCGGCTTCGTGCTCGCAAAAGGGCCGCTGAAAGGGATCCCTCCCTCGTAGCCAGGGGTGGAATTCTAGCAGGAGCTCCTTTGCATATCAGGCCACACACCCGATGCAGCCAATCCTCCAAGAGTTTACAAGGCTCTTTTTTTGTAAGCTCCTGGAGGACTGGCCACATGAGAGGGTTGGGGCCTAATATGCAAAGGAGCTCCTGCTAGAATTCCACCCTTGCTCGTAGCCGAACCCCAACAAAATCTGGGGAAGGGTCGCAGCTTTGCATTGGCTTGGCAGAAGGTCCCTGGTTCAGTCCCTCCAGTTACAAAGCAGCAGGACGGAGGTGATGCTAAAGTCCCCCAGCCTGAGACTCCAGACAGCTGCCGTCAGTAGCCGGAGAGAAGGCTGACCTTGACGGACACTCAGGGTTTGTACAGGAGAAGCTTAGGCTTCCATTGCTGATTGGTGCTCTGCAACACCGGCGGGGGCGAGACTTCAGGCAAAAAAGCAAGCTGCGAAACGGCTGACGAAGCCTCCCTGCAGCTGCAGGTGACTGACCGACTGGGCTTTGGTGGGTGACCGACAGACCGGCGCCTGACGTTGATGTCGCTGCAGGAAAAAGGGGGCATCTCTCAACCCCACTAAGTGCGGGGGACGATAGCGTAAGAGCAACCAGGGACACGAATCCTACCGGTTTCGCTAACTCAGCCCTGCAAAAGCAGCCTCGCGCCCTCTGCAGTCCTGCAGCAAACGGGCAACCGACGGCTCAAGATTGGCATCTCCCCCCCCCCTTTTTTTTGCAGAAGCTAGAGTTTTCAGTATTGCAAGTATCGCTGGAATCACAGTAGGGAGAGAGAGGGGGGGGGGAATCCTGCATCTCTCCGAACCACACAGCCTCAACACTCAAATTCCACAGCTCAAAAGGAGTTCTGCATAACAGCCCCACCCGGTTATAATAACAGAGTGCCGAAGGAAGAATGGGATTGCAGATGGAATCTCTGTGCTTTCCCAGATTCAAACCTCACCGCACCCCCCCCACCAGCACATATAGTTTCCAAGGCCAATTAAGTCTTTGCCCCTTTGTGTGAAGCCTGCTGGTTGCTAGGCATGCAAATAGCTTGGAGAGGAGTGCGGGGATTGGAGCAAACAAATGCTGAGGTCACAAAGGTGCTGGTGGTTCCTGAAAGTAGGACAAAGTCATGATAATTCTCCTACGTGGCCCCTAACCAATGTTCCTTCTAAGTTGCGGAGCCTTGTGGGCAAAAAATTCTACTTTTTGAGCTCCTGGAACTAAAGTTGTGAGCTACTGGTATTAAAGTTGTGAGCTCCTGCTAGTTTTCTAAGTATGGGGAATTTCCCCCCTTCCATATGGAGGAACAGGTGGTTGCCTGCCGTGGGACAGCCCACACTCAAGCAGCCTAAAGAAGAAGTTATTGGATTTCTATCCCGCCCTACACTCTGAATCTCAGAGTCTCAGAACGGTCACAGTCTCCTTTACATTCTGGGTCATCCTTCCTATGCTAAGACAAGAATGTGTGATCTGGAGGCTAAAAATCTGTGAGCTCGCTCACACTAACTGAGCTTAGAGGCAACACTGCTCCTAACAATAAGGAGTATTGGGGGGTGGGGGGGAGAGACTCTCTTGCAAGCAAAAGGTTGTGGGATTCCCAAACATACCTCCTCACCTGTCTGATAGTACCTTTTCTGAGAGAGGGAGGGAAAGGAAAACAGACTCCAAGCACTGGATGGGTTTAAGCCTAGTCCTCTCCTTGACAAGCTAGTTTTCTAAGTATTTTATTTATTTATTTAATTAATTATTTATTTTATTATTTATATCCCGCCCTTCCCAACAAGTGGCTCAGGGCGGCTCACAACACAAAGTTTCACATAAACAGAATTTAAGCATAAAAACAGTTAAAATAATTAATACATTTAAAATTTTAAGACATTTAAACCATTTAAAACATTAGGGACAGCAGACATCTAGTATAACTACACTTGGTATGGGGAATTTTTCCCCTTCCATATGGAGGAACAGGCGGTCACCTGCGGTGGGACAGCCCACACTCAAGCAGCCTAGCTAAAGAAGAAGTTGATGATGATATTGGACGCATATCCCGCCCTACACTCTGAATCTCAGAGTGGCTCCTTTACTTTCAGCCCCACTCCCCACAACAGACACCCTGTGAGGCAGGCGGGGCTGAGAGAGCTCTCCCAGAAGCTGCTTTTTCAAGGACAACTCCTAGGAGAGCTATGAAAGCCATTCCAGCAGGTGCAAGTGGAGGAGTGGGGAATCAAACCTGGTTCTCCCAGATAAGAGTCCGCGCATTTAACCACTACACCAAACTGTGCTATCTGGAATTACAACGGGGTTGAAAGCCACACTCCAAGGCTCTGTGGTTCTGGCAGGAATTGGCTCTTCAACCCCCAGAGCATCCAATGAGAGTGGGAGATGCACCCACCAATCAATTCCCCAGCTCCCCTTTGAGAGCACGTCTATTCCTCCGCTACTGCCCATCAAGGACTGCAATCTCACCTGCCAGGCCACGGCGAGTTGGGAGATCTCTCGGCCGGACATGCCTTCCGTCAGCTTGGCGATCTCGGAGCACTTCTTCCCGTAGTCAAACTGGGCGAGCTTCAGGCGCCTTGAACGTGAAAACATGCATGGGTCAATGAGAAGTGGGACCACAATAGGAAAGGGAAAAGAAGAAGATGATATTGGATTTATATCCCGCCCTCCACTCCGAAGAGTCTCAGAGCTGCTCACAATCTCCTTTACCTTCTTCCCCCACAACAGACACCCTGTGAGGTAGATGAAGATATTGGATTTATATCCCGCCCTCCACTCCGAAGAGTCTCAGAGCGGCTCACAATCTCCTTTACCTTCCTCCCCCACAACAGACACCCTGTGAGGTAGATGAAGATATTGGATTTATATCCCGCCCTCCACTCCGAAGAGTCTCAGAGCGGCTCACAATCTCCTCTACCTTCCTCCCCCACAACAGAGACCCTGTGAGGTGGTGGGGCTGGAGAGGACTCTCACAGCAGCTGCCCTTTCAAGGACAACCTCTGCCAGAGCTATGGCTGACCCAAGGCCATTCCAGCAGGTGCAAGTGGAGGAGTGGGGAATCAAACCCGGTTCTCCCAGATAAGAGTCCGCGCACTTAACCACTACACCAAACGCACACACACACACAAATATTCCAGAATTAGCTCTTACCATTTTCCCCTTTCGATCTCTTGAAATTCCCCTCCTTTTCCTAGCACTCTATCCCATACAGCTTTCGTCCCTGCCGGTTCTGCAATCTCCTGACGTGGCCTTTCTGGTGCTCAAAAGGAGCCCCCCCTCCCCCCTTGACAGCTAGTAAGATACAGCCCCTTTCTTTTTGCATCGACTGTGCGCCTCCCATGATAGACCATCTTTACTAGCAGCAGACAAAGAGGAAATAAGATACTACAGCGATGACTTTGTGGGCACGAGCCTTTCTGGAAGCGTCAACCACCTCCAAAAGTGGACTTGGGGGGCTATTGGAAAGAGGCAAAGAACAGACCCAAGCTGGCCTCTCTCGCTCGCCCTGCCCTCCACTCTGATAAGAAAAGAAACTTTGATACTGGAAGATAAGAAAATATTGGATTTATATCCTGCCCTCTGCTCTGAATCCCAGAGCAGCTCACTATCCCCTTTACCTCCCTCCCTCCCTCACAACAGATACCCTTGTGAGATACGTGGGGCTGAGAGAGCTCTTCCCGAAGCTGCCCTTTCAAGGACAACTCCGCAAGAGCTACGGCTGGCCCAAGGCCATTCCAGCAACTGCAAGTGGAGGAGTGGGGAATCAAACCTGGTTCTCGAGTCCACGCACTTAACCACTACACCAAACAGGCCTGTCTGAAATTACAATGGTGTTGAAAGCCACACTCAAACTCCTCCCTCCTCTCGCTCCCAAGTCCCAGATATTTATGGGAATGAACTCACTGCTTGCCCTCCGTGGCAGGCTTCAGGACGTGCTTGTCGAAATACATCCGGACCAGCCGCTCCCTTTCCTCTAAGCCCGGCAGCCGGAAGTGAACCATTTCGTCTATCCGGTCGTTGATGGCCCAGTCAAACTGCTCCGGCTGGTTACTGGCTAAGACGAGCATGAACCTGTGGGGACAGGGAGGAACGGGGCCTGGTGAAGTGCGCCTGTCCCTCCCTGCCACCACCCAGAAACCTTATCGAATGACGCCCATCGTTACGCGGCCGAGCCCAACCAGCTATGTGGCATCTCATAAGAACATAAGAGAAGCCATGTTGGATCAGGGGAAAACATGAAATGGCTGGGCATTGTGAACTTATATACGTAAGTTGCTTCATGTGCTCGTCACCCAATGGAGAAAATAGAGGCTTTGTTCTGTAGCTCTTGTGCGATTGAGCAAGTCTGGCAAAGCAAACGGTGAGGCAGAAGGAAGCGAGAGAGAGAAGGAAGCAGCCGACAGCCAGTTGCTCGGGGGTCTGATAAGAGCTCTCCGGGGGTCTGATCCAGACCTCAGGCCACATGTTTGACACCCTTGATTTAAAAGATGTGCTTCTGTTTCCCAATTTCATATGAACATATGAAGCTGTCTTAGACTGAATTAGATCCTTGGTCCACCAAGTCAGCATGGTGTCAGACTGGCAGTGGCTCTCCAGGGTCTCAAGCTGACATTTTTCACACCTATTTGCCTGGACCCTTTTTAGTTGGAGATGCTGGGGACTGAACCTGGGGTCTGCTTACCAAGCAGACCACTGAGCCACCGTCCCTCCCCATCTCATCTCTTTTCCACATTCTTTTCTTTTGTCAGCAGTTTGTTTCCTGCTGTTGTAGTTACGGAGGCATCTGGGTACTGTGTGCTGAAGTCAGGTTTTTGTATGCAATTTATCCCTACGATATACAATTCCTATTTATTGGTGCCCCGAATTAAGCTATTCAACGTGCACGTTTTACCGCAAAAGAATGGCGCCAAGATGTAGAGCTGTGGAGCCCATGTGGTTACGGGAGAAGCAAAACTGAGAAAGGAGATTTTTCATAAAGCAGCAGGGGGGAGAAATCTGAAATCTTTACTGTGTCTGGCTATAACTCCAGTCCGCAACCAGGGCAGGGGGCTGCGCTTGTTGCCTGGACTCTGGGCTGAAATATGCAACCAGCACAGCTTCCGTAAGTGCCTCAATTTGGTCAATTTACTTCTCAGACTGGATTAAAACCTGCCAGGTAAAATGTAGGCACTAAAGGGGCACGCCAGTTTTCAAAAGCAGAGGCCTAATACAACAAGATGTGAAACAAATGTCTGCATAGGCATCATCTCTCTCTCTCTCTCTCTCTCCCCGCCCCCAGTTAAGAGACTCTGAGGGACTCTGTCTCAGAAATTGGTGGCCATTTCTGCATGATGACTACCAGACGGCCATTTTGAATGCAACTCGCAGCTCCGGGGACCGGGCCTTCCCAGCAGGCTTTCTTGGAAGCGTGAAATTGGCCACATAAAAACAAGCACTCACTCAACAGTGAGGAGAATTGCCCATTAACTGGGCTCCTGAGAGACGTTGGCGGATTTACATGTGCTTATTGTGGTGTCAGGCGACTGGAGCCAATTCCCTGTTCCATCAGCACAACCTCCCTTTGTTTGAGGAAACCAAAGCCGTTAAAAGATTTCAACTGACGTGAACAGCTGGATTTTTCTAGAATACATGACACAGCGGGTGGGGGTCCAGGATGTGGCCCAAAACAGGCCACCTACAGCCTTGCTTATATAAGATGGAGGGTGTCTATGACCATCCCAGAACAAAGAAAAAACTCAAGTCTCTTAGGAGATGAAGCAGGCAACTGTCACCAAGCAGAAATTAGTGAATGGGATTGAAGATGATACTGGATGCATACCCCACCCTTCACTCTGAATCTTCACTCAGGCTCAGAGCAGCTTACAAGCTTTCCCCCCCACAACAGACATTTTGTGAGGTGGGGGGGGGGGGGGGCTGAGAGAGTTCTCCCAGAGGCTGCCCTTTCAAGGACGGCTGCAAGTAGAAGGCGTGGAGATAATCAAATCCAGTTCCTCCCATGCAATGGCCCCTCTAAGCTGCAGAGTTTTGTGAGCAAAAATTCTGCTCTGTGAGCTACTGGCATTAAAGTGGTGAACTACTTTATAAATTAAGTTTGCTCTGAAGCTATTTTTCCTGAGCTAGGACAAAAAATGCGTGAGCCAAAGGTTAAAAGCCCGTGAGCTAGCTCACACTAACTCAGCTTAGCGGGGAACACTGATCCCATGATGCCTTTTGGGTGGACAAAGAGATCACCCCCCTCCGTCTCCCCTTTCCGCTCAAGGAAAAGCTGGCTGGATCCAACCTCGTTTGCCCCCAGTGGCTGAAACGATATCCAAGAAGCCCTATACAAGCAGAGCGCGGCAGCCTCTCCCCCTGCTGCTCTTTTAAGATACGCCGCTTCTGATTGTGGAAGTTCCTTCTGATCGTCGTATCGATCAGCTGTTGATGGACCTTCTCCACTCTGAACATGTCCCCCCTGAAAGCCGCTCGCTTACTTGTTACTGTGCTGTCCAGTCCGGTGAAGGAAGGCGTTCAGCGTTGCTCTCAGATCTTCACTGATTTTTTCCTGCAAGAGACAACTATTCAATATCTGGATATCTGAATGTTGTGCCCAAGAACAATCGTGCTCTGAAGAAAAGGGAATATGGGAATAGGGTCGGCGGCTCTGACTCCATTTACTTCTGTGATTAACTGACCACAAAGGCCAAGTCGGCCTTTCTGAGGCGTTTAATGAGAGGGGCGGCCAGGAGCCTTTTGTGTGCTTCTGATGCCTTCGGCCCGCTGGGGCCGACTCATCAGGTTCAACAAGAGTGCTGCCATAGCAGGGGCTGGCCTAGCAGTGCGCACAGCTGACTGGGGGTGGGAGGAGGCCGCCGAAGCGCTTAGAAGAAGAAGATATTGGATTTATATCCTGCCCTCCACTCCGAAGAGTCTCAGAGCGGCTCACAATCTCCTTTATCTTCCTCCCCCACAACAGACATCCTGTGAGGTAGATGAAGATATTGGATTTATATCCCGCCCTCCACTCCGAAGAGTCTCAGAGCGGCTCACAATCCCCTTTATCTTCCTCCCCCACAACAGACACCCTGTGAGATAGATGAAGATATTGGATTTATATCCCGCCCTCCACTCCGAAGAGTCTCAGAGCGGCTCACAATCCCCTTTATCTTCCTCCCCCACAACAGACACCCTGTGAGGTAGATGAAGATACTGGATTTATATCCCGCCCTCCACTCCGAAGAGTCTCAGAGCGGCTCACAATCTCCTTTACCTTCCTCCCCCACAACAGACACCCTGTGAGGTAGATGAAGATATTGGATTTATATCCCGCCCACCACTCCGAAGAGTCTCAGAGCGGCTCACAATCTCCTTTCCCTTCCCCCCCCCCACAACAGACACCCTGTGAGGTGGGTGGGGCTGGAGAGGGATCTCACAGCAACTGCCCTTTCAAGGACAACCTCTGCCAGAGCTATGGCTGACCCAAGGCCATGCTAGCAGCTGCAAGTGGAGGAGTGGGGAATCAAACCCGGTTCTCCCAGATAAGAGTCCGCACACTTAACCACTACACCAAACTGGCTTACCGTGGCCCTCTTCCGCAGGAAGGCATCAGCTTCGTCCACGAACAGCAGGAGGCTGGGAAGGAAAAAGGAAAAGCCAAGTGAAGCAAGGGGAGGGATGGGTCAAGCGAAGAGAAATCGGAAAAGCATCCCCGGAATCCTCTCCTGCTCTCCGAATGTGCAAAAATGGGTATAAATGTTTTCATTACGTTTCAAGGGTATTGGGGAGTGGGTTAGGGAAAGGCATATAAGGGGAAAAAAGCTGTTAAATGTTTACATTACAAATACAAAGAGTAGAAAGAGCTTGCGTACGTAAAGAGAAAGGAAAATCTCTAACTGTGTCACAAATTGCTTACTAATGGTCTAACATTGATATCTTAATTATCTGATGAACAATTTCTATAAATTGAGTCACATATAAATCATAGGTTCAAACCAATGTATCCGCATATTTACTTCAAGAGGGGATTGGATAAGCATCTGGAGCAGAGGTCCATCAGTGGCTATGAGCCACAGCTTTTTATTAGAACTCTCTGTCTGGGGCAAGTGAGGCTCCGTATTCTGGGTGCTTGGGAGGGGCACAGTGGGAGGGTTTCCAGCCCCACTGGTGGACCTCCTGATGGCACATAGGGTTTTTTTGGCCACTGTGTGACACAGAGTGTTCGACTGGAGGGGCCACTGGCCTGATCCAGCACGGCTTCTCTTATGTTCTTATGAATCACCAAACTAGTGACGATGCTCAAAAGTGCCATCTAGTTGCAACGAACTGATGCAACTTGCACCTTTCTCCCCCATGGGAAAGCAACTTGCGTCATTCTCCTCTCCTCCCTTTTATCCTCACAACAGCCCTTTGGGGGAGGTCAGGTGGAGAGCGTGTGATCGGCCCAAGGTCACCCAACAAGCTTCCACAGCAGATCGAGATCTGAATCTGGGTCTCCCAGCTCCCCCTGTCACTCTAACCCAGGGGTGGACAAACTTGCTTAATGTAAGAGCCACACAGAATAAACGTCAGATGTCTGAGAGCCAAAAGGGAGGGAGGGAGGGAAGGACAATAGATGGGGGAGGGAAGAAGAGGTGTACAGAAAGCAACTTCACTTTAAACGTATTCTCCAAGCTGCTGGAGAAGCGAGTCAAAGAGACAAATAGAAGAAGAAGAAGATATTGGATTTATATCCCCCCCTCCACTCCGAAGAGTCTCAGAGCGGCTCACAATCTCCTTTACCTTCCTCCCCCACAACAGACACCCTGTGAGGTAGATGAAGATATTGGATTTATATCCCGCCCTCCACTCCGAAGAGTCTCAGAGCGACTCACAATCTCCTTTGCCTTCCTCCCCCACAACAGACACCCTGTGAGGTGGGTGGGGCTGGAGAGGGCTCTCACAGCAGCTGCCCTTTCAAGGACAACCTCTGCCAGAGCTATGGCTGACCCAAGGCCATTCCAGCAGTTGCAAGTGGAGGAGTGGGGAATCAAACCCGGTTCCCAGGACAACTCCTGTGAGAGCTATGGCTGATCCAAGGGCATTCCAGCAGTTGCAAGTGGAGGAGTGGGGAATCAAACCCGGTTCCCAGGACAACTCCTGTGAGAGCTATGGCTGATCCAAGGGCATTCCAGCAGTTGCAAGTGGAGGAGTGGGGAATCAAACCCGGTTCTCCCAGATAAGAGTCCGCACACTTAACCACTACACCAAACTGGCTCTCCAAATGCCTTCTCCAGGCCAGTCGACAGTGCTGTGGGGGCGAGAGCCACACAATATGTATGAAAGAACCACACGTGACTCCTGAGCCACAGTTTGGCCATCCCTGCTCTAACCACTGCCCCTTGCAGGGATGAAACTTGGAGCTTGTTACCTCCAAGGGGCGTTGCAAGCTTCCCACGGATGCATACGGCTTACTGTCCTGCTCTTTGGAGGCAGGCGCAGCACAATGTGGTGGTTTGGCTCAAACATTCTCAGCCAATGCCCTGCACACAGCAGGCATGCCCCCCCGCCCCCCTCAGAATGCAGCTGATAATTCCCTGCAGTGGGGGAAGGTCTCTTGGCCGCCGAATCAACCCCCAACAGTATCCCGCAAAGGGAAACGTGCAACCCCGCTACGGAGTTGCCTTCCTTCGCCGAGGCTTGCTTGCAAAACTGCAGCGGCCAGGCTTCTGGTCGCATCCCCAGGCGTGTATCTCGGCTGGCGCATCCCATTTCCCAGCAGACCGCAAGGCCTGTGAATAATTTAAGCAAAGGCCGCTAATCCATTTTAAAAGACAGGCACTCCTCCCCGGTGTTCTCCCCCCTCCCCTTCCTTTCCCTCTACCTGGGTTTGCAATAACGCAGGCCTCCGGCGCTGCCAAAGGAAGTTGGCTTGGCCAAGTTTTAAATATTTCATTGGACTGGGTTTTGTGCGTGTGTGCATTCCTCCCCGGCTTTCCCCCCCCTGCTGTTGTTTAAAGTGGAAAATAGAAACGTTGGGGTGATGAATGCACCGGAGTATCAATGTGGATGCGGGGAGAGAATGTCTGTCGGAACCCATCAGGAAGCGCATAGATCATCAATTAGCCACACTTGTGGCTAGCCCCCACTGCCCTCCCCCAACCCTCTGTGTCCCGCCCCCAAAACCCGAATAGCAGCCGAATAGGCCAAATCACAACCCCAGTATTGGATTTTAATGGGTAACTTGGTTGGGGTGGGGGGTGGGGAGAGGGCGGATGGAACGCTGAGATGCGTCACTGCTGTGACACAGACCAGCTCCCCTCTCAAACGGCAGGAGGAACGGCCTGGCATCAAACAGTGGACTGAGGGTAAAGGATCTTTCTGTGCTCCCCAACAGAAAGCTGATTTTGGATCTGCGGCATCTGCCACCGGTCTGTGGCTTGCTGTTGTCGTCCTGACTGGCAAAGGGGTTTCCAAGGTTTCAAGCTCCTTTCCCAACCCTGCGATCCAAGAAAAACAACTGAAATTGGAACCTACGTGCAAAACAGAACCCTCTAACCATGGAGCAAGCGTCCTTTCTCAATAAAGAAGATATTGGATTTTGGAGGGGTTTAGATAAAAATATGGAACACAGGTCCATCAGTGGCTATTAGTCACAGAGTGTGTGTGTGTGTATACATATATTTGGCCGCTGTGTGACACAGAATGTTGGACTGGATGGGCCATTGGCCTGATCTAACATGGCTTCTCTTATGTTCTTATGTTATGTTCTTATCCCGCCCTATACTCTGAATCTCAGAGCAGCCACAATTTCTTTTACTTCCCTCCCCCACACAACAGACACCCTGTGAGGTGGGTGGGGCTGAGAGAACTCTCACAGCAGCTGCCCTTTCAAGGACAACTCCTACCAGAGCTATGGCTGACCCAAGGCCATTCCAGCAGCTGCAAGTGGAGGAGTGGGGGAATCAAACCTGGTTCTCCCAGATAAGCGTCTGCACACTTAACCGCTACACCAAACTGGCGCTTTCGATGGGAGTCAAAGAATCGACGCATCCAGCCTGATATTGGCAGCTTGGGTCGACCGCAACTCTTTGGTGTTGTCTGCGGCAATGCCTCTTCCTTGTAGCCTCTTGATCCTCTGCAACCATGCCTCTGTCCCTCTGCATCTATGGCCACCAGTGTTCCCTCTAAGCTGAGTTGGCGTGAGCTAGCTCAGATTCTCAGCTCCGGCTCACGCATTTTTCTCTTCGCTCAGGAAGGATGACCCCAGAGCACACTCATTTGATGCAGCAGCTCACAAAGCAGAATTTTTGCTCACAAGACTCTGCGGCTTAGAGCAGGGGTGGCCAACGGTAGCTCTCCAGATGTTTTTTTTGCCTACAACTCCCATCAGCCCCAGCCAGCATGGCCAATGGCTAGGGCTGATGGGAGTTGTAGGCAAAAACATCTGGAGAGCTACCGTTGGCCACCCCTGGCTTAGAGGGAACACTGGTGGCCACCTCACCCGAACCCAGCTGACCCTTACTGGCTTTCCTTGGCGACGCCCCAGATCCACATGACGTCACGCGCCCCGCTTTTCAGCTATCGGACACCAATGCAGATTCTGTCCATTTAGGGGGGAGGCGTCTGTGCATTTCGTGCATCGTGCAGGGGGTTGGACGAGATGACCCCGGAGGTCCCTTCCAACTCTAGGATTCTATGCCCCAGCAAAGAATTTAAACGTGTCCTCGGCGAAGGCGGCGAGAGGCCCGACGGGGAGGGTGTGTGGAGGTGAGTGGGGCCAGAGCACACGGGGAGGGAAAGAACACTCAAGTCCCGCAGCCGCGGGCGTAACCCACTTACCCTCTGCGGCTAGTGTTTGCCCAGTCGAAGACCTTGTGCATGGCAGTAACTCCTTCCCGCCCCATGGGGGCGACGTCGCCACCGGTCATGATGGCGTAATCCATGCCAGAATGCATGGCTAATTTCTGGAGGAGGAGAGAGAGGGGGGGGGAAAGGGAAAACACAGCGATGATTAAAACGTCCACAACTTCGATGACATGCGGGGGACGAGCGATTCTGCGCCTCTCGGGAAGCTAATACAGTACCCCTGTGCTCCAAGAATTACAGTCTGCGTACCAAGTCGCCTGCCCTCATGGATGAAGAACTCGGAAAGAGGTTAGTAAGCTAAAAGCAAGGGGGGGGGGGGTTGTAGTAGGAGCTCCTTCGCATATTAGGCCACACGCCCCTGATGTAGCCAATCCTCCAGGAGCTTACAGGGCTCTAATACAGAGTTCTAATAGGGTTCAGAACAGGGCAGAATTGGGGGCGCCTCCTCTCAAAATCCGAACCATATCTCCTTGGTGTGGAGGCTTCTGGTTTGGGCCTAGATTTTTAAAACTATTCTCCTGTAAAAGGTCCTGAGTACAATTGAGAGCTGAAGAAAAGAGGCCAGCCTGAAACTGTGGCAGCCATTTTGCGGCTGGCTCCGCCTCCTGCTGCGGCCATTTTGTGGCAGTGCCCACCACGCTGTGTTAGAATCCCAAAGGTGCCTGCAGGTTTGAAAAAGCCGGGGTCCCCTGCAGTACGCGAGGCTGGATCTCAACTCGGGGCTTTGACCTGAGGAACATGGAAATAGCGTTGAGAGCCAGTGTGGTGTCGTGGTGGAGAGCGGTGGACTCTAATCTGGAGAACCAGGTTTGATTCCCCACTCCTCCTCCTCCACATGCAGCCAGCTGGGCGCCCCTTGAGTCAGTCACAGAGCTCTCTCGGCCCAGCCTACCTCACAACAGGGTGTCTGTTGTGGGGAGAGGAAGGGAAAGGAGACTGTAAGCCACTCTGAGACTTCGAGTGAATGGCGGGGTATATAAATCCAACCTTCTTCTTGCCTGACTGACAACCATTGGTGAACTGAAACACCCCCACCCTCGACTCCTCTGCTCTCCACGCTCAGATCTAGGGTTTTTCTCTTCCACAACAAACCCAGATGTAAAAAGGTTAGCAGGCTGAAGCCTCTAGGTCCCAAGGGGGTGCTCTGACTTTGAGAGCCAGTTTGGTGTAGCGGTGAAGTGTGCGGACTCTTATCTGGGAGAACCGGGTTTGATTCCCCACTCCTCCACTTGCACCTGCTGGCATGGCCTTGGATCAGCCATAGCTCTGGCAGAGGTTGTCCTTGAAAGGGCAGCTGCTGTGGGAGCCCTCTCAGCCCCACCCACCTCACAGGGTGTCTGTTGTGGGGCGAGAAGATAAAGGAGATTGTAGGCCGCTCTAAGCCTCTGTCCTTGAAAGGGCAGCTGTTGTGAGAGCCCTCTCAGCCCCACCCATCTCACAGGGCGCCTGTTGCGGGGGGGGGGGGGGGGAGAAGATATAGGAGATTGTACGCCGTCCTGAGTCTCTGATTCAGGGAGAAGGGCGGGGTATAAATCCGCAATTTTTGCCACCAACGGCTCAGCCAAAACGACAAAAAGAGAACGATTCCCTCCAGGTTAGCGTGACGACCTAAAGCCGCCTCTGTATACGGATCGGCATTTCACGATTCCTCCCTGCCGGCGATGATCGTGGTCTGGTGTGTCGCCCGCAACGCTGTTAATTAACGAAGTCAGACTCCCCGGCGTGTGCCGACCAGGCCGGCTACACAAAAAGCTGTGCCTGTGTGTGAGAGGCACATCAATGAATATGAGTCACAGACACATGCTGCACGTAACTTGGGCAATAAATGCTCTGCGGAGAGGCAAGCTGGGAGTCTACGTCCTGCATCAGTTTTGTGTACTGCTGCTCTCATTTTGCAGGTGCTAATCACAGGGGGCGGGGCACGGGAACGCCCACTTTGCACACCAAAGGGCCTTGGTTAAGGGAACTCTGGGGGGTTGGCTGCTGGCCACCAGGTGGTAGCGTTGAGCAGGATGGACCAATCCTCTCGCTGGCTAACAGGCAATTTCCAGTCTTTAAAGGTCAAGGTGGTCCCCTGTGCAAGCACCAGTCGTTTCTGACTCTGGGGCGACGCAGCATCACGACGTTCTCACAGCAGACTTTTTTACGGGGTGGTTTTGCCACTGCCTTCCCCAGTCGTCTACACTCCCCCCCTCCCCCAGCAAGCTCTTACCGACCTCGGAAGGATGGAAGGCTGAGTCAACCTCGAGCCAGCTACCTGAACCCAGCTTCCTCTGGGATCGAACTCAGGTCGTGAACAGAGAGCTCAGACTGCAGTACTGCAGCTTTACCACTTTGTACCATGGGACTCCTATCATAGGGGCTTCTAAAACCCCCCCAAAAGGATGAATAAATGAAGGGTGGTTAGTAACTTATTTGGGGGATGAAGACTCCAATGCTTTTAATCAATTAGGAAAAGGAAAAGGAAAGGTCCCTGTGCAAGCACCAGTCGTTTCTGACTCTGGGGTGACATTTTCACTGCAGACTTTTTTACAGGGTGGTTTGCCATTGCCTTGCCCAGTCATCTACACTTCCCCCCCCCCCCCCAGCAAGCTGGGTCCTCATTTGACTGACCTCGGAAGGATGGAAGGCTGAGTCAACCTTGAGCCGGCTACCTGAAAGCCCAGCTTCTGCCGGGATCGAACTCAGGTCATGAGCAGAGAGGTCGGAGTGCAGTGCTGCAGCTTTACCACTCTGCGCCACAGGGCGTCTCTTTTCCAGTCTTTATGCTATGCCAACACAGTGGAAAGGCGCCCTCTTGGCATGCAGACAGTTCTTGGTTCAAGTACCCATAAAAGACTCTGAGATGGCTCCGAAAGACCCAGAGAGCCTCAAAGCAGCTGGTGTAGACTTAAAGCGAGGCAACAGTTGGACTCAGGATTATGGCAGGATTTCTTTGCACAAGAGTAGGGTGGGGGGCATAACCAGGGCTTTTTTTTTTGTAGCAGGACCTTCTTTGCATATTAGGCCACAGCAAAAGAGCTAGATTCAAATCCAGGAGCACCTTAGAAACCAACAAGAGCGTTGGGATATGGGCTTTTGAGAGTCAAAACTCCCTTCGTCAGAAGCGTAAGTATCTGGAGAGTTGACTCACAAAAGCTTCTACCCGCCAAATCTTGCTGGTCTCCAGTCTGTGTTTTAACTATGTTTGCCATGCGCACGAGCTCTAATCCAGGCTGAGCACATGCCCCAGTTCTGGAAGAGCACAGAAACGAGTGCTCTGTGCGGTGGCAGGGCTGGAATTCTGTTTTCTGGGAATCTCAGCTTCAGTACTGTTTAAAAAAAACCAAGGCCTTAGTCCTCGTGGCAGTGCAGTTCGAAGCACACAGGCGTGCCATCTGCTGAAAGAAGCCGCCAGAGAGGCTAAATATGAATTTTTACGACTTGGGAAAACCAGAACAAATGACGTAAAACCGGGATTTTTAGTTTTGTTTTTGTTTTTTTTAAAAAATGCAGAATACGTTATGCAAAACGAGAGATGTACATTTGCATCATTGGCACAGCTCTTCTTGATGCACTGTTTTAACCTTAAACCACCCCCCCACAACAGAGAATGTTAACAAAGACTTGGCTATTGTCCCATGAACCTGACTCCTCCCGACCCAGAAATACAACCGGCTCTCGTTACCTTTGCAAAGAGAGTTTTCCCGGTCCCGGGAGGGCCGTACATGAGGATGTTCCGGTACAAGCTCTTGTTGTTCCTCGTGTTCCGGGTCGCGATGGCAATGTCTCTCACGCGCTCCTCCAGCTTGGGCTGGAAAACGAAAGGACAGCACTCGACAAACAGAAGGAATCCAAAGGCCTGTCCTGTCTGGTACCCCGTTCCCTGCAATGGCCGGCGCCAGGAAGCCCACAAACAACATAGGAAGGGAAAAGCTCTTCTCTAGGGATAGTTTCCAGCACCTGGTAATTCGGGGGTATACTGCCCTTTAAGTTGGAGGTTCTATTCCCTGCTATTGTGGTAAACAGCTGCTAGTAAGAGCGTCCTGCCGTGAATTTATCTTAGAGACTGTTAAAGGTAAAGCACCAGTCGTTTTTGACTCTGGGATGACGTTGCTTTCACAACGTTTTCACGGCAGACTTTTTACGGGGTGGTTTGCCATTGCCTTCCCCAGTCATCTACGCTTCCCCCCCCAGCAAGCTGGACACTCATTTTACCGACCTCGGAAGGATGGAAGGCTGAGTCAACCTGGAACCAGCTACCTGAACCAGATTCCGCCGGGATCGAACTCAGGTCGTGAGCAGAGTGCTCCGACTGTAGTACTGCAGCCTTACCACTCTGCACCACGGGGCTCTATTAGATTGTTAAGAACTTATAAAAATGTGTTGTATAAACACTGGGGTGGATCTTATTGTGTTTAATGTAAAAAAAGTATCATTTGCCCTGGAAGCACAGAAGGTTGGCCTGATCCAAGATGGCTTCTCTTAGTTCTTACTTACACTGAGAACCACTCCTTCAAGAGCGTCTTGGGGTTTGCTGGCCAGCCGCTTACCCACCTAGAAAGAAAAGAGAAGAGCTGTCGCATGAACAGCGGTGTATTCAACATGCGGCGCTGCTGCTAATGGGGGATGAAACGTATCAAGCCAACAAGCCTTCGAAAACTGAAGGATTTGGGATGGGATCTTCTGATACTTTGATAGGCTTCAGTTTTATGACGTTACTTAGGCATTATATTAAAGGCAGCCCATTAATGCATGTTCTCCCACGAGTGAGAACTTCTGCCATTTGCCGACTCACCTGGGGCGAGTCGCTGTTCCTGTGGGGTGAGCAGGAACAGCCAATACTTCCCAAAGTTTCCTGTAAGGCTCTTTAAGAAAACTAACAGGTTAACATCACCCCACTGCAAAAGTCCTTTAAGGCTAGGGAGAGAGGACGGGGACGGAGGATAAAGACCGACATATCTATGGGACCGCCTCTCCCCATATGTGCCCTGGAGATCACCACAATCCAGTACATAACATCTGCTGACCGTCCCTAGTCCAAAGGATGTCCGACTTCCCTCAACCAGAGTCAGGGCCTTTATAGCCTGATGGAATCAGCTCCCTTTAGAGATCTGGGCCCTCACTGAATTACCTTTCTGTAGGGCCTATAAGACGGAACTATTCCACCAAGCCTTTAGTTGAGGCAACGGACGTCCTACTCCATTGGCTGGCCCTACGCTATGGTGCCATCTCTGCTGTAATATGAATTTTACTCTACCTACTGTTTTTTAGGCTCTCGGTTTATATAACATGTGCCCATCTGAGCTGCTATTTATAACACATGCGATCTATCAAATTGTCTTGTTACTCTGACTAGGTTTTAACTGTTGTTTTCTATTGCTTTTAGAATGCTGTAATCTGCCCTGAGCCCATTTTGGGAATGGGCGGATGAGAAATTGCTGAAATAAAATAAAAATAAAGGCTGAGAGAAAGGGAAACCAGGCAAGCAGACAATTTTGGGTTGAGGCAGTCTGAAAAGAACTGCCACTTACCTTCACGGGATGCTTGAGCGCCTCCAGCAGGCCGATGCGGGAAGTCTCCCTCACCAAGGACGGCTTGCCCAAGCGAGCCTCGATATACCGCCCGGCGACTGCCGTGGCGTTCTTGGCGCTGTAAATGCCAACGGCCAGGAGGGTTAAGCCAGCCACCTGTCAAAGGGAAAAGAAGGGAAGTGAACGCTGGTTTCTTGCAGAGTGGTGGAGAGTGGGCATGGCGGATTGGTAGAACTTAATACAAAACGGAATAGGCAGGCCGTCCATTTTATTAAACAGACTATCATCTAAAGATCAATAGCACCTCGAATGTTTTTAAGATTTTTTATGTTTTAATTGTATTTTGTGTTTCAGGTGTTCCATGTGCATACATGAACACGTAAGCTGCCCCGGAGCCTGCTTTGGCGGGGAGGATGGGATATAAATAGAAATAAATAAATAAAGCGTGTCAAGGGTTCGGGAGACCCGGATTCAAATCCCGGCTCCCCCATGAAACTTGAGGATGCGCCAATCGCTGGGCAGGATAAAAGTGTTATGAGATACAAACGTACACACATGTGATTTGACTTTTAAAATCAATTAAAATCCTAAAGTATGGCTTCACTAAACATATGAAGCTGCCTTATACTGAATAAGACCCTCGGTCCATCAAAATCAGTATTGTCCACTCAGACTGGCAGTGGCTCTCCAGGGTCTCAGCTGAGGTTTTTCACACCTATTTGCCTGGACTCTTTTTAGTCGGAGATGCCAGGGATTGAACCAGGGACCTTCTGCTTCCCAAGCAGATGCTCTACCACTGAGCCACCGCCCCTCAAGAACGATTGCACACACTCCTGGAACACTTACAGTATGTAGTACTTTCCACATGCCATATGCTTCATGTAAGCCCACCTATGTTTTTGTTCCTACCTATGTTTTTGCCTCAGTCACAAAGAGGGCAAGTACTTAAGCAGGTGTAACGTTGGGAAAGGCTCGGGTTCAAATCCACAGTCAGTCACAAGACTAATTTGGACGGCCTACGATTGTGTCGCAGCCTAGCCTACCTTACAAGGCTGGCGCGAGGGGAAAGAGGTGGTGAACTGCACACGTCCCACCCTGACTACCACGCATGAGAGGTGGAATACGGCTGGGACCCACAATCCTTCAAATCACGCCATTGCTCCAGATCTTAAGGCAGGCATCTGAGTCAGGGTAAACTTCCGGCCCCTTTCGGGGGCTTGATTTTCCACTCTCTTGTGCTAACAGCTTTCTTCACGGCACAGGAAATTAAGTTCCACCGCGCTCAAAAAATCCTGACCTGGGTAACCCAGGCAAGCTCAGTCTCGCCAGACCTTGGCAGCTGATCAAGGCCAACACTGGCAAGTACTTGGATGGGAGACCTCCTTGGAATACCAGCAGTTGGGAGGGCAGGGCAGGCTTTATCCAGCAAACCTCTCCGAATATCCTCCAGGCCCCCAATAGGGGTCAGGCACCAGAGGTTGCCATGACTTAAAGGTGCACACACACACACACACACACACACAAATCCTGCCATCTTTTAAGAGGAAGCTGTTACTGGACACTTCTGCTGGCTAGGCAAGAAAGATCCGGGGCTTGTGCAAACACTGGAGAATCCCCGGAGATGAGTTCTGGAGGGCAGCAGCAGCAGAGGGGCAGCGTCAGAACGGGTCAAGGGAAACTCGGGACCCTGCTGAGAGCCAGTTTGGTGTAGGTTAAGTGCACGGACTCTTATCCGGGAGAACCGGGTTTGATTCCCCACTCCTCCACTTGCAGCTGCTGAGTCAGCCATAGCTATCGCAGGAGTTTGTCCTTGAAAGGGCAGCTTCCAGGAGAGCCCTCTCAGCCTCACCCACCTCACAGGGTGTCTGTTGTGGGAGAGGAAGATAAAGGAGATTGTAAGCCGTTCTGAGTCTCTGATTCCGAGAGGAGGGCGGGGTATAAATCTGCAGTTCTTTTAAAAACCACCCGCTTGGAACGGCCAAAATGAGAAGGGTGCGTTTGCATGCGTGTTATCAAGCGCTTCAAGAGGTAAATGAGCTACACTCAGCTAAGTAGGCTACCAGATAAGCAGGGCAGGGAAAACGGCTCTACTCTAGGAGTATGCAATACCCACCCACCCCAGAACAAACTGTGGCACGTCAGACCTTTCTGCTTGGCACACAAGGCCAGCGGTTCTTCACATCCGATGATGCCATGCGGAGCTGGCAGTGCTGCTGGAATCCGAGCTTGCCTTCAGTTGGGTCAGCCCTACCCCCTCCCCTCATTTGCTGGCCCACGACCATCTGCGCAGGGAGGATGGGCAGGAGTTTCAGCCCTCAGGCCAAACACCTGGCAGCCAGGCTGCTTTGCACCAAGCGGGAAAGAAGCTGACAGGGGTTGCCTAGTGACTGTCAAAGGCCCCCTTTCCTTTTTGGCTGTCGCTCGGCAACCGCAACAGGCTTCGCTTCCACCTTGAAACTGCCAATATCCTCTTGGCTCTGTCCCCAAGCCACTTACGGGCCGGCCCCCGGAGGAGGGGGGCGGGGAGACACAGACAGCCCGGCGGCTGCTGAGGGAACACAACCTTCTTCCTTCTCCGTCAACCTCTGTTTTGGCAAAATGGCTTCAAGGGAGGCTGGAAGATGTCTTCAGCGGATGCCTCCCCCCTTTGACTGAATTCGTTACACTAGGATCGTTGGGAGTTTTGAGGGAAAAAGAGACAGGGTGAAGGCACCAGGCCTGGGCCCTGAGGTCTGGAGCTTCCCTGCAGCGCCGGAGTGATTCGAACAGCTGGCGATTCAGGCGAGAGGCGAAGGAAAGAGCAACTCAGAGCTCTGCAAATCGGGCTGGGTTCGAAAGCCGCAAAACAAAAATATTGGCCGCCCTCGCCAATGTGTGGCAAAAGGCGCCACCTAGTGAACCGACAGTGCAAATACAGCTAGTGGGGGGAAATAAAAATCCCGTAGGGAACACCCACCATGAAGACCATTTAAGTTCCTCTCTCCCCCGCCACTCTGTCCACAGGTAATACAGAACACAAAGCTAGCAAGGAAGATTTAAGGCCTGGTGTCTCCATTCAAAGGACATCGGGTCACAAGTGGCATGGGAGAGATTCTTCTCTGCCCAACAGCCAGTCAGACTAGATCCTAACTGTTTTCGGCCTGTGGGTACCTTTGGAATTCTGACCCAGCATGGTACGCACAGCAACAAATGGTTGCCGTGGGAGACAAAACCAGCCACAAAATGGCTGCCTCAGCCTACCTTCAGCCATACCATGATGATCCTTGTAGTGGGGCGACGGCTGCTACCAAAGCAACATTTTAAAAAATCTGTAGGGTCATTCCAATCTCCAGCGGCCAATAGCCTCTCCCAGCTTAATTTTTTTTTTTTTTTGCCAGGCTCCAGAAAAAGTGTTGCCAGCATTATACAATGCTTAGCTAAATGGATGGATGGTCTGACTTGGTGGAAAGCAAATTTATGCAGTTTTGAAGACAGGTTATCAGGCCTCAAAGGCCGCGAACCTATTAAATTGATCGCTGGTCCCAGGAAAGGCCCAAAGGCCCCAAAGAACCTCAGCTGGTCACAGGAGGCTATTATGAGCCAGTCATAAGAATAAAAGAGAAGCCATGTTGGATCAGGCCAATGGCCTATCTAGTCCAACACTCTGTGTCACACAGTGGCCAAAAAAACCCACCCAAGTGCCATCAGGAGGTTCATAAGTGGGGCTTGAAGCCCTTCCACTTTGCCCCCCCCCTCAATGACCAGGAATACAGAGCATCACTGCCCCAGACAGTTCCAATAATATGCTGTGGCTAATAGCCACTGATGGACCTCTGCTCCATATTTTTATCCAATCCCCTCTTGAAGCTGGCTATGCTTGGAGCGGCCACCACCTCCTGTGGCAGTGAATTCCATGTGTAAATCACCCTTTGGGTGAAGAAGGACTTCCTTTTATCCATTTTAACCTGTCTGCTCAGCAATTTCATTGAATGCCCACGAGTTCTTGTATTGTGAGAAAGGGAGAAAAGTACTTCTTTCCCTACTTTCTCCATCCCATGCATAATCTTGTAAACCTCTATCATGTCACCCCGCAGTCTCAACAGATGTTGTGTTCTAGCCCAAAGCCTCGAACGAGGAGGCGAAGACCACCCTTAAACATCTCCTCCCTTACCGTGGCTGTCACTTTGTCCCAGTCGGTCACAAAGGCACGGAATCCTTCCCCAAACAGAGTCCCAGCTGTCCTAGGAAGCAAAACATAGAAGTCGAGAAGACACAGAGTGGTGGAGAAAACACCTCCCTCAAGCCAAGCTGCAGCCCGTTAAACTCGCTTCAACAGGGGGGGGAGACTGACTTAAACTTCGATTGATTGAGCAATAGGAGTTGAAGCTTACAGCCATATTAATTTATTCAGACAAACACCAGAAGAGCCCTGCTGGATCAAACCAGTAGTCCATCTAGTCTGGCATCCTGTCTCACACAGTGGCCAACCAGTTCCTCTGGAGGGCTAACAACAGGACAGAGAGGCCGAGGCCTTCATAAGAACATCAGAAGAGCCCTGCTGGATCAGACTAATAGTCCATCTAGTCCAGCCTCCTGTCTCACGCAGTGGCCAACTGGTTCCTCTGGAGGGCCAACAACAGGGCAGAGAGGCCGAGGGCTTCATAAGAACATCAGAAGAGCCCTGCTGGATCAGACCAGTGGCCCTTCTAGTCCAGCATCCTGTCTCATGCAGTGGCCAACCAGTTTCTCTGGAGGGCCAACAGCAGGGCATAGAGGCCGAGGCCTTCATAAGAACATCAGAAGAGCCCTGCTGGATCAGACTAATAGTCCATCTAGTCCAGCCTCCTGTCTCACGCAGTGGCCAACTGGTTCCTCTGGAGGGCCAACAACAGGGCAGAGAGGCCGAGGGCTTCATAAGAACATCAGAAGAGCCCTGCTGGATCAGACCAGTGGCCCTTCTAGTCCAGCATCCTGTCTCATGCAGTGGCCAACCTGTTCCTCTGGAGGGCCAACAACAGGGCAGAAAGGCCGAGGCCTTCATAAGAACATCAGAAGAGCCCTGCTGGATCAGACTAATAGTCCATCTAGTCCAGCCTCCTGTCTCACGCAGTGGCCAACTGGTTCCTCTGGAGGGCCAACAGCAGGGCAGAGAGGCCGAGGCCTTCATAAGAACATCAGAAGAGCCCTGCTGGATCAGACTAATAGTCCATCTAGTCCAGCATCCTGTCTCACGCAGTGGCCAACTGGTTCCTCTGGAGGGCCAACAGCAGGGCAGAGAGGCCGAGGCTTTCTCCTGATATTGCCTCCTGGCAATATCGTGCCTCCGGGATTCAAAGGCTTAGTGCCTCTGAATGTAGAAGTTCCAGTTGGTCACTGTTAGGGATGGCCATGAACCAGGGAAACGGAGGTTCATCCCGGTTTGGGAAGAAGAACTGCAGATTTATACCCCGCCCTTCTCTCTGAATCAGAGACTTAGAGCAGCTTACAATCTCCTTTATCTTCTTCCTCCACAACAGACACCCTATGAGGTGGGTGGGGCTGAGAGAGCTGCCGTTTCAAGGACAGCCTCTACAAGAGCCATGGCTGACCCAAGGCCATTCCAGCAGCTGCAAGTGAAGGAGTGGGGAATCAAACCCAGTTCTCCAAGGGGAGGAGCAGGAGGAGAAGACCGTAGATTTATACCCCATCCTTCTCTCTGAATCGGAGAGCGGCGTAGAATCTCCTTTATTTCCTCCCCCCACAACAGACACCCTGTGAGGTTGGTGGGGCTGAGAGGGCTCTCTCAGAAGCTGTGCTTGAAGTCATGCAAATCAAGAGCCTCCCTGTTAACTGAGCCAGTTCAGGTCATGAGGTTTGGGGGAGGATCTGGGATCTTCTCTCCCTCCTTTCTGCTGGGGGCAGATCCCTGAGGCCAGCAGAAGGAAAGGGGGCGAAGATCTTGAAAAAGCAAATTAAAGGGAATGCTTGGGAGCCACTTTGGTGTAGTGGTTAAGTGCGTGGACTCTTATCTGGGAGAATCTGGTTTGATCCCCCACTCCTCCACTTGCACCTGCTGGAATGGCCTTGGGTCAGCCATAGCTCTGGCAGAGCTGTCCTTGAAAGGGCAGCTTCTGGGAGCGCTCTCTCAGCCCCACCCACCTCACGGGGTGTCTGTTTTGGGGAAAGGAGTTAAGGGAGATTGTGAGCCACTCTGAGTCTTTGATTCAGAGAGAAGGGCAGGGTATAAATCTGCAATTCTTCTTCTTCTTGGAAGTGGTGGGAGGAAATTGCTGAAATGGCTTGCCTCCATTTTAGCTTATTCTTCACAGCCAACATGCTCATGAAAGCTTACCCAACATTCAACTTTGCTGAGTCTTAAAGGTGTCACTGGACTCAAATGAGAAAAAACAAGAGTTGGTCTTTCTACCCTGCTTTTTTCTCTATCCTCAGCGCGGCTTCCGGTCTCCTTCCCTTCCTCTCCCCTCAGCAGGCACCTTGTGAGGCACGTGGGGCTGAGAGAACAGTGACTGATCCAGGGTCGCCCAACAGGCCTCGTGGGGAAGAGGAGTGAGGAATCAAACCTGGCTGCCCTGATTAGGACTAGGTGGGCAACTGCCAGAGCTGTCAACATGTATGTGTTCTTAAGCAAAAAGTGAAGGGTTTGGATCTCTTGACATAGCTCACATCTGCCTTGAGGCAAGTAAGATTGCTTTTGCTTTGCAAATTTAAGACTACAACTTCAATCGGGGGACCAAACCAAACCACTCAACCAATACAGGAAGAAGAAGCCTGCAGATTTATACCTTGCCCTTCTCTCTGAATCAGAGACTCAGAGCACCTTACAATCTCCTATATCTTCTCCCCCCACAAAAGACACCCTGTGAGGCAGGTGGTGCTGAGAGGGCTCTCACAGGAGCTGCCCTTGCAAGGACAACCTCTGCCAGAGCTATGGCTGACCCAAGGCCATTCCAGCAGCTGCAAGTGAAGGAGAAGAAGCAGCCTGCAGGTTTATACCCCGCCCTTCTCTCTGAATCAGAAACTCAAGAGCGCCTTACAATCTCCTATATCTTCTTCCCCCACAACAGACACCCTGTGAGGTGGATGGGGCTGAGAGGGCTCTCACAGCAGCTGCCCTCTCAAGGACAACTCCTACGAGAGCTATGGGTGACCCAAGGCCATTCTAGCAGTAAGTGGAGGAGTGGGGAATCAAACTCGGTTCTCCCAGGTAAGAGTTCGCACACTTAACCACTGCACCAAACTGGCTCTCTGGAAGGCAGGACACTTCCGTCAGACACGATGCATCAACAGGTATAAACATACTTGAGGGAATCCAGCACCGTCTGGCGATGCTCGGCTGCTTTCAGCCGGATTTGCTCTCGGATCAGATCGGCGTTCTCTCGTTCGGCTTTCGCCCGGGCTCGGGCCTCGGCTTCGATGCGCAACATCTCGTTCTTGTGCCGAAGCTCCATTTCCCGCTCCACCGTAGCTGGGGATGAAATGTGGGGTTACTGGCTATGATTTGGGACACGCTAGGCAGGAAACTGGGGGTTGGGGGAAATAAACAGCAAGGGAAGAAGGAACACGCGGGGTTCTGCGGCCCCGCAAGAGATAGGAAACGAGGCACCTACAGGGTAGGTAGCGAGATCCTTTGGACACAAGGAACGTCTTGCTGGATCGAACCAAAATGCTGTTCAATTCAGCACTTTGGCAGATGGAGAGCGAACAGAAGGCTTTCTGCTCTCCTTGACCCAATGGCAGGCAGAGGCCTCAATTCATAGCTGCGAACAGCTCATGCGTGGGGAATGAGGGCCTCGATAACCCCGTTTTGCCTCCAAGGAGGGGGAAAAGACAATCAGCGGGGGGGGGGGGGGCGGGTCTTACCGCGTCTCATGGCTTCCTGTTTCTGAACCGACTCCTCCTGCTTCCTCAAGTTCTCTTCGTTGAGAAGTTGCTGCAGAGAGAAAACCGCAGTCCCCAAATGATCTCGGGCTGTCAGGGAGGGGGAAGGAGGGGGGTGCTCTCATTTAAGAGTTCCGGGGAGCAACCCTGGGCATCCTTGAGGCGTCCTGCCCAGGAGTGGAATTCTAGCAGGAGCTCCTTTGCAGTTTAGGCCACACCCCCTGAGGTAGCCAATCCTCCAAGAGCTTACAAGGCTCTTTTTTGTAAACTCTTGGAGGATTGGCTACATCAGGGGGAGTGGCCTAATATGCAAAGGAGCTCCTGCTAGAATTCAACCCCTGGTCCCGTCCAAGTACTAAACAGGGCCGACCCTGCTAAACTTCTGAGATTTGGCTAATCAGGGTCATCCAAGTCAGGGCCCTTTCTTTCTCGTCCTCTCTCTCTTTTTCTTTCTTTCTCTCCTCTCTCCTTCATTCTCTTTCTTTCTCTCCCTCTCTCTTTCTCCCTCTTTCTTTCTCTCTCTCTCTCCTTTCTTTTTTCTTCCTCTCTCTCTCTTTCTTTCTCTCTCCTCCTTTCTCTTTCTTTCTCTCCCTCTCTCTTTTTCTTTATTTCTCTCTCCTTTCTCTTTCTGTCTTTCTCTCCCTCTCTCTCTTTCTCCCTCTCTTTTTTTCTTTCTTTCTCTCTCTCTCTCTCTCTTCTTTCTTTCCCCCTCTCTCTCTTTCTTGGGATTTCTATCCCGCCCATCCTGCCAAGGCAGCTTAGGGCGGGTTACAACATTAATACAATACATCCGTGTGAATGAGAATATAAAAATAAAAATTCCTCCACAGAAAACAATCAATGTAACAATATAGAACATCAAGATGGCAAAACTTCTTTGTTTGCTCAACGATATTTAAGATCTAATTCAGTTCAATTTACATCATTCATGAGCAGGCAAGAGAGAGGTCTGGGCTAACTCTGGCCGGAGGGGCTGATCTAGCAAGTGTCTGTGTCCTCAGCCACAAGCCTGGCAGAAGAGCTCTGTCTCACAGGCCCCGCGGAACTACAGCAAGTCCTGCAGGGCCCTGATCCGCTGTGGGTACACAGAGGCAAGGAGAAAAGATACACTTTTGGGAGGGAAGAGGCGGCCGAGGGACTCACCTGCTGCCGCAGTTGGTCTTCGTACCGCTGTCTGGCCAGCTTGTCTTGGTACTGCGCTCTCTGCGAGGACAAAACACAAGGCACGGTGGGGAGGTTAAATGCAAGAAAACAAAGGATGCCAGTTTTTGCAAATCTAGGCAATCTGATTTCACTGAGAAATGGATCCCTGTTTGAGATTTTTTTGCCCTCCCATGATATAGTTCCAGACAAAATTAAGTCTCTTAACTTTTCTTAACTCTCTTAATCTTTTTTTTACCATAAGTCATTAAGAGGTTATTATTCTTCAATACTTTGGTGTAGACTCTTCAAGTATTTTGTATAACGGCTTCTAATCTTAAATGTTGACTAGGATGGTTTGCGATTTAAGTTATGCCTCCTCGGCGTTGGCGACAGCACTGCCTTGTGAATGGATATTAATCGTTAACTGTTATTCTAATATGCCTACCACTTTGTCAGAACTCTGAATTCAATAAACTGTTCAATTTTCTTTTTTTTTAAAGTTAAACTTTGTACAAAAAGACCTGGATTGCTGGCCAAAGGGAGCCCCTGTCAAAAGGCAGGGCTTTTTTTTGGTAGCAGGAGCTCCTTTGCATATTAGGCCACGCCCCCTGATGTAGCCAATCCTCCAAGAGCTTACTGTAGGCCCTATACTAAGAGCCCTCTAAGCTCTTGAAGGATTGGCCACATAAGAGAGATGTGGCCTAATATGCAAAGGAGTTACTGCAACAAAAAAAGCCCTGTCAAAAGGGATATGGCTAGAAGCGCAGTAGACATGTGCGTGCTTACCAGGGGATTATATCATGGCCACAGTGTGTTAATAACCCCCCGCCCTTGCCTGGTTGAAACAAAGCCAGACTGCTACGTGAAACAGGATGCTGGACTTAGATGGCCCAATCCAACAACGATGCTACTGCTCTTAGATGAACATATGAAGCTGCCTTCTACTGACTCAGACCCTTGGTCCATCAAAGTCAGTATTGTCTTTTCAGACTGGCAGCGGCTCTCCAGGGTCTCAAGCTGAGGATTTTCATGCCTACTTGCCTGGACCCTTTTTGGAGATGCCAGGGATTGAACCTGGGACCTTCTGCTTACCAAGCAGATGCTCTACCACTGAGCCACCGTCCCTCCCCTTGCTGTGTGTCTCTATCTCCTCTCCACAGAAACCCTCCCACGTCTCCTTACCGCTTGCTGCTGCCTCGTCTCCTCACCGAGCGTTTTCCTCCTCTCTTCTGCTTGGATCCGGACCTGTTCGTTTTTCAGCTGCTCGATGGCGGCCTCGTACTCCTAGGAGACCAAAATCACGGGGAAGTTGCCGGAAATCGAGACAGCACAAATGGAAAAGTGAAAAAGGAGGACGGAAAGTTGGCGCTTCAGCTTCTTTAGCACCAATGCCACCACGCTGGCTTTATAGCCTAAAACAGGGATGGCCAACGGTAGCTCTCCAGATGTACCATACCAAACCTTTAATGGCATAATAGATTCAGATAAAAATACACAGAATATAAAAATTTAAACATTGGAGATAAAATCAAAATAAAACCGAGCTTACAGATACATTCAAACATGGTCAGAATTAAATTTAAGGATGTCAGCCAGAAATTTTGCCACAGCCTCACTAACCACCCCCTCAGTATCACTCAATAAATAATAACAGGGTGGCAGAATAGACAAATCTGGAGAAAAAGAAAGCTTGCCAAATAAATCTTTACGGAGGTTATGGTAAAAAGAACAATCAAGCAATATATGCTGGATTGAGTCAGGGGTATTCGCTCCACAGGAGCAAAGTCTGTTGGCTAAAGGGACTCGCTGATATCTCCCTTGTAAAACTTTGGAGGGAAACGCGTTTAGTCTGGCCAACATAAATGCCCTGCGATGACTTGGAGTGGTTAGGTCTGATAGATAATTGGACCTGTTCATTTTTTAGCTGCTCGATGGCGGCCTCGTACTCCTAGGAGACCAAAATCACGGGGAAGTTGCCGGAAATTGAGACAGCGCAAATGGAAAAGTGAAAAAGGAGGACGGAAAGTTGGCGCTTCAGCTTCTTTAGCACCAATGCCACCACGCTGGCTTTATAGCCTAAAACAGGGGTGGCCAACGGTAGCTCTCCAGATGTTTTTTGCCTACAACTCCCATCAGCCCCAGCCATTGGCCATGCTGGCTGGGGCTGATGGGAGTTGTAGGCAAAAAAAACCAACTGGAGAGCTACCGTTGGCCACCCCTGGCCGAAGAGCATTGGCGTAGCTCCCTCTAACCAACAGCCTTTTAACTGCAAATGCCAGGGCCTGAATCTAGAACCTTTGGCACACACAGCACGTGCTCTGCCACTGAGCCGTGGCCCCACAAAGAAGACTGAACTGGATTCATTTTTTTTTCCGATTCCGACCCACCTTCAGTTTGGACTGCTGTTCCAACTGCAGCGTCTGCTCCTGCATCTGGGCCAGGCCGAGGGCCTCCTTGGCGTGGCCTGGAAACGAGAACGTGGCCGGTCAGTTTCTCCCCGTGGCAGACCAACCCCTCCCCCCCACCTCACCCTTTTACAAGACAGCCGAGCAGAACCCAGCATGGGGCTCTACAGCAGGGATGGCCAAACATGCTTAGTGTAACAGCCACAGAATAAAAGTTAGATGTTTGAGGGAGGGAGGGAAGGAGAATAAATGGGGGAGGGAGAGATGAAAGAAAGCAACTTTAACTTTAAATGCATTCTCCAAGCCACCAACTGGTTTGACTTGGAGAAATGTCAGGGTGGTGGGGGCTTCAAGAGCCACACGATCTGTGCGAAAGAACCACACGTGGCTCCCGAGCCCCAGTTTGACCACCCCTGCTGAACAGATTTAAACTGGCTTCCCACCCACCACCTCCAGTCCTGCAGACCTGATCTATGGAGAATCCGGAACTACAACATCCAGAAGATCAAAAAAAGACTGGTGCCCACCCCAGCCGGCCAGCCCAACGCAGAGTATGAAGACTAAAGAAACACTGAAGACGCAGTCTTGGCTCTTACATTAATAGAACGGGGGGCAGCCGCGGCAGAGCTGAGTCCCCCCATCAGAGCTGGCTATTACAGAATATGTAGGCATTAATGTGACTAGGGCTCCCAACCTCTCCCCTATGCCAGCTCCAGGTTTTTGAAACTGCCTGAACCCAGGGCAGGCCACTGAATCTGAGCACTGCCCTTGATGGACTGAAATATTTTAAAATCCCATGCATGTAGAAAACTAGCATGTCAGGGAGAAGGAAGAGCACCCCCCCCCGCCGCTCCCAGTTGTCCCTCTGCAATCACTATTTAGAGGTATACAGGCTCTGGAAAGTTTTTTTAAAATTCACTATAAATAATAACTGATGGCCTGTTGCCAGAAATTTGTCTCATCCTTTACTAAACCCACCTACAGATTTTGAGTCCAGTGGCACCTTTAAGACCACCAAAGGTTCATTCAAGGTATGAGCTTTTGTGTGCACACGCATTTCTTCAGACACATAGAAATGGAAGCTAACTTTTCATATATAGAGACAGAAGCCTCTATGCTACAGGTGTCCCTACATCCTATGGCAGTGAGATCCACAAGACATGACAAGAATGTGTTGCGCGAAGAAATACTGGGGGTTTTTTTCGTTCATCTTGCTTCTGCTTCCCATAAAATTCATCCGTCCCCCGCTACCAACTTTTAATATTTGGAAAGAGAGAGAGAATTCTCTTTCCTCCACACCATGCACAGTTTCAAAGATCTGCATTACATATGAAGCTGCCTTATACTGAGTCAGACCCTCAGTCCATCAAAGTCAGTCTTGTCTACTCAGACTGGCAGCCACTCTCCAGGGTCTCAAGCTGAGGTTTTTCACACCTATTTGCCTGGACCCTTTTCAGTTGGAGATGCCGGGAATTGAACCTGGGAGTTTCTGCTTACCAAGCAGATGCTCTACCGTTGAGCCACCATCTCTCCCCACTCTGTCTCCCTTTACTTGTCTTTCTCTGAACAGAAAATCCCTAAACTCAACCCCCAAAGCGAGAACACAAAGCTGCTTTCTAACTAATGGGATTGTTCAGCTATCTCCTAATTGTTGCTTTGAGAGAGGCTCTCGGGAAAAGAAAGCTTCCCCCCCCCCCCAATTGGTAAAATGCAAGACAGGAGAGGCCAGGAATTTCAAACAGGGCCTTCTGCATGCAAAACATCCCCTCTGTGACTAAACTCCTCACTAAGACCTTTTCAGCTCCACAGTGATTTGAGTAGAGAGAGATTGGACCTGGGGGAAAACCAGCAATTTCTTTGAGCAACAGCCTCCTACAGAACCATGGACTGCAATCTATCAAGTCTAGCTTAGCCAAGAAAGGAATTTGCTTTTTGGCATGTTGACTACACATTTACAGCATAAGCTGAGTCATGTGAGTACTACAAGGTCAAAGGGCAACCGGCTGCAAGGAATTGATGCAACCGCCTGTAATCCCGGCATGAAGACACATCTCAACTGTATCACACAAGGCTGCTGAATGCCACTTCTAAAAGTAATCATTGGGTGTTTGTTCCTTAAGAGAGCCAGTTTGGTGTAGTGGTTAAGTGCATGGACTCTTATCTGGCAGAACTGGGTTTGATTCCCCACTCCTCCACTTGCAGCTGCTGTTAGCCCTTGGGTCAACCATAGCTCTTGCAGGAGTTGTCCTTGAAAGGGCAGCTGCTGTGAGAGCCCTCTCAGCCCCACCCACCTCACAGGGTGTCTGTTGTGGGGGGAGAAGACATGGGAGATTGTAAGAAGCTCTGAGTCTCTGATTCAGAGAATAGGGCGGGGGATAAATCTGCAATTCTTCTTCTTCTTAAGATACAACACCTCAGTCTTCAACACTGGACCTGGCACAGTGTTGGGTCACAGTGGCATACACTTTCTCAGGCCACTTAGAAGTATGTGTACAATACTAAACGGCAGGGTTTGGGTTTCTGTTTGTTTGTTTGGCTAAACTGCACGGATGTGAGCCAGATCACCACAGCTTTGGGGAAAGCTGCATGATTCACAGTGCAAATTGTATGCAGAATGACTCCAGTGTAAACCCAACTCCTTGAAGATCCAATTAACCATCTCCCGATTCTTGAACAGATGAAACTGCCGTATAAAGGATCAGACCATCAAAGTCAGTCTTGTCTACTCAGACTGACAGCAGCTCTCCAGGGTCTCGGGGAAGATCTTTCACATCACCTACTGCCTGGGCCCTTTAAGGGGAGATGCCAGGAACTGAATTTGGGATTTTTGGCATGCCAAGCAGAGCCTCTACCACTAAGCCACAACCTTTCCCTCTTGAAGCTTCTTCCCTGATGTGTCACTCTCACTGCAGCCCCCTTCACTCCAGCTGCTCTCATCTTTGTACCTAAGCAGGGATCAAGAAGCAAAGAGCCCTTAACTCAACTAACTCTTTCCTTTTTGGGGAGGTGGAGGAGGAAATCTAAGCTCTCCACCAGTGTTGCGTCTAAGCTGAGTTAGCATGAGGTAGCTCACAGTTTTTTAGCCTCCTGCTCACACATTTCTGTCTTAGCTCAGGAAAAATGGCCCCAGAGCAAACTAATTTCTGCAGCAGCTCACAACTTTAGTGCCAGCAGCTCACAAAGTAGAATTTTTGCTCACAAGACTGCACGGCTTACAGGGAGTATTGCTCTCCACCCTCTCCCTTCCTGGTATCTGGGGCAGGGGTGACGATATGTTTGTGTGTGTGTTAACTATATATAGTACACTTTAACGCAAATTCAGTGGCCCCCTGAAAAATGCAATCTGCTCTTCATTATTGAAAGCTGGAATCATGGCTGTTAAAGGGGCCACCAGTCTTCTGTTTAATTTCACTGCAACAGACTCACACACTTGCAAAAATGATTAACCCTTTCCTGGACCCATCCTTTAGTAACAGAACTAGGGCTGCCAACCTCCAGATGTGCCTGGCAATCTCCCAGTATTACTACATCTTTACACACACATAAGAGATCAATGGCTATCAGCTTCTACCCAACATTGTCACATACTGGTATGAGGATGTGACAAAAGATCTTTCACAGACAGTAGCAGACATTTCTTCTCAATAGCGAAAATAATCAGGGCAAGCGTTGCCATCCTCCAGGTGGGCCATGGTGATCTCTTGGAATTATAACTCATTCCCAGATCACAGAGATCGGCTCCCCTGGAGAAAATGGCAGGTGGACTCTATAGTATTATACCACCTCAGCTTCTTCACCTCCCCCCAAAATCTCCAGGTATTTTTCACCCCAGAATTGGAACAGAGATTTCCTCAGATGCTGGCTGCCTCGTTCCGCCTCTCACTGGGAGGTAGGGCTGCCAATCCCCATGTGGGGGCAGGGGATCCCCCGGTTGGAGGCCCTCCCCATGCTTCAGGGTCATCAGAAAGGGGGAGGGGATGTCTGCTGGGCACTCCATTATTCCCTATGGAGATCGATTCCCATAAGTTATAATGGAAAATTGATTCGTGGGCACCTGGGCCTCGGGGGGGGGGGCTCTTTTTTGAGATAGAGACACCAAATTTTCAACATAGCATCTGGTGACTCTCCTCAAAATACCCCCCCACAAAAAAGTTTCAAAAAGATTGGACTGGAGGAGTCCAATTCTACGAGGCCCAAAAGAAGGCGCCCCTGTCCTTCATTGTTTCCAAATGGAGGAATGAGAAGGCACTTAAAAGGAGTGTGGTCCCTTCAAATCAGATGGCCTTCGGAGTTCAGTTGTGCTTGACACACGCTTGCTCCCGGCTCCACCCCCAAAGTCTCCCGGCTCCACCCCCAAAGTCCCCAGATATTTCCTGAATCGGACTTGGCAACCCTACGGAGGAGACCCAGCGCCGCCTCCTCTCGCTCCCTTCCCTCCCGGACTCACGCGAGGCGTCGAGCTCCCTGGCGGCCTTGGCGGCGCGCTCCAGCCCGGTGGGGTCGAAGTTGCTCCATTTGTCCTTGGGGCGGCTCCCTTCGCCCGCCGCGTCCCCCGGAGAGCCCCCAGGGGGAGGCGGCAAAGGGGGCAGGCCGGACCCCGTGCCCGGATCGCCGCCGCCTCCTCCGCCCCGGTTCAGCCCGAAGAGCCACGACATGGTCCCGCCGTCACTTTGAGTTGCGCCCAGCCGGCAGGCGAGAAACCCCAGATCCCCACGCGGAGACCGTGCCGCTCCTTCTCCGCACGCGCCGGCACGCCTCTTCCGGCTTCCGTCGAGCGCTCATTGGTGAACAGCTCAGACGGGGTATAGAGTTAGAACTCTAGACCGCACGGTCCGTGTTAACACGTCCGGTCTCGAAACGTGAATCGGTTTTTCCTGTTGGGGAGTCAAAGTTGCTTCTCTGTATAGATGCACGAGTCCAAAGCGTTCCGAGGGTAGCTTAAAAAAAAAAAAATTAAACCTGTCAATTTTTAATCGGAAGTTTATTCTGTATCTTTCTCTCCCACCTCTACGGCAAAGCAGCAGACCGGGCTTTTTTATAAGCATGTGGTCCCTCTTCCTTCTTTTTGATTGGTTCTCATGTTCGCTGGCGCTTGCGAGACAGGGTGGCGATTGGGGGATTCGGACATAAGGGCGGGGAAGAAGGGAAAATGAAAAGGCGACGGTGTTCTGAGAGCGGAGACGGGGAGCGCGGAGGGTCAGTTCTAGTAGGTTTGAGGAGCGCGAAAGGAGGCGGTCCTTCTCCTTAGCAACGGGAGTGTTGCTGGCGTTGCTAAGGAGGATGCTGCTGATGCTACAGGGCAAGCCTGCAAATGGAGGCGGCGGCGGCTCTGCTAGTGCGGGGACGTGGAGCCGCCGGCAGGTGCGGGGCAACTGCGGGACTGGGCGGTGTTTGCGTGGGGGTGCGCGCATAATAGAGACCTGAATTGGACTGGGGGTGGGGGGGAGAGGGGAGCGGCAGAATGGGAGGTGGCTTTAAATTCAGAGAGATTTTGTGGGACTCCATCTTTGAGTTGTCAACTCTGGGCTGAGAAATACCTGGAGAGTCCAGCCTCCAAAGCGTTTTCTCCAGCCATTTTGATCTGGATTAATTGTAATAGTGGAAGATCTCCAGGTGCTACCTGGGGGTGGCAATTTTACTTCTGTTCCAGACAGTTTGGTGTAGTGGTTAAGTTTGTGGACTCTTATCTGGGAGAACCGGGTTTGATCCCCCACTCCTCCACTTGCAGCTGCTGGAATGGCCTTGGGTTAGCCATAGCTCTGGCAGAGGTCCTTGAAAGGGCAGCTTCTGTCAGAGCTCTCTCAGCCCACCTATCTTACAGGGTATCTGTTGTGGGGGAGGAAGATAAATGGAGATTGTGAGCCACTCTGAGATTCAGAGTGGAAGGCTGGATACACATCCAATGTCTTCTTTTTCTTTCTTCTTCCTTCAATTTCCCCTTTAATTATCACAGGATTGACTGAGCAAGATATATGTTTAAAATGCATTTTTAAAAATGCATATCCATGTAATTTTAAGAATATCATAACTTTTTTTTAAAAAAAATAAAATTTTACTCGTAAGGTTAGGGTTAGGAGTTAGGGAGTGCATTTCTGGAACAGAACGAAGCAATTTCACCAATACAATATCTATTTATAGTATTGACTTTGCTTATTTTACAACATTTCTAACCTGCTTTTCTGTCTTTATAAAGGCCATAGAGGAGGCAGCTAATATATAATATTAATATATGTTAGAACTAGTGTTCCCTCTAAGCTGAGTTAGTGTGAGCTAGCGCACAGATTTTTAGCCTCCAGCTCACACATTTTTGTCTTAGCTCAGGAAGGATGACCCCAGAGCACAACAATTTATGCCGTAGCTCATGGCTTTCATGCCAGTAGCTCACGAAGTAGAATTTTTGCTCACAAGGCTTTGCAGCTTAGACAGAACATTGGTTAGAATCATTGTTCCCTCCAAGCTGTGGAGTTTTGTGATTAGGGTGGGGTCATTTGCATGCATATAAGCCGGGCAGTTGGCCCCGGGTGCTCTGTCTTGTAGCTGATTTCACTTAATAAAGCAGAGCTGTTTCACTGCCATACGTTTTGAACCCAGTATTTAATATAAGTATAGCTGAGACTGGACTAAAACAGTTGATGAGACATGTGAATGGCAGCACATGAGCATACAATGAGTTAACACATCTGTTTGACCAACTCTTGGAAACTGACTTCTTATAAGAGTAGTTCTTTTAAGGTATCCAAGATCCTGGTGAGATTAAACCAAGCCAACTGTGAATGAGTGGCATAACGGAGTTATTTGCAAAGCCCAGACAGGGAGCTTTCCAACAGGGACCTGACATCCTGACTTTAGTTCAGAACTATTGACATGAGCACTCAATTGTTTGCACCTGCTGGTACAAGGAACAGAGTAAATAATTCATCTCTGTCGCTTGGTTTCAACAATGCACAACACTCTTTAGCTGTGGCGGAGCACAGGAGGCTCTGCCCTTTTCCCTCACTGCCTCTCGGAGATGCCCTCCAGAGATCTCTATACTCACATCTTCCCCCAAAATCCCCCTTTTCAAGGAAGCCATTGACATGAATCTTTGGTTGCCCCCATATTATTGTTTGTGCCTAAGAATATGTGACGGGAATGACAGTCGGATTCTTACCCTGCTTCGCCTTGCCTCCGCTTCTGTCATTTTCCTAGACTGAAATTCTCAGCTGTAGGGTTCTTAGGGAGGAGAATGGTCTTAGAAACTGCTGTGCCCAAAGGTGGTGCTATATAAATGGTGGTGAAACTATCGAATGATGATCACATTTCATGATCTGGATCCACAAAACAACTTCGGGTGACCCATGGCTTTGGGAATGGCCAGTGTTATTTAAATTTTTGACTTTCCCCATTTTGAATGGCAGACCTCCCTACCATTGCAAAAACTGGTTGTGATGCTCCTTTCAGTTCGAAAAGGTGTCATGTTTTTTATGTATGGGGAGGGGGGGCGGGGTTTTCAAGAAACCACTTCTACCGGGCAAGTGGAACAAGTTCTGAGTCTTTTTGAATGTGGTATGTGTGTTAAGTGCCAGTGAGTCACCTCTTGAGTGAATTAATGACCTCCAAGGAATCCTGCCACTAACAGCCTTGGCTTAGGTCTTGCCAACTGAGGGCCGCGGCTTCCTCGATTGAGCCAATTCATCTCCCGTTAGATCTTCCAAGGACTTTTTTGGTAGAAAAAGCCCAGCAGGAACTCATTTGCATATTAGGTCATACCCCCTGATATCATCATCATTTTGGACAGGGCTTTTTTGGTAGAAAAAGCCCAGCAGGAACTCATTTGCATATTAGGCCACACACCCCGACATCGCCATTGTTTTGGACAGGGCTTTTTTTGTAGGAAAAAGTCCAGCAGGAACTCATTTGCATATTGGGCCACACCGTTGACACCAAGCCAGCTGAAACTGCATTCCTGTGCAGTCCTCAAAAAAAAAGTAAAGGTAGTCCCCTGTGCAAGCACCAATTGTTTTTGACTCTGGGGTGACATTGCTTTCACAACGTTTTCACGGCAGACTTTTTACGGGATGGTTTGCCATTGCCTTCCCCAGTCATCTACACTTTCCCCCCAGCAAGCTGGGTACTCATTTTACCGACCTCGAAAGGATGGAAGGCTGAGTCAACCTGAGCCGGCTACCTGAACCCAGCTTCCGCTAGGATCGAACTCAGGTCATGAGCAGAGGGCTCCGACTGCAGTACTGCAGCTCTACCACTCTGCACTTGCAGGTGTACTAATTCTGACCTGGAGTCGCTGTCATAAGATTAACCGCTCTGATTTTTATTGCATTGTTTATTATATGGATCCTACTCTTTCTCTTGGATGCTTTTTTTTTACTTTGTAGCCCAGTATATTGAGCGGTACTATACTACTTATGTTGTATAATTTTTACATTTTGTGATGCACCTCAACTCTGAGCAAGAAAGGCAAACTATAAATGAAGTAAGTAAATAAATAAATTCCAGTTTGAGGAGTAACGGGCATCAAAGAGTATGAAGTGAAAAACACACACAAAGATATTTCTTTCTTTCTTTTTCAGGGAGAAACCAAAGGAGTTTATGAGCAACAGCCAAAGGACTGGCACGACACATAACCTCAGTTTCCCTGGCTTTGAGAAGAGCCACACTCTTCGCAATGGAATCTTGGGCACATCATCGCTGGATCAGGGAGGAATTGGTAAGAGCAGGGGTCAGTTGGTATAAAAATAGGTGGTGCAGCTCATTAGCATAACTCATTAGCATATGCCCCCCCAGCCAAAAGCAACCTGATGCAAGAAAGGAGAGCCTTGGGAAAGTGAGGCCTGCTCGGGCTGGCTGGATCTCCAGCCAGCCCAAGCAGACCTCACCCACCTGGGGCTCTCTTTGGCCACCCTCCCCACCACAGTCAAAAGGCCAGCAAACCGCCTGTCACCCAAAATCAGATAAGAAGTGGAGAAAGGGTGGTGCGGGCTTCTCCAGGGGTTAATGAAGGCTGCTGGGGTCATGGCAAAGCCCCTGGTGGCTGGCTGCCCGCTCTCCTAATCCAGGGATTGTTATGCAGCTGGACCTACTATTCAGTGGATAAGATAGGTGGAGAGAAGGAGGGGGGCCATCAGAAAGGTTCAGGAGCTGTGCTTCTGTGAGTTCCTGCTGAATTCAAATCCTGGGTAAGAGGCACAGATAGGGTTGCCAGCTCTGGGCTGGGGGATACCTGGAGATTTCTTTTTTTTTGGGGGGGGGGGTGCTTAAAGAGGGCAGGCTTTGGGGAGGGGAGGGACCTCAGCAGGGTATAAGGCCACAGAATCCCCCCTTTAAAGCAGCCATATTCTCCAGGGGAACGGATCATGGTCATCTAGAGAACCGTTGTAATGGCGGGAGGTTTCCAGGTTCAACCTGGAGGTTGGCAACCTTAGGAGTAGGGCTGTTTCTAAATTTATGCATTTATACATATGAGGGAACTGGACCTTCTGTTGAGCTAGGGATGAAAGACTCCTGTTTCGTAGCTATAAGGTGAGTTCATGATGAAATCAAAAGGTATGTTTTCTTGCATACAGGAACATAGGTGATTTGGAGTATCTGACATAGACCAATTTCGCACTAGAGCTTTAATCCTGGTTTAACTCTGTCCCCAAGCTGACTTTCTACACTAGAATCAGAGAATCAGAGAAACCAACTTTATGACTCTATGATTCTATGGTTTTAGTTTAGAAAATCAGTTTGGGGATAGAGTTAAACCAGGATTAAAGCTCTAGTGCGAAATTGGTCTAGTGCGAAATACTTTGACTGTAAGGTCAGCTCAGTTAAATGATCAGAGGGCTATTTTTGGTGTTGGTTTCAGTTCTCCGCTTTTTTGCCGTTAGCTTTCTAGACTGCTTTGTATCATGAACACACCTTTAGTTGACATACTAATGAACAAATAATCATGAAAGAATGCATAAGTTCACGGCAAAGAAATATGAAGAATATGCATAAATTCACGGCGAAGAAACACAAAACACTGCCAAAACAAGGAAGGGCTCAATTCTTGCAAAGAAGCAGCAAAATAGAAAACAGTGATGTGGGAGGGTCGCAATAAGTGGGAATGAGGAATTCCAAATTATCCCTACATGCTGATTGACATCACTTGACTGTTGCCTGGATTCCAAAGTGACCCACCCAGCTTAGAGTCCTGGTCCAGCTGTGGGCCACAGTGGATACCCCTGAAAAAAGTGCACCTTAAGAACTGCAGCTAGTCTTGGGACGCTTTGCCACAGTACAGCCTCATTTGAATTTGGTTTGAAATCAGAGGTTTCAAACTGGTCCCATGGGAACTCCTTTGCATATTAGGCCACCCACCCCTGATATAGCCAGTCCTCCTGAACCTTACAGTAAGCCCTGTACTAAGAGCCCTGTAAGCTCCAGGAGGATTGGCTACATCAGGGGTATGTGGCCTATTATGCAAAGGAGTTCCTGTTACAAAAAAAGCCCTGTTCTTTTGCACATTAGGCCACGCACCCATGATGTAGCCAATAGGAGCCCTGTAAACTCTTGGAGGATTGGCTACATCAGGGGTAGGGTTGTCAATCCCCAGGTGGGGGCAGGGAATCCCCCGGTTTGGAGGCCCTCCCCCCCACTTCAGGGTAATCAGAAAGCAGGGGGAGGGGAGGGAAATATCTGCTGGGAACTTTATTATTCCCCGTGGAGATGTATTCCCATAGGAAATAATGGAGAATGAATTTGCGGGTATCTGGGGCTCTGGGGGGGCTGTTTTTTGAGTTAGATGCCCCAAATTTGCAGCGTAGCATCTGGTGCCTCTCCCCAAAATACCCTCCAAGTTTCAAAAAGATTGGAGCAGGGGGTCCAATTCTATGTGCCCCAAAAGAAGGTGCCCTTATCCTTCTTTATTTCCTATGGAAGGAAGGCATTTAAAAGGTGTTCAGTTTCTTGAAATGTGATGGCCAGCATTCCCTTTGGAGTTCAATTGTGCTTGTCACAACCTTGCTCCTGGCTCCACCCCCAATGTCTCCTTGCTCCACCCCCAAAGTCTCCTGGCTCCACCCCAAAGTCCCCAGATATTTCTTGAATTGGACTTGGCAACCCTAATCAGGGGTGGGTGGCCTAATATGCAAAAGAGTTCATGCTACAAAAAAAAGCCCTGGGAAGGGTCATTCTATTGCGAAAGCAAGTTTACCCTTGCTCTGCAGGAAACTGGAGTTAATCTTCATTCCTTCGTCAAACTCTGTATGAGAAGAAAAAACTGAGAAGCCAGAAATTGGTTTCATGCACATTTTTAATTAATCACATTTAAACTAATCTGAATGCAACCAGCGTTATTCGAATCTGTTGCAAGCCCTCTGAAAATAATTTGGTCAAAAGGGTCTTTGTTGTTAGTAAATAAACACTTTTCCAGATCTTTCTTACCGTAAAACTGTGAACAAAATGCCTTTATTTCGATCCCTTGATAAGAATTTGGGAGGTCTCCAAGTGGCAGATAAAAGTGTCTTAGAGGGCCAGATTTTGGGGCTTTTCCACATCCTCATCTTCTTTACTTGCGCGTTTCTGTTGCTTTGGGGTTGTTGGTTTTTTTTGTCTTTTCTGCATGTGTTTTGCTCTCTGTTGTGGTCAATTTTATTTGACGTTTCTGTACGTCTGGCTTAAAAACCTGCAGTTTAAATCTGCAGGGAGATATGCCGGATGTAAAATAATATAATATCAAATCGGCCACTAGAGGGAACAAAAGATATGCAGAATAGAAGAAAACTCTTGAAACGACAGGAACACGCACATAAAGAACGTGAGAAGGGAAGGACGGTGGCTCAGTGGTAGAGCATCTGCTTGGGAAGCAGAAGGTCCCAGGTTCAATCCCTGGCATCTCCAAAAAAGGGTCCAGGCAAATAGGTGTGAAAAACCTCAGCTTGAGACCCTGGAGAGCCGCTGCCAGTCTGTGAAGACAATATGGACTTTGATGGACCAAGGGTCTGATTCGGTATAAGGCAGCTTCATATGTTCATATGAGAATGGACAAAACTCTTAGCTTGGCCCTTCTTAAATGCATACTTTTCCTTAGGTTATCCACCTAACTACACCATGGAGAAACCAACCATTGATGAATTGGAAGAGAGCTTGAGGAAGCTTAAAGTCCAAGTAGACAGCTTGGCCTCCAGTCTGAGTTTCCAATCAGATGAAGACGACATTTTGGATCTGAAACCTTCCAGTGACTCAAGTCCTTTTAGCTCCAAGTGGCCAGAGGCTCTTTCAGGGAGCTATGGGGAATCCACCATTGGAGGGTCACCAAAGCGACCAGAAGAATCAGAATGGTTCTCGGAGCCCAAACATCTCCTTAGACCCTTTGGAGAGTATTCAGCCCTGAACCATTTGGGCCTTCCAACTTTTGCCATGTCCTCGGCAGACCGGGCAGCAGGGATTCTAGGAAGCGAGATTGGCACTCGGGATTTCGTGCTTTCCGCGGATCTCGCCTTTCCATTGAAGCTGGGGGCCCCTCACGTGATCGGCGTCAAGTCCCTGTTGCCCCCTAAGATCCCCATCAGGCCTCGCTCTCCGGAACGAGCGCCGCCGTCCCTCGACAGAGGCCGTTCCCTGAGCCTCGGTCGTTCCGAAGCCGGCCGCTCGCAGTCCTCCTCCCCGGCTTCCAAACGTTCCCGCTGGCTCCGCTCCCGATCTCAGTCCCCAAGGCCCGTCTGGAGACCTAACTCAGCCAAGGCAAACGCCTGCGCTCAGCCTCCTCCGCAGTTGGGGAGACCCAGAAGCAGCAGGAAGAAGAACGGACCCAGCCGGCAGTCGCGATGGAGGATATACAGGCCAGGAACTTTGGCCAACAGATCTGAGGCCCCCGGTCCGGCAACTGGAAGGGGAGTGCCGAATGACGCTTGGAGTCCTTACAGCTTGCCTTGCGCTGCCGTATCCTCGCCTACGGCCCAGGAGCTCAATGAACGGTAAGAGCAGGCCTTGAATTCAGCAGGAGCTCACGGGAGCACTGCTCCTGAACCTTTCTGAGGGTTCCCCCTCCTCCTCTCCACCTATCATGTCCATTGAATAGGAGGTGCAGCTGCATAACAATCCCTGGATGAGGAGAGCGGGCAGCCAGCCAGCCACCAGGAGCTTTGCCACCTCCCTCAGCAGCCCTCATTAACCCCTGGAGAAGCCCACACCACCCTTTCTTCACTTCTTATCTGATTTTGCACTGCCGGTGGCTTGCTGGCCTTTTGACGGGGTGGGGGGGAGGTGGCCCAAGAGAGCCCTGGGCGAGTGAGGCCTGCTTGGGCTGGCTGGATCTCTAGCCAAACAGGCCTCACTCGCCCAGGGCTCTCCTTTCTTGCGTCAGTTGCTTTTGGCTGATGGGGGGGTGGCAATAGCTAATGAGATCCACCACCTATTTTTCTAGAAAACAACCCCTGAGTAAGAGGAAGTCTTAGGGATTGACTGGTCATAACCCCACTCCCTTTCCCGCTTGGTCAGCTTACCTAGCACCCTGTTTCCAACGATGGTCAGCTAAAAGCCTGGAAGGAAGCAAGCGAGGAATGAAGGACACAACCTCCCCCAGGGTATACCAGAGCATCCCGCTGCTGAGCCTTTAGCTATAGTGGGCAATAGCAGTCGAAAGACCGCCCCCTCCCTCCCTTTCTTTGGATTTATCTAATACTTATCTCAAAGCTTTCTAAAAAGCCGCCGTCGCCGCCTCTTGCGGCAGTGAGTTCTGTAGGTTAGTCGTGCATTGCATGAGGTCACCCAGCTGGCTATAGTTTGGTGCAGCCGTTTAAGCACGTGGGCTCTTCTCTGGGAGAACCGGGTTTGATTTCCCTCTCCTCCACGTGCAGCTGCTGATGTGACCTTGGGTCAGCCACAAGTTCTCTCAAAGGCTCAAGAGCAGTTCTGGGAAAGCTCTCTCAGCCCCACCTACCTCACAGTCACAGGGTGTCTGTTGTGGGGAAGGGAAGGGACAGGAGATTTGTAAGCCTCTCTGAGACTCCTTTGGCTAGCGAAGAGTGGGGTATAAATCCAATTTCCTCCTCCTCCTCTTCTTCATGTGGAGGAGTGGGGAATCAAACTCAGTTCTCCAGATTAGTGTTCATTGCTCTTAACCACTAAACCACACTGGCTTTACCAGGGGGAACTGATCGCTATAGTCTGGAGATGAGCTGTAATCCCAGGGGATCCCCAGGTCTCGCCTGGAGGCTGGCATTCCTTGTTCTCCTTTGCGCCTTTCAAAGGGCCTCCCCTCGCGAAAAAAGCCAGTGGCCCAGCTAGCTGAGCACTGATCCAGCTAATTATGCACCAGCACCAAATCTCGCAGCCGGTCTCAGAGGTCCCCGGCAGGCATTTCCTAGCCTGGCTTGACGTAAGGATCCGGGATCGTATCAAGAGACGCATTCGAGCGACCAAGAACGGCTCCCGCATTCCTCACAGTGTCTAAGAGAGACTGCGTGCATTTCCTTTTGGCTGAGCAGATTCTAAATGGGCCCAAACAAAGTCTCAGTAAGCTCCCATCTTGAAAGAGACATTTTAAAACCCAGTCTCGAGCTCTTTAAGCAGCTGATTCGCCCTCCCCTTCCACCAGCTTCAAAACATGTGGGTTTAGAAAAATCAATTTCCTCCTTATCGAGCTGAACAAGGATCCCTTGGAGGGATTCTTTAAATCCTCTGTTTTCTGCCACCCTCTCCTTCCCTAGCCCACTGTTTTCTCCTTCCTTTCCTCTCTTTGCCTGCCCTGTCTCTGCGGATTGGCTGCAGTTCAGCCGGTGGTACGACGACAGAAAGAAGAGCCCTACAGCAGGGGTGGTCAACGGCAGATGTTTTTTGCCTACCAGTCTCATTAGCCCCAGCCATTGGCCATGCTGGCTGGGGCTGATGGGAGTTGTAGGCAAAAAACATCTGGAGAGCTACTGTTGGCCATCCCTGTCCTACATGATTGGAACAAGCAGGGCTTTTTTTGTAGCAGGAACTCCTTTGTATATTAGGGCACACCCCTCTGACATAGCCAGTCCTCCAGGAGTTTACAATAGGTCCTGTAAGAAGAGCTCTGTAAGCTCTTGGGGAATTGGCTACATCAGGGGTGTATGGCCTAATATGCAAAGGAGAGCCAGTTTGGTGTCATGGTTAAGTGTGGGGACTCTTATCGGGGACAACCAGGTTTGATTCCCCCACTTGCAGCTGCTGGAATGGCCTTGGGTCAGCCATAGCTCTTGCAGGAGTTGTCCTTGAAAGGGCAGCTGCTGTGAGAGCTCTCTCAGCCCCACCCACCTCACAGGGTGTCTGTTGTGGGGGGGAGAAGATATGGGAGATGCTTAGCCTCTCGGAGTCTCTGATTCAGAGAGAAGGGCGGGGGATAAATCCGCAGCCATCGTCTTCTTCTTATCTGGGAGAACCGGGTTTGATTCCCCACCCCTCCACTTGCAGCTGCTGGAATGGCCTTGGGTCAGCCATAGCTCTTGCAGGAGTTGTCCTTGAAAGGGCAGCTGCTGTGAGAGCTCTCTCAGCCCCACCCACCTCACAAGGTGTCTGTTGTGGGGGAGGAAGGTATAGCAGATTGTAAGCAGCTCTGGGTCTCTGATTCAGAGAGAAGGGCGGGGTATAAATCTGCAGTCTTCTTCTTCCTGCTACGAAAAAGCCCTGGGAACAAAGGTCCATCTTGTCCGGCATCACCTTTCCCACACCTTCTGACCCCAACCCCTGGAAGGTCTGCGGCCCAGCTGCAGAGGCCAAAACATTCCTCCCGGTATATACAGAGGTACACTGCCTCTGAACCTGGAGGATCCATTTAGTCATGATGGCGAATGAGCTGAACACCGTGAGTCGGTCGGTCTCATCTCCTTTCAGAGTCCTCCGAGCTAATGGCCATTGCTCAACGGATGGCAATGAAACCTTTCTGACTGCCCCTGTGAGCCATAAAGGTGACCCGGCCAGTGTTCGCAGCCCAGGTGTCGAAGTTCCCAAGTGACTAGCACCAGGGGTGGAATTCTAGCAGGAGCTCCTTTGCATATTAGGCCACACACCCCTGATGTAGCCAATCCTCGAAGAGCTTACAGGGCGCTTCTTACAGGGCCTACTGTAAGCTCTTGGAGGATTGGCTGCATCAGGGAGGTGTGGCCTAATAATATACAAGGGAGCTCCTGCTAGAATTCCACCCCTGACTAGCCCGCAAATAAGTTCACAAGTGACTAGTCCTAAATTGGATTTACAAGCTGCTTTCCTACCTGCATAGATCCAGAGGAGTTAGCCGTGTTGGTCTGTTGCTGCAAAATAGTAAAGAGCCCAGTAGCACCTTTAAGACTAATGGATTTTACGGTAGCACAAGCTTTTGAGAAGCACAGCTCTCTTCGTCAGCTGCGTGGAGCTCCATGCGTCCAACAAAGAGAGCTGTGTTTCTTGAAAGCTTATGCTACTATAACATTAGTTAGTGTTAAACAGGAGTGGCCATACTTGCTTGAAGTAGGAGCCACAAAGAAAAAACGTGGGAAGTTTGAGAGCTGTAAGCCGTGAACGCCACATGTTTGAGAGTTGGGAGGGAGGAAGGAAAACAGGCAGGCAGGCAAATAGATGGGGGAGGGAGGGAGAGGTGTAAAGAAAGCAACTTTAAATGCATTCTCCAAGCCACCGGCTGGCTTGGCTTGGAGAAGTGATTTAAAGAGACAAATGCTTTCTCCAAGCTGGCCTTCAGGATGGTGGGGGCTTCAAGAGCCACACAATATGTGTGAAAGAGCCACATGTGGCTCCCGAGCCGCAGTTTGGCCACCCCTGGTCTTAAAGGTACTATTGGACTCTTTGCTGTTTTTCTACATGTGCGTCTGTTAGTAATTTGCAGCCCGCAAGAAACCCAGGACCACCACTTCCTCCTCCTCCTCCCTCTTCTTTTTTATGTATGAGGGCATGCCTGGAAGACATGGCGACTTCTGTTGACCCCTGCTGGGGCTATGATGTTTCATTGAGGTGGTATTCAATGAAACATCATACAGCCTGCCTCTGCCTCCCAGTCGTGGTATTCCAAGGTACCAACCATGGTCGACCCCGCTTAGCTTCTGAGATCTGATGAGATCAGGCTTGCCATGACCGGCTTCTTACAGCTCCCTTGCCTGGCTGCCCTTAGGGGAGGCTCTTCACCGCTTGTAGTGATCAGGGCAGTGGCGGTTAGGAAGCTTGCATTGGGGAGGGATGCAGAAAACACTCCCGCCCTCTCCTTGCCCGCTCCCCAGGTTCCTGCGGATTCTCGCAGAAGGAGCCACCGGCAGCTCCCTGATCCAAACGTCCCCCTACGAGAAAGAGCTGGCCCGTCTGCGACTGGAACGCCTGCGGGTGGAGGAGGCCTGGCTGCTGGAGCTGAAGAGGCAGCAGGAGCTGGAGCGAACCCGGGGCCCGAAGCCCAAGTGGCAAGTGCACGTTCTGTACCCCTGGGGGAGGGGGGTTGGGAGTCTCAGTGCGAGGACTTGAAGCAATTAGATCCGGGCCTGCTCTACAGCGCCACCATGGCAGGTGGCCAGAGAACAGTATTGCAGGTGGTCAGAGAACAGTATTGCAGCCACCATTTCTGCAGGACAAAAATACAAAACATTGTGCACAGACAAACACTCTTAACTGGTGTATATAAAATTCTATTATAATGAAATGAACAGCCCCCAACAGTGGGCATACATTCATACAGTATAAATAGAAAACAACAGTCTCAAAACAATACTCCAAGGAGGACTCCAGACAGTCACAGAGTTTTCCATAATGAGTGCAAAGACTCAAAAGTAATAATGTTCCGCAGGAGTCCCTCCGTTGTTTGTTGACTTCTGAAGGACAAATTCTAACCTTACCTTCACGCAAACCCCGGATTTGATTGCGTTCCGCTGCTCCTGCAGCTTCCTCGTAAGTCAAACTGCAAACAACAAAAGTGACCGATAAAAACCACCCTAGACCAAAGAGATATTAACAAAAACATACAGATACAGATACAGTTGGTAAAACAACCTGAAAACTCCAGCCAAGTTCTTTTTCAAACACCCATTTAGGAACTTGGCTGGAGTTTTCAGGTTGTTTTACCAACTGTATCTGTATCTGTATGTTTTTGTTAATATCTCTTTGGTCTAGGGTGGTTTTTATCGGTCACTTTTGTTGTTTGCAGTTTGACTTACGAGGAAGCTGCAGGAGCAGCGGAACGCAATCAAATCCGGGGTTTGCGTGAAGGTAAGGTTAGAATTTGTCCTTCAGAAGTCAACAAACAACGGAGGGACTCCTGCGGAACATTATTACTTTTGAGTCTTTGCACTCATTATGGAAAACTCTGTGACTGTCTGGAGTCCTCCTTGGAGTATTGTTTTGAGACTGTTGTTTTCTATTTATACTGTATGAATGTATGCCCACTGTTGGGGGCTGTTCATTTCATTATAATAGAATTTTATATACACCAGTTAAGAGTGTTTGTCTGTGCACAATGTTTTGTATTTTTGTATTTCATATATTGTGCTGCCACTGTTCTTTTACCATTTCTGCAGGGGCTGGGTGACACAAGGGAGCCAACAGGGTCCCGCTTGGGACTCTGCATAGCTTTCTCTGCTTGTCTCTGGGACAGACAGGGAAACATTCAGAATTCTTGAGCACAGCCTAGTTTACATAGGTTTCCTTCTCATGCAATCCATGTTCTTAGAGAACATAAGAGAAGCCATGCTGGATCAGGCCACTGGCCCATCCAGCCCAGCACTCTTTCACACAGTGGTCAAAACCCAGGGGCCATCAGGAGGTCCACCAGTGGGGCCAGGACTCCAGAAGCCCTCCCACTGTGGCCCTCCAAGAACCAAGAAAATACTGCCCAGGACACAAGAACATAAGAGAAGCCATGCTGGATCAGGCCAGTGGCCCATCCAGTCCAACGCTCTGTGTCACACAGTGGCCGAAACCCAGGTGCCATTAGGAGGTCCATCAGCAGGGCCAGAACTTCAGAAGCCCTCCCACTGTTGCTCCCCAAGCACCAAGAATATAGAGCATGAGCACCCCAGACATCAGAGAACATTAGTTGCCAATGCCAGTAGACTAACTTCACATATCCAAGAGAGCCAGTTTGGTGTAGTGGTTAAGTGTGTGGACTCTTACCTGGGAGAACCAGGTTTGATTCCCCACTCCTCCACTTGCACCTGCTAGCATGGCCTTGGGTCAGCCATAGCTCTGGCAGAGGTTGTCCTTGAAAGGGCAGCTGCTGGGAGAGCCCTCTCCAGCCCCACCCACCTCACAGGGTGTCTGTTGTGGGGGAGGGAGATAAAGGAGATTGTGAGCCGCTCTGAGACTCTTGAGTGGAGGGCGGGATATAAATCCAATGTCTTCTTTTTTTTGTAGCAGGAGCTCCTTTGCCTATTATGCCACACCCTCCTGATGTAGCCAATCCTCCCAAGAGCTTACAGTAGGCCCTGTAAGAGGAGCCTTGTAAGCTCTTGGAGGATTGGCTGCAAAAGAGGGGTGTGTTCCTGCTGCAACAAAAGCCCTGAACGTATCCGTAGACCCGCCGTCTGCTTTACCACCTCTGGATGTATCAGGTCCCCAAACCGCTCCTGCACCTGAGGAGCCCCCATTCTGATGTTGGGCCAGGCAAACAAAGCCTTTTCTCTTCCGCTTCAGGTACGAGATCAAAAACTCCCAATTCCATTACGAAGCCCGCAAGAACAACGAATTTCTGAGGAACGGGCCGGACGTGGAGTCGGTCTGTAAGTATCGGCAGGAGCTGGCCGCCGCCTCCAAAGAGTTCCAGCAGCAGCCCAGGCCTGCCTACCCAGAGACCTGCTGAAAAAGAGGGCTTTGCAAAACCTGCGTCAGGTGGCGAGACGTCCCTTCGTTACGGATGATGGAGACAATCAAAGCTGGCAAGCGAATGGAAGATCCTTCGCAATGAAGCGTTGGTGGCCGGCGCCCTGACCAGCTGCAGCCTGTGAGCCTGTGCCCGTGTGAATGCAAAGATTCTCAGCGTGCTCATTGATGTTTCCCCTTGATTTGAGGCACCTCTGTTCTCCCCCCTTGGACCGGTTCGCGCCTTGGAAGAATCTCACGGCTTGACCTGCCGGGACTGTACCATTCTAGAACGCGAGGTGGCGATGGCACAGATGCTCTCCCATGTTATAAACACACTGCTGGTGGAAAGTTAAAACTAAAACCGATGAATGGAAGCTTCAAGCGCTGTTATCTTTGGCTGGGCTGTACCACTTTGGGCTGCAGGGGTCGCACTGGAGGTTAGATTGCGCTGTTCCTTATTGAAAGGACTCTGCTCCTAGAAAAGGAGAATGTTAGTAGATTTCTGTGTGCGCTTTTTGGTATACGTGGGGATGCATCGGCTAGGTCAGCTGGGCAACCGATGCATTAGGCACAGCTCATAGAATCGGGATCATAGAGTTGGAAGGGACCTCCAGGGTCATCTAGTCCAACCCCCTGCACAATGCAGGAAACTCACAAACACCTCCCCCTAAATTCACAGGATCAGCTTTGCTGTCAGATGGCCATCTAGTCTCTGTTTAGAAACCTCCAAGGAAGGAGAGCCCCCCCCCCCCCCCCCGAGGAAGCCTGTTCCACTGAGGAATCGCTCTAACCATCAGGAAGTTCTTCCTAATGTTGAGCCGGAAACTCTTTTGATTTAATTTCAACCTGTTGGTTCTGGTCTGACCTTCTGGGCAACAGAAAACAATTCCTCACCATCCTCTATATCTGACAGCTCTTCAAGTCCTTGAAGATGGTGATCCTATCACCTCTCCGCCGCTGCCTCTCCAGGCTAAATGTAGTGCAGGGGTCACACTGAAGGTTAGATTGCCCTGTTCCTTATTGAAAGGACTCTGCTCCTAGAACAGGAGAATGTTAGTAACAAGGAGATCTAAGATGCCCTTTCTCCTGACCAGCTAGATTTCTGTGTGCGCTTTCGGTATATGCGGGGATGCATTCTTAGCATCAGCTAGGACAGCCAAGCAACCGATGCATTAGACGCAGTTCATACATTTTCAATTCTTAGGCTAAACAAGCCATTGCAGATGGGAGCAGAGAACGGTTTCCTGGTGCGGAAGAAGATCTCCCCTCCTCCCAAAGATGACAGAAAGTGTGGGGGGGTGTTGGGGGGGGGGTTGGGCGGGAGGGGGCAAGAAAATCCATCGTTATTGTCCCCATAAATCGTGTTTCGCATCTTCAGCTTGGCGTAGCTTCGTTTTCCCCTCCTCCATCTGCAGAATCCGAACAACAGGCAAGATGGCCGCATGTGCGCGTCTTTGGGGCTCCCTCCACGAGGACAGCGCAGCGGGGGCCTTCTCTTCCTATTGGCCTAGCCTTTTTCAGAGCCCTCTGGGATTGGACCACACACAAGCGCCAGCTCCCAGCGATTCCGCCCCGCAACCTCCCTACCACCCTTATGAATTTTGTGGGAGTAATTACGATGGACACAGTGGTTCCCACCCCGCCCCCAGGCCAGGCCTGCCTACTCTGCCAACTCAAATCCAGAGTTTCCTCCTCTCCCGCAGCGCAAAGGGGAAGGACTTGGGCTGACGCTTGTTCTGTCTTCTGCGTGGCAAGGGATTTGGCCTTTAGAGCAAAGCTGATGCCAGAATCAAATCTGAATCCAGGACCTAATCCAAGAACAAGCCGCTTGCCCCGGGACAGTTAAATCCCTCTCCCTCCCCGGGTTTATTGTTTATGCACTCCACATCACAGGGAGGGGAAATAGCGGAGGGGGGGGGAAAGAAAGCAATTCGTTTGCCTTTCATAACAGCTTTCTCATTAGCGGTTTTTAATTTTCATCCACGGGGGCTTTGAAAATTCGGATCGTTTTAATAGATGCAATCGCGGAGGACGATGGCTGGGGGTCACCGGAGATGTTTTCGGCGGACATGTTTGGAACGGTGCTGGCGATGCAGCAGCAGCAGCAAATGTTAAAGGCCCCGTTCCTGTGAAGCCGTTGATCTGGGTCCACATTCATCCAGGTCGGCTTCTCTGGCCTAGCATTTGTTTGGTTAGATCATGACCAACGTTCCCTTCGAGCTGCAGAGTCTTGGGAGCAGAAATTCTACTCTGTGAGCTGCCGGCATTAAAAGTTGTGAGCTCCTGTAGAAATCCGTGCGCTCTGAGGTCATCCTTTCTGAGGCCAAGACACAAATGTGTGAGCTGGAGACTAAAAAAACCCTGTGAGCTAGCGCACGCTAACTCACCTTAGCGGGAACACCGGTCATGACCGCATCTCAGAGGGAGTTTGCTTATGGACACCCTTGCCGAGTGGCAGTGCTTTCCAGGGCTTTGCTTTTGTAGGAAAAAGCCCAGCAGGAACTCATTTGCCTATGGGTTGAAATGAAATCAAAAGAGTTTCCGGCTCAACATCAGGAAGAACTTCCTGACCGTTAGAGCGGTTCCTCAGTGGTACAGGCTTCCTCAGGAGGTGGTGGGCTCTCCTTCCTTGGAGGTTTTTGAACAGAGGCTGGATGGTCATCTGACAGCGATGAAGATCCTGTGAATTTGGGGGGAGGGGTTTGTGAGTTTCCTGCATCGTGCAGGGGGTTGGACTAGATGACCCTGGAGGTCCCTTCCAACCCTATGATTCTATTAGGGCACACCCCTGACACTAAGCCAGCTGGAGCTATGTTTCTGGGTGTTCCTGCTAAAGAAAAAAGCCCTGGTTCTTCCCACCTCGGCTCATACCTGATTGTTTGGACTGAGGAGCCAGGTGACGGGCAGAAGCCTTGTAGGACCAAGTAGACCCCTCCCCCCCTCCAATAGTTGCAGTACACTCTCTCGGAGAGCCAGTTTGGTGTCGTGGTGAAGTGTGCGGACTCTTATCTGGGAGAACCGGGTTTGATTCCCCACTCCTCCACTTGCACCTGCTAGCATGGCCTTGGGTCAGCCATAGCTCTGGCAGAGGTTGTCCTTGAAAGGGCAGCTGCTGTGAGAGCCCTCTCCAGCTCCACCCACCTCACAGGGTGTCTGTTGTGGGGGAGGAAGGGAAAGGAGATTGTGAGCCGCTCTGAGACTCTTCGGAGTGGAGGGCGGGATATAAATCCAATATCTTCATCTACCTCACAGGGTGTCTGTCGTGGGGGAGGAAGGTAAAGGAGATTGTGAGCCGCTCTGAGACTCTGAGAGTGGAGGCCGGGATATAAATCCAATATCATCATCATCATCATCATCATCATCATCATCATCATCATCATCATCATCATCATCATCATCATCATCTTCATCATCTTCTTCTTCTTCTTCTTCTCTTCTCTTTTTTTGATGAGTATTTGTGTGTGTGTGTGCACCTTGAAGTCATGAGCAGTGTTCCTTCTAAGCTGAGTGAGCGTGAGCTAGCTTGCAGCTTTTTAGCCACCAGCTCACACATCTGTCTTAGCTCAGGAAAAATGGCCCCAGAACACGCTAATCGACGCAGCCGCTCACCGCTTTAATGCCAGCAGCTCATGAAGTAGAATTTTTTGCTCACAAGACGCCGCAGCTTAGAGGGAGGGTTGGTCATGACTGACTTCTGGCAACCCCCTAGCGGGCCTGGATGTTTTCAGAGGTGGCTTGCTGTTGCCTTGGCTACCCAGGTCAGGGTGCAGTATGACTCTTTACCACCGACAGTGGTGGCGCAGCGGAGCACGAGCCCCTGCCAGCTGGCCATAGAACCTCTTGCAAGAGCTACAGCTAACCCAAGGCCATTCCAGCAGCTGCACGTGGAGGAGTGGGGAATCAAACCCGGTTCTCCCAGACAAGGGTCCGCCCACTTAACCGCCACACCAAACTGGCTCCACCTCCACTGCAGTGGTCAAAGTGGGGTATTGCAGTAACCTGGCTCAGGTAAGTCAACAGGATTTCACTGGGAGGATCCCTGCCACTTTATTAAGGGTAAAGCAACAAATTATTCACCTGAATTATTTAACATTTACGCTATGTGCGTATACAGACATTAATTTAATGCAATCAGTGTATTATCCATACATCAATAGAACATTTCCATTCTGCTAAAGTGCAGGAACTGGTTTTACCAAAATACTGTTAAGGGTTCTCACGCAAGCAGGGCTTTTTTGTTGTTGTTGCAGGAACTCCTTTGCATATCAGGCCACACCCCCTTGATGTAGCCAGTCCTCCTGGAGCTTCCAGGGCTCTTAGTACAAGGCTCACTGTAAGCTCCAGGAAGACTGACTGCATCAGGGGTGTGCGGCCAGATATGCAGAGGAGTTCCTGCTACAAAAAAAGGCCTGCGCACAAGAAGTCGTAAGAAAAAAGTTCAGAAAAAGTTCAGCGAGGCTGATGTCGCCTCCAGAATGTTTTGCCAACTTTGTGCAGAGCCCTTGAAGAGCCAACTGTAAAGGAGTCCAAAGCTGGATTTTCAAAGGTTCTACACAAAGTTGACAAAACGTTCTGGAGGCAACATCAGCCTATCTGAACTTTTAATGAACATTTTCTTACGAATTCTCGCGTGAGAACCCTTACCTACACTTTGATAAAAGGACCAGTTCCTGCACTTTAGGAGAATGGAATTGTTCTATTGATGTATGAATACTACACTGACCGTCTGTATTAAATTCTACCAGCTCCTTTGCATATTAGGCCACACCTCCCTGATGTAGCCAATCCTAGAGTTTACAAGGCTCTTTTGTGTAAGCTCTTGGAGGATTGGCTACATCAGGGTGTGTGTGGCCTAATATGCAAAGGAGCTCATGTTAGAATCCCAACTTGATTAAATTATCGTTTGTATAAACACGCATAGTGTGAATGTTAAATAATTCCAGTGAATAATTGTCGCTTTCTTTTGATTACACGTCGGAACCTGTATTTTTTTCTGTATCGTAACACTTTATTGTGAGTGGCGCTTGGCTTTTCCTTTAGGCCTCTCAAAGTTGTCTCTGTTTCCAACCAGCCCTGTGCCAAGCTTCTTTGTCACTGCTTCAAAAGGAAGCGTCTGCTAGGTCAAGGGGTCTTCGTTCTCCTGTTTAATTCACTGTCTTCCGGAGGATGCGTTACAACACAGGGGAAAGCGACCGTTACCACATTGGGTCAAAAATTACATGGCAAAGTTGAGAAGGATCTGGGAGGGAAAGGATTCCCGGTTTACAAGAAATTACCCAAAAAGGACCAGGAGAGACTAAGTTCTCAAGCTCCATTTTCCTCTGTTCTCCCCCTTCCCTCTAAAAGAAACAACAAACTGCTATTTTAATCCTACCATCTGTAGCTGGCCCACTCCCCAAGGATTCAGATTTATCCGCCTTGTGCCTGTGAGAATCTCCCCTCCCGCCGAACCGCAGCGCAACCCAGTTCGGGGTTATGCAACAGCAGGAACACTGTTTCGTAGCAATTACATTGGGATCAAAGCTCGAAAAGGGGGGCTGACTACGAGAGCCGGGTAACTCTTTGTGCTTCTTTCCACAGCTAAAACAAAAACGTGGACACAAATAAATAAGAGTACATTTAAGGTAACAGGAATCCCCAGTCTTTGGCCCGCCTGGAAGAGACCGGTAGCCGAACAGCCGGTCGTGGCGGGTGAAATCCATCCTCTAAGCGAGAGCCATTTTTCTCGACATCAAGCTAAGTTTTGGGAACGGATGGCCACTAGAGGGAGCCAGAGTGCTTGGGGAGGGGTGGAGCAGGTAAGGGGGAGCTGGATCCCTTCCTGGTTTGGGATCCCCCACTTTTCCCTTCTCGTCCCGTATTTTCCCCTCTGTTCCACAGAGGCGCTTCTCAATCTGGGAGGGGGGCTCAGGCTCTCGGTCGATGACGATAGCTTCTCACTTGCGAGGCTGAAAAGAGGACGAAGGAGAGGGGGTCAGTGTCACGACTGCGGATCTGGAACCCGCTTAAACATAACCAACTGGCTTAGAGATGACATGGATCGTAGTTTGTCTCCCTTTCCCCTTCCCTCCCCCCTCCCTTGCCCACTCCCTCTCTCTCCGTTAATTTTTGCATTTGTTTCAAAATTCTGGACTCCCCAACCAGGGCCGGCGCGTGGGAGTTGGTGGGGTAGGCAGCGGCTTGGGGTGCCAACCCACCTGGGGGCCCCTTACCCACACAGAGCGCTCCTCCGACTCTGCCTTCAGGAGTGCTTTCCCCTTGCACTAAGCTCTTTGGAGGTTTCCAAGGAAGTGCGCACTGGTTTAGCAGTGCCAGTCGCTTTTGGGTTGAAAGTGACTGGTGCCGCTCAAACAGTGTGCTCTTAGTGCAGGGGGAAAGAGCTTCGTGCAGGGGGAAAGAGCTTCGTGTAGGGGGAAAGAGCTTCGTGCTGGGGGAAAGAGCTTCGTGCAGGGGGAAAGAGCTTCGTGCAGGGGGAAAGAGCTTCGTGCAGGGGGAAAGAGCTTCGTGCAGGGGGAAAGAGCTTCGTGCAGGGGGAAAGAGCTTCGTGCTGGGGGAAAGAGCTTCGTGCTGGGGGAAAGAGCTTCGTGCTGGGGGAAAGAGCTTCGTGCAGGGGGAAAGAGCTTCGTGCAGGGGGAAAGAGCTTCGTGCAGGGGGAAAGAGCTTCGTGCAGGGGGAAAGAGCTTCGTGCAGGGGGAAAGAGCTTCGTGCTGGGGGAAAGAGCTTCGTGCTGGGGGAAAGAGCTTCGTGCAGGGGGAAAGAGCTTCGTGCAGGGGGAAAGAGCTTCGTGCAGGGGGAAAGAGCTTCGTGCAGGGGGAAAGAGCTTCGTGCTGGGGGAAAGAGCTTCGTGCAGGGGGAAAGAGCTTCGTGCTGGGGGAAAAGAGCTTCGTGCTGGGGGAAAAGAGCTTCGTGCTGGGGGAAAGAGCTTCGTGCTGGGGGAAAGAGCTTCGTGCAGGGGGAAAGAGCTTCGTGCAGGGGGAAAGAGCTTCGTGCAGGGGGAAGGAGCTTCGTGCAGGGGGAAAGAGCTTCGTGCAGGGGGAAAGAGCTTCGTGCTGGGGGAAAAGAGCTTCGTGCAGGGGGAAAGAGCTTCGTGCTGGGGGAAAGAGCTTCGTGCTGGGGGAAAGAGCTTCGTGCAGGGGGAAAGAGCTTCGTGTAGGGGGAAAGAGCTTCGTGCAGGGGGAAAGAGCTTCGTGCAGGGGGAAAGAGCTTCGTGCAGGGGGAAAAGAGCTTCGTGCAGGGGGAAAAGAGCTTCGTGCTGGGGGAAAGAGCTTCGTGCAGGGGGAAAGAGCTTCGTGCAGGGGGAAAGAGCTTCGTGCAGGGGGAAAGAGCTTCGTGCTGGGGGGAAAGAGCTTCGTGCAGGGGGAAAGAGCTTCGTGCAGGGGGAAAGAGCTTCGTGCTGGGGGAAAGAGCTTCGTGCAGGGGGAAAGAGCTTCGTGCAGGGGGAAAGAGCTTCGTGCTGGGGGAAAGAGCTTCGTGCTGGGGGAAAGAGCTTCGTGCTGGGGGAAAGAGCTTCGTGCTGGGGGAAAGAGCTCCGTGCAGGGGGAAAGAGCTTCGTGCAGGGGGAAAGAGCTTCGTGTAGGGGGAAAGAGCTTCGTGCTGGGGGGAAAGAGCTTCGTGCTGGGGGGAAAGAGCTTCGTGCAGGGGGAAAGAGCTTCGTGCAGGGGAAAAGAGCTTCGTGCAGGGGGAAAGAGCTTCGTGCTGGGGGAAAAGAGCTTCGTGCTGGGGGAAAAGAGCTTCGTGCTGGGGGAAAAGAGCTTCGTGCTGGGGAAAAGAGCTTCGTGCTGGGGGAAAGAGCTTCGTGCAGGGGGAAAGAGCTTCGTGCAGGGGGAAAGAGCGCTTCCTGTCGCTCTCCCGTCTCCTACTGCCCTGCACGATGATGTCACTTCTGGTGACATCATTGTGCCACGCACGCACAATAAGAGCTCCATAAAGGGAGCTGGGGGGAGCGGGTTGCAATGCAGGGGGGTGCCTCAAGTGGCAGAAGTTCTAGCGCCAGCCGTGTCCCCAATCTCTTCTGAGCCTGTGAGCAGCTCTGGAATGTGGACACAAGATGGTGTGCACAATGACAAAATGACTGCCACAGGAGGTGGAGCCACTCCCAAGAATGTCAAGGAGTGAAGTGATGCATAACTGTAAGGGCTTTTTTTTGTAGCAGGAGCTCCTTTGCATATTAGGCCACCCCCCACCCCGATGTAGCCAATCCTCCAAGAGCTTACAAGGCTCTTGGTACAGGACCTACTGTAAGCTCCAGGAGGATTGGCTACATCAAGGGGGTGTGGATTTATATGCAAAGGAGTTCCTGCTCCTAAAAAAGCCCTGACAGTAATCCTATCTTGGCAGGCTCCACGAAAGGGGGGGCACCATGCCGCCCGTGGGCACCACGTTGGGTTCCCCTCCCCTAGGTAGTATGCTCTGAATTGCAAACTAGGCACTGCCCTGGATCCCATGGGGAAAGTAATCACTTCCAGCTCACAACTTCTTGTTCCACTAGAGGGAGCTCCATCGCCAAACTATATTATCCCTCCCCACGTGCACAGCTGGTTATGTTCGCCCATCCCTGAGAGAGGCTGGCTTTCCCCTCTTTCTTCCACCCTTTCTAGGATTGCCAGGTCCCACTCAGGAAATATCTGGGGACTTTGGGGGTTGAGCCAGGGTGTGACAAGCACGACTGAACTCCGAAGGGAGGTCTGTATGGCCGTCACATTTAAAGGGACCGCACCCCTTTTAAATGCCTTCTCTACACTGGAGCTCCGTGTCACAGAGTGTTAGAGCCGCAGTACTGCATTCCAAGCTTTGCTCACGATGAGTTCGATCCTGGGGGAAGCTGGGTTCAGTTAGCCGGCTCAAGGTTGAGGTTCCATCCTTCCGAGGTCAGTAAAAGGAGTCCCCAGCTTGCTGGGGGGAAAGTGTAGATGACTGGGGATGGCAATGGCAAACCACTCCGTAAAAAGTCTGCCATGGAAACAACATCAACCCAGAGTCGGAAACGACTGGTGCTTGCACAGGGGACTATCTTTACCTTCTACGCTGGAAATATTGGAGGATGGGGGCACATTCTTTTTGGACTCATAGAACTGGAGCCCCTGGTCCAATCTTTTTGGGGTGGGTGATTTGAGGAGAGGCACCAGATGCTATTGAAAATATGATGCCATCTCAAAATAACTCCCCCCCCACAAGCCCCAGCTACCCACGGATCATTATACCCTATGGGGACCAGTCTCCATAGGGTATAATGGAGTGCCCAGCAGACATCCCTCCCACGTTTTCTGATAACCCTGAAGCAGGGGGAGGGCCTCCAAACCAAGGATCCCCTGCCCCCAACTGGGGATTGGCAACCCTAACCTTTTCACTTGAAACCCCAAGCAAGCAGCTGCGGGGTAGCGGGTTCCGCTCACGCCCTTTTGCAGGAGAGAGACACGAACTCACCCTGCTGCACGTGCGCCATCCGACACAAGCCCTTCCCGGGGAGGTTCCTGTACACTGGCTTGACGCACACTTTGTTGGCGCTGCCCGCGGTGAGGTTGGACAACAGGACGCTGTGGATCTGCGGCGAGACACTGAGGAGGTTCGAGGGGCCCGCCTGCCGCCGGCACCTGACCCGGTAGCCAAGAACGGCGCCGTCTGCAGGGTCCCAAGAGGCCTTCAGGGTGTTGGGGCCCAGGTCTTCGAAGCGGAGGTGCTTTACCTTGGAGTTTTCTGATCGACAAAGGAGAGGAGAGAACACACATTCAGGTGATCTCCTACAACCTTTCTGAGCCTGCAGGCTCCTTCAAAAGGCTGCTGTAGGGCTGTGGGCACAGCCACATAGTGGCTGCTGCAGCTTTCCTTCAGTCCCGTGGTCAAAATCCTTCCATTCCCTTCCTCTCCCCACAAAATCAATCCATTCCCTTCCCACAACAGACACCCTGTGAGGCTGGCGGGGCTGAGAGAGCTCTGACAGAAACTGCTCTGGAGCGGAACGGCTCTGACAGAGTTACGACAGTGGGGCAAACGTAGCGGCAGTTAAGAGCACCAGAAGAGCACCGCTGGATCAGACCGGTAGTCCATCTAGGCCAGCATCCTGTGTCACGCAGTGGCCCAACCAGTTCGTGTGGATGGCCAACAACAGGGCAGAGAGGCCGAGGCCTTCCCCTGATGTTGCCTGGCTCTGGGATTCAGCTGAGAGCCTCTGAATGTGGAGGTTCCCCTCAGCCACCATGGCTAGGAGCCTTTGTTAGGCTTCTCCTCCATGAATCCATCAAGTCTTCTTTTCAAGCTACTTATTCCTGGGGCCATCACGACATCCTCTGGCAGCGAAGTCCACGTTTTGATCACTGCGTAAAGTGGCGTTTCCAGTTTGGTGTCGTTAAGTGCATGGACTCTTATCTGGGAGAACCGGGTTTGATTCCCCACTCCTCCACTTGTACCTGCTGAGATGGCCTTGGGTTAGCCAGAGTTTCCTTGAAAAGGCAGCTGCTATAAAAGCACTCTCAGCCCCACCTACCTCACAGGGTATTTGTTGTGGGTGGGGGGTGGAAGGTAGAGGAGATTGGGACTCTGAGATTCAGAGTATAGGGCGGGATATAAATCCAAGAGCCAGTTTGGTGTAGTGATTAAGTGTGCGGACTCTTATCTGGGAGAACCGGGTTTGATTCCCCACTCCTCCACTTGCACCTGCTAGCATGGCCTTGGGTCAGCCATAGCTCTGGCAGAAGTTGTCCTTGAAAGGGCAGCTGCTGTGAGAGCCCTCTCCAGTCCCACCCACCTCACAGGGTGTCTGTTGTGGGGGAGGAAGGGAAAGGAGATTGTGAGCCGCTCTGAGACTCCTCGGAGTGGAGGGCGGGATATAAATCCAATATCTTCATCTACCTCACAGGGTGTCTGTTGTGGGGGAGGAAGGTAAAGGAGATTGTGAGCCGCTCTGAGACTCCTCGGAGTGGAGGGCGGGGTATAAATCCAATATCTTCATCTACCTCACAGGGTGTCTGTTGTGGGGGAGGAAGGTAAAGGAGATTGTGAGCCGCTCTGAGACTCCTCGGAGTAGAGGGCGGGATATAAATCCAATATCTTCATCTACCTCACAGGATGTCTGTTGTGGGGGAGGAAGGGAAAGGAGATTGTGAGCTGCTCTGAGACTCTTTGGAGCGGAGGGTGGGATATAAATCCAATATCATCATCATCTTCAAATCTTCCTTTTGCCTGTCCTGAGCCTACTGCTCATTAGCTTCACTGGATGCTCTGGAGTTCTAGTATTTTGGGAGAGGGAGAAATTTTTTGTCTCTTGGTCATCTCTCTCTACCCTATGCATAACTTTATAAACGTCTTTCTCGTCGCCTCCCTTTTATTTGCCTCATTTCTAAACAGAAAAGTCCCAGACCCATTTCCCACTGGCCTCATGCCGCTCTCACGCTCCTCTTCTCCGCGGATTTCGCACTCTCTGCCCCGGGGCTGCAACTCGCTTCGCCTTTTTCCTGCGGCAAACAGAAACCTCCAAAACCACCGTTTCTGTTTGCCGTGTGAAAAAGGCGGAGCAAGTTGCAGCCCCGGGGCAGATGGCATGAAATCTGACGGAAGCCCCGCGGAGAAGAGGAGCGTGAGAGCGGCTTAAGGCCAGCGGGAAATCGGTCCCAGACTCTGTCTCCAGCCTTTCCTCACAGGGAAGGTGCTCCCACCCCCTCATCATCTTGGTTGCCCTCTGTATTCCCCCCCCTCCCAGCTCTGCTGGGCAAAAGCACCCTCCCCCTTTCTAAAAACACTGCTGGGCATCAGGTAAGGTGTTGCTGGGTTCCATGGCACCCTGCCCTCCCCCACCCCCCGGCACCATGCCGGGGACTCCTGTTTTACCACAATTGCAGTCCCTTTCAATTTTGTGTCACCACAGTGAGGCAAACAGAAGCAACTCCTCCAGGGTCTCGTTGGCCTTCAAGAAAAAGAGAAGAGATTGGCTTTCTACCCTGCCCTTCAGTACCTGAAGGAGTCTCACAGGGCGGGCCCTAGACTGTCTGGTACCCTAGGCAACCTTGGGCAGTTCCGCAGGGCCTGCAAGACAGCCCTCTTCCGGCTGGCTTACAACTAACCGACACTGGGAATTTCGGATGGTGGTAGGGGCATTCTGATAGACAGCTGGTTTTATGTTTATGTTTTATTAACTTATTGTTTTAAAATGATGTTAATTGATGTTTTAAATGCTAAACCCTATGTTAAATTTTTACGTGTTGTGAGCCGCTCTGAGCCACTTCGGTGGGAAGGGCGGGATATAAATCGAAATATAAATAAATAAATAAACTTCTGTCCCCCCTCCCGCACTGATAACATCACCAAGTCACATGGGGGGGATGTCTAATTTGGTGCCCCCAGAAGGCCAGCGCCCTAGGTAATCACCTAGTTTGCCTAGGGGCAGGGCCAGCCCTGGAGTCTCAGAGCGGCTTTCAATCTCCTTTCCCTTCCTCTCCCCACGACAGACACCCTGTGAGGCTGGTGGGACTGAGAGAGCTCTGACAGAAACTGCTCTGGAGCAGAACAGCTCTGACAGAGTTATGGCTGACCCAAGATCACCCAGCTGGCTCTGCATGGGGAAGGGAGTGGGGGAATCAAGCCCGGTTCTCCCTGGTTAGAGTCCGCACACTTAACCGCTACACCAAACGGGCTCCCCAGGCCTTTTCATTTAATCATCCCTGAGCCCCACCCTCTTCAAATGTGTCTCTTCCCCTTTTAAAAAGCATTCATGGACAGTGTCCCTCTGAGCATGTCCAAAGTGCATCCGTACATTCTTCTGGGACTCACCTTCCTGTGTGCAGGCCTTGGCGGAAAGAGCTCTCTCTTTCCCTGACTTATAAATAGCCGAGACGGTCACCAAATAGGTGGTGTTGGCTGCCAGGTTCTCCAGAACGGTGGTGTTCTGACCCCCATCCACCACTGCCAGCTTGACGGAGTTGGCGGGCAGAGGCCCGTACAAGACTTGATAGGAGGCCACGCTTTCCAGGGTGGGCGACCAGCTGACCCGGACGCTGTGGGCTTTGGATTCCGAGATGAGAACCCGGGCCGGGCTGATGATCTCTGCGGGGGGAGAAGAGACTTGGTCAAAAGCTTTTTTTTGCTGCTGTTGTTCATGCAAATATCACTTGTCCATTTTAAAGCCTCTGTACCAAACAGGCACTCCTTCTCAATTTTCAGTTCCCTGGCTGCTCCCTGGGTAGCCTTTAAGAACCTAAGAGAAGCCATGTTGGATCAGGCCAATGGCCCCTCCAGTCCAACACTCTGCATCACAGAAGAACATAAGAGAAGCCATGTTGGATCAGGCCAATGGCCCATCCAGTCCAACACTCTGTGGTGCATAAGAACGTAAGAGAAGCCATGTTGGATCAGGCCAATGGCCCATCTAGTCCAACACTCTGTGTCACATAAGAACATAAGAGAAGCCATGTTGGATCAGGCCAATGGCCCATCCAGTCCAACACTCTGTGGTGCATAAGAACGTAAGAGAAGCCATGTTGGATCAGGCCAATGGCCCATCCAGTCCAACACTCTGCGTCACCCAGTGGCCAAAAAAACCCAGGTGCCATCAGGAGGTCCACCAGTGGGGCCAGAACTCCAGAAGCCCTTTGAATCCTTTGGGAAGCAGGCGTGTCAATGGAGACTGCAGAGCAGAAGGGGCATTCCCTCCTGTGTGAAAGAGAGCGGGGGATTGGCTATTCTAGGATGGCGTTGTGCCTGCGTTAAAACAATAAGAACGTAAGAGAAGCCATGTTGGATCAGGCCAACACCCCATCCAGTCCAACACTCTGTGCCACACAGTGGCCATAAAAACCAGATACCATCTGGAGGTCCATCCGTGGGGCCAGGACACTAGAAGCCCTCCCACTGTCCCCCCCCACCATCAAAACACCAAGAATACAGAGCATCGCTGCCCCAGACAGAGAGTTCCAACAATGGCTAATAGCCACTGATGGACCTCTGCTCCATATGTTTATCCAATCCCCTCTTGAAGCCGTCTATGCTTGTAGCCGCCACCACCTCCTGCAGCAGTGAATTCCACATGTTAATCACCCTTTGGGAGAAGAAGTACTTCCTTTTATCTATTCTAACCCGACTGCTCATCAATTTCATTGAGCGCCCACAAGTTCTTGTATTGTGAGAAAGGGAGAAAAGTACTTCTTTTTCTACCTTCTCTATCCCTTTAGGTAATGTGTCGGTCTTCTGAAGTGGTAAATGAGCTTTTATTATGTCATTGTCCCCCCTTATTACTATTTGATACTTGGTAGCAGGGCTTTTTTTGTAGAAGGAACTCCTTTGCCTCTTAGGCCACATACCCTCGACGTAGTCGATCCTCCAAGAGCTTACAGGGCTCTTAATTCAGAGCCTACTGTAAGCTCCAGGAGGACTGGCTGCAGCAGGGAGGTGTGGCCTAATATGCAAAAGAGTTCCTGCTACAAAAAAGAAAATCCCTTTTGCCAAAACAGACTTTTCCTCAAGTGTGCTTACCTTCCAAAGTGGTGACTCTGGTGGTTTGAGGCGGGATGTACCTCTCATTGGACTCAGGGATGAGAGCGACCTCGTAGGTGGTCTGGGACACGAGGCCGCCCACCAGGATGGTGGTGTGGTCACCCGTCAGCTGTTTGGTCAGCTTCCGCCTGGGCTCTCCGGTAGGGGCATACTCCAGCACGTAATAGCCGGTGTCGCGCGTGAGAAGCTTGGGCCAGACGAGACGGAAGCTGCTCGAAGAGATCTCCGTGGCGCGCAGACGTTTCGCCTGGATGACGTCTGGAAGGGAAGATGCGGGGAGACCACGGTCAAAGCTCACTTCCTCATCTTTTTGGTATTTCGATTTTTAACTTTCACGGAACTTTCACGGATCACGTTTACTCATTTGTTAGGAGGGCCAGCTCTGACATAAATGAGACTTTGTTGGGCTGAGCCGTGTCGGGCTGGACCATAAGTGTACCTATAAACTTTATAAAGGACGTAGACAAACACAAGATTTTTTTTAAAAAAAATAAAACTTGAAATAAAACATGCTTAAAACATTAGCTCTCGTTGGTCTTAAAGGTGCTTTCTTTGTATCTCTCCCATGGGATCCAGGGAACTGGGCAAAGAAAGCTCTGGCTTTTTCCTTCCTTCCCCAGGGGGCCAGGAAGGGGAGGAGCCTCAGCCAATAGAAGGAAGACGGGCTTGGCTCAGTAGCTCTGCTGTGTAATTGAGAGAGCCTGGCAAAGTAAGCTCTGCCTTCCCCCCTTTCCCCAAGGGAGGAGCCTCAGCCAATGGAGACAATAGAAGTTTTGCTCTGTAGCTCCTGTGCGATTGAGCAAGCCTTGCAAAGCAAGCTGTGATGCAGAAGGAAGCAAGAGGAGAAGGAAGCAGATGACAACCAGTTGCTCGGGGGCCTGATAGGAGCCCTCCGATGGCTTGATTTGGCCCCCAGGATGAATGTTTGACCCCACCCCCTTGGTGTAGAGCAATTGTTAGAGGCCCAGGCTGAGAAGACTGGGTTGGGATCCATTTTCAGCCTTGAGGACTCAGTGAGAGGCTGTGGACCAGACGCTCTTTCAGCCTGACCCCGATGTATCATCCTAGGACTGCTGCCTCTGCTGGGGGCAGGGAACTCCCATGTACTAAAGCTTGATCGGCTCACTCCACCATTCCCAGCGCAGAGAGTCAGCAGAGTGACCTGCCCACAGAAGGAGCTGCCCGTTGCCTCTCTGCACGAATCTGTTCTGAGCTCACCCCATCTTCCACCCAGAGGACATATTCAGATGAGTGGATAATTCCAAAGGGCGGGGGAGGTTGGATCTGCTCACTGTCTTGTCTGTCTTCTTTGAACCTGAACGTGCTTAGTTTTATAACGGAGTCTGGCTTTTGAAAGAGTTTGGGCAACTGTGCCCATGCTCGTCAACGCCGGGAAGCTAAGCAGAGTTGGCCACAGCTAGTACTTGGGACAGGAGACCCTCAAGAATGACGGTGCTGCTGTGCAGAGGAAGGCAATGGGAAACCACCTCTGGTGAAACCACCATGGATCAGTTGCATGCTATTGATTGTGATTGTTCAGGCCAACTCAGCTGCATGCTATTGATTGTGATTGTTCAGGCTACGGGCGTTTTGGGGACGCTGGCTTATATGAACATAAGAGAAGCCGTGTTGGGTCAGGCCAATGGCCCATCCAGGCCTCCAAGCTCGAAGGATACAGAGCATCACTGCCCCAGAGAGAGTGTTCCATCTATACCAGGGGTGGCCAACGGTAGCTCTCCAGATGTTTTTTGCCTACAACTCCCATCAGCCCCAGCCATTGGCCATGCTGGCTGGGGCTGATGGGAGTTGTAGGCGAAAAAAACATCTGGAGAGCAACCGTTGGCCAGTCCTGATATACCATGTGGCTAATAGCTCCTGATGGACGTCTGCTCCATATGTCTATCCAATGTCCTCTTGAAGCCGTCTAGGCTTGTCGCCTCCACCTCTTCCTGCAGCAGTGAATTCCATATCTGAATTACAATTTGGGTGAAGAGGTGAGATACATAAACATCCAGCAGATGGCAGCAGAGGGCCACTTTTGGGAGCAACCCCTTTAGGGCGCAAAGAACACTGGATGTTCCAACTCCACAGCCCCAATCCGTATCGAGCAGTGCCGGATCAAACCCTGTGGAGGTCCCGAGGCAGTCAAAATCTCAGGGGGCCCCGGGCAAATTATCTCAGAGTCAGAGCGCCCCACCACCACCCGCAGCCCTCACTGAAACTGTGAGCAGCTAAACTCAGTATGCAGGAGTCCCAGCCTCCAGGTGGGACCTGGAGATCTCACTGAATTTGGGTTGCCAGGTCCAATTCAAGAAAGATCTGGGGACTTTGGGGGTGGAGCCAGGAGACACTGGGGGTGGAGCCAGGAGCAAGGTTGTGATGACCATAATTGAACTCCAAAGAGAGTTCTGGCCATCACACTTAAAGGGACCGCACCCCTTTTAAATGACTTCCCTCCATTGGAAATACGGGGCACCTTCCTTCAGTGCTCATAGAATCGGACCCCCTGGTCCAATCTTTTTGAAACTTTGTGGGTGTTTTGAGGAAAGGCATCGGATGCTATGCTGAAAGACTGGAGCTTCTACCTCAAGAAACAGCCTCCACAGAGCCCTAGAAACCGGTGGATCAATTCTCCATTATACCCTATGGGAATAGGTCTCCATAGGGAATAATGGAGTGCCCTGCAGACATTCCCCTCCCCCCCGCTTTCTGATGACCCTGAAGCAAGGGAAGGGCCTCCAAACGAGAGGATCCCCTGCCCCCACCTGGGGATTGGCAACCCTACCCTGAATTACAACTGCTCCCTAGGCAACAGAAATCAGTTCCGGAGGAAATGGCTGCTTTGGAAGGCGGGGACTTTATGGCATTGTACCCGGCTCTTTCCTCCCCTAACTTCCACCTTCCCCAGGCTTCGGTCCCAACTCTTCAGGAATTTCCCACCCCAGAACTGGCGACTGTAGCTCCAACGTCCCGGACACCGCTGCCTTCCCCCTCACGCCCTCTCCTTTTGGATCAGAGGGCCTCCTGAGGTGTTTCGGCCTCCCCGAGTCTAACCTTGGGGACGCCAAGGCCCCTGACAGAAGAATTCGATCCTTTCAGAACGCTTGGAGGGCATAGCCAGGATTTTAGATGATGAAGAAGAAGATATTGGATTTATATCTCGCCCTCCACTCCGAAGAGTCTCAGAGCGGCTCACAATCTCCTTTCCCTTCCTCCCCCACAACAGACACCCTGTGAGGTAGATGAAGATATTGGATTTATATCCCGCCCTCCACTCCGAAGAGTCTCAGAGCGGCTCACAATCTCCTTTCCCTTCCTCCCCCACAACAGACACCCTGTGAGGTAGATGAAGATATTGGATTTATATCCCGCCCTCCACTCCGAAGAGTCTCAGAGCGGCTCACAGTCTCCTTTACCTTCCTCCCCCACAACAGACACCCTGTGAGGTGGGTGGGGCTGGAGAGGGCTCTCACAGCAGCTGCCCTTTCAAGGACAACCTCTGCCAGAGCTATGGCGGACCCAAGGCCATGCTAGCAGGTGCAAGTGGAGGAGTGGGGAATCAAACCCGGTTCTCCCAGATAAGAGTCTGCACACTTAACCATTACACCAAACCATTACACCAAACTGGCTCTCCAAACTGACTTTTAAAAGTCAGGGGGCTTTTTAAAAAGTGTGTGTGGGGGGGACTTTTTCCCCTCCACAGTGAGGTTTGCTGCGTCTCATAAGCTTTCTTCTGGTAAAAATAAAGAAGAAGAAAAAAGGCAGACTGCACTCCAGAGGACCCCCTGGGTGTCAAGGGGGGCCCTGCCTGGAAGTCAGGGGGCAGTGCCCCCAAAGTCGCCCCCATGGCTACAGGCCTGAATCCTGATCAGGCTCCCAGTGCAGTGGGGAAGGAACAGGAGGAGAAGGAGAAGGAGGAGGAGAAGAAGATGATGATATTGGATGTGAATCCCACCCTATACTCTGAATCTCAGAGTCTCAGACCGATCGTACAATCTCCTTTATCTTCCTCCCCCACAACAGACACCCTATGAAGTGGGTGGGGCTGAGAGAGCTTTCCCAGCAGCTGCCCTTTCAAGGACAGCTCTGCGAGAGCTATGGCTGACCCAAGGCCATTCCACCAGCTGCAAGTGGAAGAGTGGGGAATCAAACCCGGTTCACCCAGATAAGAGTCCGCACACTTAAGAAGATGGAAGATATTGGATTTATATCCCACCCTCCACTCCGAAGAGTCTCAGAGCGGCTCACAATCTCCTTTACCTTCCTCCCCCACAACAGACATCCTGTGAGGCGGGTGGGGCTGAAAGGGCTCTCACAGCAGCTGCCCTTTCAAGGACAACCTCTGCCAGAGCTATGGCTGACCCAAGGCCATTCCAGCAGGTGCAAGTGGAGGAGTGGAGAATCAAACCGGGTTCTCCCAGATAAGAGTCCGCACCACTACACCAAACTGGCTCTCAGGAGGTAATCTTGTCCACCACCCCCCTCCCCGGTGTGCTTTTTTCAGCTGCCAAAACAGCCCTCGCTGGGCTGTTTCAGTGTCTAAAAAGGGGACGGGAGAACAAGATCGCCTGGTCCAACCTGCTATTTTTAAATTGCCACATTCGTCTTGAAAATAGCACTGGGGTCCATGGGCTGGACCCGTGGATGCTGTAACAGCTGGTTTGGTCCAGAGTCCCTGGCTTTTGAGTGGATGCAAACGCGGCAGTTTTATATCTCCAGGGAGGCTGCCAATTCGTTTCCCTGGCCTCCTTTCCTCTCCACCTTGCTGACATGACTCACCCCAGACAAGAAGCCACAGGCAGGAAATGTGACCTCACTTGTCCAACGCGAGAGCAGCTGCACGCAGAGTGGAAAGAGGAGGATTCGGGCGGTTGGGCCTGCGGGAGGCGACGGCACCGCCAGCCCCCCCCTGCTCGCCGCGCCCCATTCCCTTCCCCTACCGTCAACGTTGGCACGGACCACGCCGCACGTTCCTGCCAGCCAGCCGGGCTGTTAAACCTTGGTGCGAGTCCCTTTGCACCTGGTGAAAAAGTCACCGGAGCTAAAGCACATCGGATCATTACAAGCAAGAAACCTGGAGGGTCGATACGATTTGCCCTACTCGGTGAATACGGTTGCCAACTCTAGGTTTGGAAGTACCTGGAGATTTGAGGTTTGGAAGTACCTGGAGATTTGAGGTTTGCTGCTTCTCATAAGCTTTCTTCTGGTAAAAAAAAAAGAAGGGAAAAAAGGCAGGCTGCACTCCAGAGGACCCCCCATGACGTCAAGGGGGGCCTGCTTGGAGGGAATCAGGGGGCAGTGCCTCCAAAGCCCCCCCTCCCATGGCTACAGGCTTGAATCCTGATCAGGCTCTGGTATATAGTAGAGTTTAGGGAGAGGAGAGACCTTTTCACCAGGGGAAGTGGAATCTAAGCCCTCTCTTTTGTACTGTCCCTCAGTAATCTGGATTCAAAGGTACATTGCCTCTAGCCATGGAGGTTCCATTGGCTATCATAGCTAACAGTCCATCAGTGGATTGGCTTTCCATTAATTGGTGTCATCTTCTTTTAAAACCATCTAAGCTGGAAGCCGTCACCGGAATCTTGTGGCTTGGAGTTCCACAAGGTATTCACACATTGTGCATACAAGCAGGGTGTGGAATTCTAGCAGGAGCTCCTTTGCATATTAGGCCACACACCCCTGATGTAACCAATCCTCCAAGAGCTTACAAGGCTCTTTTTTTTTGTAAGCTCTTGGGGGATTGGCTACATCAGGGGTGTGTGGCCTAATATGCAAAGGAGCTCCTGCTAGAATTCCACCCCTGCATACAAGTATTTTGTCTGTAGCGTTATGTCAAAAGGGAGGGGAGGGAATCCCTTCTGTCCATGCCATGTCTCATTTTATAAGCCTGTCTTCCCCCGCCAACTATAAAGTCCCTGATGCTTCAGCTATACCAAAAAGGGGGGCTTGCTCCAGCCAAAGTCATGCATCCCTCCAGTCTTTGCAGCTGATTGTCCACACCTGGGAAACGGCTGGCACGTGCAGCCTCAACTTATCCTTGGGGCCATGCAAGGAAGAAGAGAAGGGCTTTAACCCTTGAGTCTCCACGTGGTTTTGCTCATCCAAGCCAGGCTCCTCAGTCTATCATCATCGGCGTTCGGGAGGGAAAGAAAGGACCTGTTTGTAAAGGACGTCCACTTCCCCCTCTTTAAAAACTTAACAGCAGCGTAGGGGGGACCTTGTCTTAAACTGCTGACCAAACGGCATTTGCAGGGTTAACTAAAACAAAACCTGCGCACAGCCACCAGGCAAATTCTCTCTTCTCTCTTCCTGTGCACAGCCACCAGGCAAATCGAGGCTGCCGTTTGGGACCTTTGTTCACTCTCGGGCTGACCCAGATGTGTTTTGCTGCCCCTGGGTGAATTCAAATGTTGCCCTTTCCACTTACAATTCCTGGCAGAGCAGCTTTTAACAATGGCACATTGGATGAGCAGGAGATGAGTGGGATTCCGTTTTGTTTTCCGTGTGGCCGCTTGGTGACTTTCCTCTCCTTCGGAGCGGAGGGCTGGAGGAAGGGAGGAGGGGGTGCCGAGCTGCTGGCTGCCCCCCAGGACAATAGCGCCCCCTTTCTCAGCATTGACACCCCGAGAAGCGTCGAAAGCATGATACTCAAGCCTCCAATTTAGGCTCAGGGAGGGAGCCGAAAGCCACGCTGATCTGGCAGCCTGGGAAACAGGCCCAGAGGTTGCACTATGATATCACGCACCATTTGATCAAAGCCGGTCTTTGTCTAAGGGACAAACGGGCATTGTTTCAAATGGGCCCGTCCTCCCTTTCGGTCCTCTGCATTTGCCAGTCGACTGTTGGCGAGACCAACCCGGCTGGAAAGTCAAACGACGTAGCCGGAGGGCGGGGGGTCAAAATCCCCCAGGCGACTTCCCTTGACTGGAAACAAAGCAGAATTGTGGAGCCGTCATAAAAACTAACAGAGCTTTTAAATAAGCTCAGGGAGGAGGTATAGCATGTTTCGTCAGGTTCCCCCCTCGCTCGGTTCTATGCTTAAAAAGCTTGGGCAGAGGACAGAATGGACCTGGATCACTCCACCCCAGCAGTAGAGTAAATGATGGAATCTAAAATGGATCCCACAACCCATTCTAGTCAGGCACAAAAAGCCAAGCATGGTCAGAGCTGTTTGCTTGTATCTCAAGGCCTCTGAGAAGATACCAATGACATCTCAACCCACTTTGTGGTGGTGTGGGTGTTTTGGCAAGTGATGTGAGCATGACTGGAGGGGGGGGGGGATGGGGAATGTACCAGTTACATTAAGCCTCTCTTTGCTGCTTCCCTTCTGGAATTACACCCCCAGAAGAGCTTAAATTTAAGCCGCAGACTTCCGATGGGATGGAACTCCATTCTGTTCCCACCTCTTCTCTCTGTCCTAGAATAGTTCCAACTTTGCCACCTTCAGAAGCAGGAAAGCTGCAGAAGACTTTGCTGTATTCTTAAACTGCATAGACCAGGGGTGGCCAACGGTAGCACTCCAGATGTTTTTTGCCTACAGCCATTGGTTTTTTGCCAATGGCTGGGGCTGATGGGAGTTGTAGGCAAAAACATCTGGAGAGCTATCGTTGGCCACCCCTGGCATAGGCCAATATCTGTAGGGATGAATCTGAGGGACCGTCTTTCCCCATATGAACCCCAGAGAGCACTGAGGTCAACGGGGAAAAACCTAATGACTATCCCTGGGCCGAAGGAAATTAAATATCAGAGTACCAGAGCATGGGCCTTTTCGATCGCGGCCCCTACCCTATGGAACCGACTCCCCGAGGAGGTGCGGGCCCTGCGGAACCTCGAACAGTTCCGCAGGGCCTGCAAGACCGCCCTTTTAAAATTAGCACATTCGGACTGCTAAGAAAAACGGTAATCAAGGATCCGCCAATGCGGTCTAAAGATCTATACCGCAGTATAACTGTATTTACTGGATTGGTTTTAATTTAATGTTTTAATGTCTTATTGTTTTATATTGTAAACCTAAGGTTTTATTTATTACTGTATGTTTTTATGGAATGTTGTTAGCCGCCCTGAGCCTGCCAAGGTGGGGGAGGGCGGGATATAAATGAAATTAATAAATAAAATAATAAATAAATAATGGATTCCCTGGGAGCCTGCCGAGAAACTTTTCGGGGAGAACCAGGTTTGATTCCCCACTCCATCACTTGCACCTGCTGGAATGGCCTTGGGTCAGCCAGAGCTCTGGCAGAGGTTGTCCTTGAAACGGCAGCTGCTGTGAGAGCCCCCTCAGCCCCACCCACCTCACGGGGTGTCTGTTGTGGGGGGAGAAGATATAGGCGATTGTAAGCCGCTCTGTGTCTCTGATTCAGGGAGAAGGGCGAGGTATAAATCTGCAATTCTTCTTCTTCTCTGACAGAAGCTGCCCTTTCAAGGACAACTCCTGCGAGAGCTATGGCTGACTCAAGGCCGTTCCAGCAGCTGCAAGTGGACGAGTGGGGAATCAAACCCGATTACCTCGGATAAGAGTCCTCACACTTAACCACCACACCTAACCGGCTCTCAGAAGACTGTGGTCTGATCCACAGGACCATTCTTAGCCCATCAGGTTTACCTGTCATGGAGTCTCTCAACTCCTTGATAATGATTGGCAGGTCGTCCACGTCCACGAAATGGAGGTGCTTCTCCGGTGGCTGGCTGGCTGCGGCCGACAGCTCCAAGTAGTTCCCCCGCCCCGTGCTGATGATGAAAACTGTGACCCCCAAGTCCTTGAGAAGCTGCATGGGCCGGGAGATGTCATCTGTGGAGAACCCATCGGTGACCCACACCAGGACTTTGGGCACGTCGGGCCGAGCGCCGGCCTCTCCCGTGAAGAGCTTCTCCTTGGCGAAGGAAAGAGCTTTGCCCGTGTTGGTGTCCCCCATCACCTGTTGGATGCCCCGGATGGCGTGTTGGACCGCCCCGCTGGACAGGTAGCGGTCAAATGGGAACTCCATGGTGGGGACGGTGCTGATATGGACCACGCTGGTCTGGACGTCATGGGGGCCAAAGGTGAAGGGTCGGAGGAGGTCTGCGATGAACTCCTTGACTCGGGAGAATTCGTAGTAGGAGACGCTGCCGGAGCTGTCCAGCAGGAAGAGGAGGTCCCCTTCTACATCCGGGACGGAGGGGTGAGGACCTAGGGGAGGCAGAAGCAGGGTTAAAAAGTGCCACGGATCCACCCCGATTGCAGGCACTGCTTTGGGAGGTGGTGGCTCCACCCCACGTCAAGCTGCAAAGAAATAGGTTTGTAAAAAGGTGGTCCCCTGTGCAAGCACCAGTCGTTTCTTACTCTGGGGTGACGTCTCATCATGACATTTTCAGGGCAGGCTTTTTACAGGGTGGTATGCCATTGCCTTCCCCAGTCATCTACACTTTCCCCCCAGCAAGCCGGGGACTCGTTTTACCGACCTCGGAAGGATGGAAGGCTGAGTCAACCTCGAGCCGGCTACCTGAACCCAGCTTCCGCCGGAATTGAACTCAGGTCGTCGTGAGCAGAGAGCTCGGACTGCAGTACTGCAGCTTTAGCATTCTGCACCATGGGCCTCGACACAGAGAAAATCAAAAACACCCCAAATTTGACAAACTGTCAAGTCTGAAAACTTGGAAGAAGGGACCACGGCTCAGAGCGCCTGTCCTGTGTGCAATGGGTCTCGAGTTCAAGTCCTGGCATCGCCAGTTCAAAGAATCTCTGGAAGCTGATTTTGGAAGAGACCTTCTCCTGCGTGGAGCAGGGGGCTGGACTGGGTGACCTCTATGGCCCCTTCCAGGTAGGGAAGACAGCATGGTGCAGCCCAAGCTCGTCAGGGCTACACCTGAGGAAGACTCTGCAGAGGAAGGCCATGGCAAATCTCCTATGTTTAATCCCCTACCTTAAAAGCCCCATGCTGGGGTTGGCAAAAGGACCTGATGAAGGGCGGGGTATACCCACATATGCGCATGGCCCCCTTCCACAACCGAAGGCCCCCTGCCAGTCAGAGTAGGGAATACCGTGCTGAGTGGACCAGTGATCCGAGTCGAGAAAAAGCAGTGACAGGGATTCTTAATTTGGATTTCAGTCCTAACATTTGGCCCTCGAATCTTGAACGTGCATTCCAGCTGCGTCCTGTCTCCTAGGCTGAATTGCCAGAGATGATGTAAGAGGCGCTGAACCCTGAAGAACAAAAAGACTTACAAAGCAACCCCGGAAAGGCTGAAATCAGGACAGAAACTGTGATTTTTTACAAGAACCAAGAAATAGTAAACGGTCTGTCGGCTCTCAGTTTCTCCCTTGCTCCTGAGACGTTTTTCCCTGCGGCCGGGTCTCTTCCAAGAATTGGCTGTTTGTCCCTGCCCACTTCCCTTTGGCACACTGGCTGGCATTGTGGGAAACATCCCCACCTTCTCACCCACAGCCTGGGCAGAAACGCAACCCCTTCCCTCCCTCCCATCTTTGCAAAGCATCGCGCCTAGCAGGAAGGCAGAGCGTGGCCCTGTGACAGGGCTCTCGCTTGGCTCCATCTTAGCCCGGCCCTTTCTGGGCAGAGCGTTTGGCGCTGGGCTCCCATACCGAAAAGACCCAAAATGTGAGGAGCATGAACTCATGAAAATCATGAAAATTTTCTGGCAAGGCCTAAAAAAAAGCCGAAGGGGGTGGGGGAAGTCCACGCAAGCAGAGCTGGGTTTGTTTTTTTTTTCTTCTGCCGGGGTCCGTCTGGGGCCAAGTTCCTTTTAAAGTCACAGTTTATACAAAGGCTAAAATAAGCTGGAGGAAAGGACGGGAGTGGGGGTGGGGAGAGACCCAGAACAGAAAGGATGACGAAGGAGAAGAAATATTTTGCTTCTCCCAGACACCTTCCTGCTCCTTTGAATGGTGCGGTAATAACGGGAATGCTATTGTGTCAGCTCCAAGGGAAGGCGTTTGTCTCTAATCTTTCATTTTACTGTGAAAGGTGTTTCCTCTCTGGGGGGGAAGACCGGCCAAAGATGTTTCCTCAAGCGAGCATTGATGGCCGGTGGGGATGAGCCACTGCTTATACCCGTTGCTAACTCTAGAATGGGAAATTCCTGGAGATTTTTTGGGTTTGGAGAGGGGAGGGACCTCGGTGGGGTATAATGCCACAAGCCCACCTTCCAAAACTGCCATTTCCTTCAGGGGAAAGGAAAAGGAAGGGTCCCCTGTGCAAGCACCAGTCGTTTCTGACTCTGGGGTGACGTCGCTTTCACAACGTTTTCACGGCAGACTTTTTACGGGGTGGTTTGCCATTGCCTTCCCCAGTCTTTTACACTTTCCCCACAGCAAGCTGGGGACTCCTTTGACCAACCTCGGAAGGATGGAAGGCTGAGACAACCTTGGCCCAGCAACCTGAACCAGCTTTCGCTGGGATCGAACTCAGGTTGTGAGCAGAGAGTTCAGATCTCAGTACTACAGTACTGCTGCTTTACCACTCTGCGCCACAGGGCGGCTAAAGGAAAGGTCCCCTGTGCAAGCACCAGTCGTTTCTGGCTCTTGGGCTATGTTGCTTTCACAACGTTTTCACGGGAGACTTTTATGGGGTGGTTTGCCATTGCCTTCCCCAGTCTTTTACACTCCCCCCCCCCCAGCAACCTGGGTAATTTTACTGACCTCGGAAGTCAACCTTGGGCCGGCTACCTGAAATCCAGCTTCCGCCAGAATCGAACTCAGGTCATGAGCAGAGAGTTCAGACCCACAGTACTGCAGTACTGCCGTTTTACCACTCTGCGCCGTGGGGCCATTTCCTCCAGGGGAGGTGGGGGGACTTATCTCTGGAGATCAGTGGTCATTCTTCTGACTGCACCTGAAGGCTGGCGATGATACACCTGCTCTCCACTGGGGAGGAGTTAGCCGTTGGAAAGTAGCCACAGCAAAGGACAGATGTTTTGCAGCTGGCTGGGCCATCCAGGACAGGCCTGATGAGGTCAGAGCTTTGTGGGGCCTTGCCCAATTCCACAAGGCTTGCAAGACGACGTTATTTCAGCGAGCTTTTAACTGAATGACGACTACCTCCATGGTATTGGATCCAATGGGATGCCCAAGAACACCGAATGCCGTCCTAAATCATACGGAGTGAGCACCAAATTGTTTAAACTGTTTTAAATGGTTTATTTTAATGTTCAATGTAACTGTTTCTAGTGTTATCCTATTATGTTTTGTGAGCCGCCCTGAGCCTTCTTCGGCAGGGAAGGCGGGATATAAATCAAATAAACGAAACTAAACTTTTGAGCCCTGACTTGGGTAGCCCAGGCAAGCCCAACGTCTATTCCAGCATGAAGTTTCATGAGTCAGAACTCACTTGGCGGAGTGCTGGGATGGAAGGTTGCCAGGTTCTCCCTGGAGGGTAGCGTTGCCAGCTCCAGGCTGGGAAACTCCTGGAGATTTGGGGGGAGCCGGGGAAGGAAAGGGACCTCAGTGGGATATGCCCATGGAGACCATCCTCTAGAGCATCCATTTTCTGGAAAGGAGCTGATCTCTGTACTCTGGAGATGAGCTGTCATTCTGGGAGATCTCCAGGCCCCGCCTGGAGGCTGGCATCCCTACATGGCACAGTGGGAGACCCAGGTTCGAGTCTTACTCTGCCACGGAAACCTCCTGGGTTGTTGGAAGGACACGATGATGAAGAGAAGAGAATCCCACGTGCTCTTTGGAAGAAGTGGGAGATTGTTAAAAAAACATAACTAAATCAATCAGACAAATAGAACCTAAACCAGGAGTGTCGAACTCATTTATGATGAAGGCCGGATCTGACAAAAATGAGACCCTGATGGGCCGGGCCATGTCGGGTTGGACTGAGCCATGTCAGGCCACACCATGCGGGTACCTATTTAAGATTAGGTAACAGAGATATAAACTTTATAAAGGACACAGACAAACACAAATATATATATATATTTAAAACTTAAAACATGCTTAAAAGGTTAGCACTCGTTGGTCTTAAAGGTGCTTTCTTTGTATTTCTTCCATGGGATCCAGGGAACTGGGCAAATGAAACTCTGGCTCTTTCTTTCCTTCCCCAGGGGATCAAGAGGGGAGGAGCCTCAGCCAACAGAAGGAAGAGAGGTTTGGCTCAGTAGGTCTGCTATGCAATTGAGAGAATCCGGCAAAGCAAGCTCTCCCTCCCCAAGGGAGGAGCCTCAGCCAATGGAGAAAATAGAGGTTTTGCTTTGTAGCTCCTGTGCAATTGAGCAAGCCTGGCAAAGCAAGCTGTTATGCAGAAGGAAGCAAGAGAGGGGGAGAAGGAAGCAGATGACAGCCAGTTGCTTGGGGACCTGACAGGAACCCTCTGGGGGCCCGAACTGTATGTTTGACACCCCTGACCTAAACCGTTGACTAACAAGCTTAAAAACGAAAAGAAATGCAACATGCAACATTAAAGGATCCCCAATAGAAATGGATCTTACAAAACAGTTAGAAGTCCACAGTACAAACATCTCACGTTGAACCCTTCCAGTTTCGCATTGGTACTCATTGCAAGAAAGAGAGCCACAAAACAACACCGTTTGCCTTAATTCCATGTTGTGGTCTGCCAGAAAACCACAGGGCCAGAGGATTCGGCTGGAATGTGGTTGCCTTCCCCCACCCCACCCTCTGCCTGAAACAACACAGCCTGGAAGCCCAGAAATGTATTTGAAGTTGCAAGCTGTCAATGACCGCCTGGTATGTTCTTGCAACACAGTGCCCCAGGCTAGAAACGTCCTTTCTGCAAATAGCCCCAATCACCCTTGGTTTGCAGTGGAGCTTGTAAGACGTGACCAGCTCAAGTTTACTGTCTTGGATACAGAGGAGGGAAACGACGAGATTGAGAGTTCACCCATGCTGCCCCGGAGAAGATCTCTCAGACCTTCTTGCGACAAGGAGAAGAAGAAGGAGAAGGAGGAGGAGGAGAAGATATTGGATTTATATCCCACCCTATGCTCTGAATCTCAGAGTGGCTCACAATCTCCTTTACCTTCCCCCCCACAACAGACACCCTGTGAGGTAGGTGGGGCTGAGAGAGCTCTCACAGAAGCTGCCCTTTCAAGGACAACTCCTGCGAGAGCTATGGCTGACCCAAGGCCATTCCGGCAGCTGCAAGTGGAGGAGTGGGGAATCAAACCCGGTTCTCCCAGATAAGAGTCCGCACACTTCACCACTACACCAAACTGGCTCTGAGATGGTTTTGGAGGTGTCACGAAAGGGAATTCTGAAGCTTCAGGCCAGACCTCGGCTCCTCTCTGGGTGCACTCAGACGACACCAAATAATGTGTTTTGCAACTGGATTTTTTTTTTTTTGCTATTCTTACACAATAAAAATCCAGTCGCGAAATGCATTATTTAGTGTAGTGGGAATGCGCCCTCTGACAGCCTTAATCTGATATAAATTACCTTGGTAATTCAGATTCGTAAAGAGTGGCTTGTTGTGCCTGCAATTTTTTTTGTGTCACGCACAAAGGGTGCCATTTAGATGTCCGCAGGGCTTTTTTTTTCCCTTGGCAGGAACGCACAGGAACACTGTTCCGCTGGCTTGGTGTCAAGGGGTGTGGCCTGATATGCAAATGAGTTCCTGCTGGGCCTTTCCCACATAAAAAGCCCTATGCAAAACAACGGTGACACGAGGGGTGTGGCCTATTATGCGAATGAGTTCCTGCTGGGCTTTTTCTACCCCCTCCAAAGCCCAGGATGTCTGTACGTCAGCATCATTGTGTGACATGCGATCCTTACATCTTAAGTAGATTAGAAAGATATCACAACAAAAACGTGATCCTGTGATTTAAGTGAGGAAAGACTCGGCTTTGTAACGCTGCAGTACAGCTTCTGTTATGAACCAACCAGCATCTTTCGAGGTTAATCTTTCTTAGAAGATATTGTTAGTAAGCCTTTCTCTGCGGTTATTTCCCTAGAATTAACCATGAACATTATACTAAAAAAGGCCACCATGTGGACGAATGGAATTTAAATATTTTAAAAATTTAAATATGTTTAATCTCCACCCGGCTATGTGGTGGCCTTTTCGTTATAAAGTTCATGGCTCGTTCTAGAGAAATAGCCACAGAGGAAGGCTTACTAACAATCTCTTCTCTCCCCGGCATCTTTTATTGAAGAAAGCATTTTGTCATATGACAATACAAACATAATCTATCTTTTTACAATAAGCGCACTTTGACGAAAAGATTTCCCTTCCTCATCTTCGTTTTCTTCTCTGAAAAATATCTTCATAAACTTAGAGGGTTATCAAACTTATCCTAGTTCATTATAGTTAATTTACAGTAAATCGTAACATTAATCATCGAACTGATTTAATTCACAATTGATTAGACTCCGTTCTAGGAGATTGCTGAAGTTAGGAGAGGGATGAAACCTCTCCATTCAAAAAATAGCAAACAATAACACAATATTGGGGGAACATATCTTTTGAGGAAGATTAACCACAAAAGGGGCTAATGTCAGAATGGCGGTTAGTTCATTACAGAAGCTGTTCCGCAGGGTTACAAAGCTGAGACTTTTCTTAATTTTCACTATAGGATCAAGTTATTGTTATATCTCTGTAATCTACTTAACCCGTTAGGTCTTTATGAAATGTAATTTCATTATAAAATATAAAAAGGTAAAAAAGGTAAAGGAAGTCTTCTGTGCAAGCACCAGTCATTTTCCGACTCTGGGGTGACGTCGCATCACGACTTTTTCACAGCAGACTTTTTACGGAGTGGTTTGCCATTGAAAAGAGCCCCGTGGCGCAGAGTGTTAAAGCTGCAGTACTGCTGTCCTAAGCTCTGCTCACGACCTGAGTTCGATCTCCAGCGGTAGCTGGTTTTCAGGTAGCTGGCTTGAGGTTGACTCAGACTTCCATCTTTCCGAGTTCGGTAAAATGAGTCCCCAGCTTGCTGGGAGGAAAGTGTAGATGATTGGGGAAGGCAATGGCAAACCACCCCATAAAAAGTCTGCTGTGAAAACATTGTGAAAGCAACGTCACCCCAGAGTTGGAAATGACTGGTGCTTGCACAGGGGACCTTTGCTTCCTGACCCCAAAGTGGCAATCAATATTTCCCTGGGCATGTAAGAAAGGGCCACAAGTAGGGTTGCCAAGTCCAATTTAAGAAATATCTGGGGACTTTGGGGGTGGAGCCAGGAGACTTTGGGGGTGGAGCCAGGAGACTTTGGGGGTGGAGCCAGGAGACATCAGGGGTGGAGCCAAGATCAAGGCTGTGACAAGCATCATTGAACTCCAAAGAGAGTTCTGGCCATCACATTTAAAGGGACGGCACACCTTTTCAATGCCTTCCTTCTATAGGAAATAATGAAGGATAGGGGCACCTTCTTTTGGGGCTCATAGAATTGGACCCCCTGGTCCAATAGTTTGGAAACTTGGGGGATATTTTGGGGAGAGGCTTCAGATGCTATGCTGAAAAATTGGTGCCTCTACCTCAAAAAACAGCCTCCCCCCCAGAGCCCCAGATACCCGCAGATCAATTCTCCATGATTTTCTATGGGAATAAATCTCCATAGGGAATAATAAAGTTCCCAGCAGACATTTCCCTCCCCTCCCCCCACTTTCTGACGACCCTGAAGTGGGGGGAGGGCCTCCAAACCGGGGGGGGGGGTCCCCTGCCCCCACCTGGGGATTGGCAAGCCTACCCACGAGAACTAAGCACTGATGCAACCCTTTCTGCCCTCTCTCTCAGGATCTGCCTAAATTCACAGAATCAGCAATGCTGTCAGACGGCCATCCAAGCCTCTGTTTAAAAACCTCCACAGAAGGAGAGCCCACCACCTCCCGAGGAAGCCTCTTCCACTGAGGAACTGCTCTAACTGCCAGGAAGTTCTTCCTAACGTTTAGCCAAAAAACTCTTTTGATTTATAGAGGGGCCTCTCTCCAAAAGGTCATCTACCTGGAATGGGTACCACAATATATGCCTGTTCCAGGCAAAACTGAACATTCAGAGCACGTAAAGTGCTGTCTAGTGACAGCTGACTTATGGCAACACCCGGGGGCTTTTTTGTAGCAGGGATTTGCATATTAGGCCACACACCCCTGCTGTAGCCAATCCTCCTGAAGCTTACAGTAGGCCCTGTACTAAGAGCCCTCTAAGCTCCAGGAGGATTGGCTACATCAGGGGGGAATGGCCTCATATGCAAAGGAGTTCCTGTGACAAAAAAAGCCCTGGCAACCTCATAGGGTTTTCAAGCCAAGAGACATTCGGAGGTGTTTTGTCATTGCCTGCCTCGGCATAGCAGCTGGACTTCCTTGGTAGTCTCCACTCCAGGTACTAACCAGGTCTGACCTTGCTTTCCTTCTGAGATCAGATGAGATCGGGGCTAGCATGAGCCACCCAGCTGAAGTCATAGAGTTGCCAAGTCCAATTCAAGAAATATCTGGGGACTTTGGAGGTGGAGCCAGGAGACTTTGGGGGTGGGGCCAGGAGACATTGTGGATGGAGTCATGAGCAAGGCTGGAACAAGTACAATTGAACTCCAAAGGGAGTGCTGGGCATCACGTTGAAAGGGACCGCACGCCTTTTCAATGCCTTCCCTCCGTTCGAAATAATGAAGGATAGGGGCACCTTCCTTGGGGGCTCATAGAATTGACCCTCCTGGTCCAATCCTTTTGAAACTTGGAGGGTGTTTTGAGGAAAGGCATCAGATGCTATGCTGCAAATCTGCTGCCTCTACCTCAAAGAACAACCCCCCCCTCCAGAGCCCCAGATACCCACAGATCAATTCCCCATTATTCCCTATGGGAATCATTCTCCACAGAGAATTATAGAGCACCCAGAAGACATTTCCCTCCCCCCCACCCCGCTTTCTAAAGCGGGAGGGAGGGCCTCCAAACCGGGGAATCCCCTGCCCCCTCCCTCTCTCACACACACACACTTACTGGGTCTGGTTCCTCCACAATTTTACTTGCTCTGAAAATGAAAGCAAAAAGAAACGGAGGGTCTGTGCTGCTGACCTTTCCCCATGAAGCGCTTCCTGTTTCCTGGTCCACTTTAAAGGCACACATTTTAGAAACACCCTGTTTGTAGGTTTCTAAACCTGCTGGAGCCCTAGAGATCCATGGTGACTGTGGGGGCGGGGCTCCCCCCCCCTGCTGGCCAGCTGGCTGGGGGCGGGGGGGGGGGAAGCCTGTAAAACCAGGGGATCCCTCGCTGGGACCTGGGATTGGGAAGCCTATGAAGACAATTGGTAGAATTAGGATTTGTTATTCTCCAAAGCTGCCTCTTGAGGTTAGTAAGATTTCACACCAGCTCCTTTCGCAGATGCCTCAGTAACTCAGGCCTGAAGTTGCTAGCAGAAGAGAGGAACTTCAGCGGGCTATCAGGTTCTGGGTATTCCTTCTCCTAGCGGGAGAAAGACCAAGAGACTAAACAGAGAGATGATTTCCGCTCCGTCCCTGTGACTGACTCATCAAACCACACCAGGAACGCGCTTTCCAGAGACTGACCACGCTCGTGAAATGGATGGTAGGCCCAGCACAGTTATACATAAACTCCAAATCCTTTGGGGAACCATAATTGACGTCTTGTTGAGAAATGATGAGGAAGGCTGGACTGAATCCCAAGAGAGGGAACATCCTTTCCAAAGCTGAAGAGCAACGTTCTTGACAGCTCTCCCCTTCCTTGTGCCAAAAATACTGATTGATTCCCCCCTCCCTCCATTACAAACGGCCAAAGATTCTCCTCCATCTGCAGTAATGCCTTATTTGTTGACTCTGCTGTTGCCTCTCTTGAAATCCAAGAAGGGGTGTGTTCTTGAGCTGGAAAGATAAGCTGAGAAAACAACAGTGTTTGGCGATCTCCTATCCTCGACAGTTCAGAATCAGTTCAGTGTGCCAAATGGCAGGTGCCCACAGGTGTCTGGCTGACTGCTGTGGGAAACAAAGCGCTAGGCTAGGAGACTCTTTGGTTTGATCTAGTAATGGGAAGTCTCCTTTGCATATTAGGCCACACACCCCTGCTGTAGCCAATCCTCCTGGAGCTTACAGTAGGCCCTGCACTAAGAGCGCTGTAAGTTCTTGGAGGATTGGCTACATCAGGGGTGTGTGGCCTAATATGCAAAGGAGGTCCTGCTACAAAAAAAGCCCTAGCAAGTCTAATGTTTTCCTTTCAAGGTCCTCACAGAGCCAACCAGCCTACCGTCTTCACAGCCCAGATCATCCAGTCAAAACATTTTCTTTTGCTTTACCTAGACTTGTCGCAAGATCAATTAACAGGCAACTTTTATTACCTTTTATTGGTTCCCCGTACAAATGCTATCGAGCGGTCTTCCGATTTATTACACTATTTTGCCGTTTGATCCTAACTCTGTATCAGTTTACACTCTTAACCCACCAGTTATATGTATTTCTGCTCACTGTACCTCATTCCCCTGTCTGAGGGATGCACAGCTACGAAAACTTACATTCTGAATAAACCTTTGTTGGTCTTCAAGGTGGTACTGGACTCCTACTTTGTTCTACTGCTTCCAACCCACATGGCTGCCCAGCTGTGTGAAATAATGGCGACATCAGGGGGTGTGGCTTAATAGGCAAGTGAGTTCCTGCTGGGCTTTCTCTACAAAAAAAGCCTTGTGTGAAACAATGGTGCCATCAGGGGGTGTGACCTGGTATGCAAATGAGTTCCTGCTGGGCTTTTTCTACCCAAAAAAGCCCTGGACTTAAACATGAGAGAGAGTTAACTCTGCTGTTGGAAGAAGGCTGGAATTTTTTTTTTAAAAAAGAACATTACTCTTCCCTGTCTTCTGGCCTGGCACCCCCTATGCCTGCCGTTTCCTCCTGCTGTTTGCAAAGCCGCCCTTGGGCAGTGCTGAGTGTTCTCTTCTCGCTGGAAGATGCCCCACCTAACTGTTTAATTAACCTCGCTCTTGGCTGGATTCCTGAGTCATCAAAGATGGGGGAGAGAGGCATCCCAGCACCCAGAGAGCACCCCCACGGGGAGGAGAAGGGGTCAAGCGCAAGGCGAGCCAGACCCACCACAGAGTCCCGTCAACCACATCCGCCAATCAGATCTGCCTCTGCCTACAATCACAGGGGCAGGAGTGTCGGTGGGAAAAGCAAAGGGCAAAGTCCATTGCTGGATCTGAGCTCATTTTAAAACAGCACCTCCAAAGCCAGCATGCCTTAGCTTGCATGAAGCATGTTGGTCCCTTCCCTGGCAGATCTCGGATCTTCACCCTGCATGGCAGAACAAGCGGAGCAAGAACATTGCCCAGCCAACATTGTCCCCAGTTTGGTGTAGTGGTTTAGTGCGCAGACTCTTAACTGGGAGAACCGGGTTTGATTCCTCACTCTTCCACTCGCAGTTGCTGGAATGGCCTTGGGTCAGCCATAGCTCTTGGAGGAGTTGTCCTTGAAAGGGCAGCTTCTGGGAGAGCTCTCTCAGTCCCACCCACCTCACAGGGTGTCTGTTGTGGGGTGGGGTGGGGGGGTAGAGGAGATTGTGACCATTCTGAGATTCAGAGTGTAGGAAAGGAAAAATCCCCTGTGCAAGCACCAGTCGTTTCCGACTCTGGGGTGCCGCTGCTTTCACAACATTTTCATGGCAGACCTTTTTACGGGGTGGTTTGCCATTGCCTTCCCCGGTCATCTACACTTTCCCCCCAGCGAGCTGGGTACTCGTTCGACCGACCTCGGAAGAATGGAAGGCTGAATCAACCTCGAGCCGGCCACCTAAACCAGCTTCTGCTGGGATCGAACTCAGGTCGTGAGCAGAGGGCTCCGACTGCACTACTGCAGCTTTACCACTCTGCACCACAGGTATAGAGCGGGATATAAATCCAATATTTTCTTCTTCTTTTCTGGTGTTGCACAGTTGAACACAGGGGCAATGTTTATAAGCAGCATCAGGCCTCATTTTGGGCAGGAGCTCACAGGAACAGAACTCCAGAACCTCTACATTTGATTGTGTTCTTTCTTTCTTAACCTCCCCCCCCCCAAAAAAAAAACAAACCTCGCTTCTGGGCTCCATTGTTCAAACCCCCTGGGAGAATTTTGCTGAACAAACTTTCTAATATTCCCCCCCTGCAAAAAATGGGAAAATAGCCAAAACTTAGAAAGCAGACAGATGGAAATCTTCATCATGACCCTGTGGCTGCATAGGAGAAAGTCATTTGAAAAGTATGATGGGAGTAAGGTTTTATGATGACAATTCTAATTCAAGAAGCGTTTGAAGGTAGATGCTGAGCTGAGAAAATTGCGTACACCTCCAGTGATGTCAGAGGTGCGTGGCAGATGCGAATGTGTTGTGCTAAGGAGCTCCAGCACCTCTTCTTCTTCAAAGCAACCCCTGAGCAGCTATTTACTTAGGTTCAAGAATCACACCCGAACCCCACCCAATATGCACAGCATGCCTATTACTCATAGCTGAAGACGCCCTGCTGTGTGCTGTGTATATTACTGATCCTACAACAGTTTGCCCCATGCTGGTTTAAAAGCCAAGAGGATACTTGATCTTTAAAGACATGCTGACTGAAATGACCATTAAGGCCAGTTGAGCTCTGCATAGCAGCTTCATGTTCAGGCTCATGTGCTTACTTGTACATGCATCGAAGACAAGATGTATGCTCAAGGTTGACTCAGCATTCCATCCTTCCAAGATCAGTAAAATGAGTACCCAGCTTTCTGGGGGTGGGGGGTGGGGGGGTGGAAGTGTAGATGACTGGGGAAGGCAAGGGCAAACCACCCCGTACAAAATCTGCCAAGAAAACATCCTGATGTGATGTCACCCAATGGGTCGGTAACAACTTGGTGCTTGCACACGGGACTACCTTTATAAGAACCCCATGGCACAGAGTTGTAAGCTGCTGTACTGCAGTCCAAGCTCTGCTCACGACCTGAGTTCGATCCGGATGGAAGCTGGGTTCAGGTAGTCAGCTCATGGTTGACTCAGCCTTCCATCCTTCTGAGGTCGGTAAAATGAGTACCCAGCTTGCTGGGGGGAAAGTGTAGATGGCTGGGGAAGACAATGGCAAACCACCCCATAAAAAGTCTGCCAAGAAAACGTCCCGATGTGGCATTGCCTCATGGGTCAGTAATGACTCAGTGCTTGCACAGGGAACTCCCTTTTTTATGCACATCCCACTGTGATATTTAACTTCAGGAGGTTCAGGGGAGGTAAGCAAACCCTGAAGACTGTCCAATTAGGAGCTGGGAGATCCAGATTTGAATCCCCATCTGCTGTGGAAGCTCACAGGGTGACCTTGGGCCACTCACGTACTTTGAGCCTACCTACCTCACAGGGTGGTTGTGTGGATAAAATGGAGGCGAGGACAACCGTGTAAGCTGATTTGAGTCCCCCGAAGGGGAGAAAGGTGGAGCATAAATGAGTAAATAAGTAACGCAAATAAGAGTTCAATAAAGTATTCCTAACACCCAGGGCTTTTCTTGTAGGGAAAACCTCCCAGCAGGAACTCATTTGCATATTAGGCCACACCCCCTGACATCACTGTTGTTTCACGCAGGGATTTTTTGTGGAGAAAGCCCAGCAGGAACTCATTTGCATATTAGGCCACACCCCCTGATGGCGCTATTGTTCCGCACAGGGATTTTTTGTAGAGGAAGCCCAGCAGGAACTTATTTGCATATTAGGCCACACTCTCTGATGCCAAGCCAGCTGGAACTGCGTTCCTGCTCAAAAAAAGCCCTGCTAACATCAAAAAAATTAGGGATGGTGATGGAAGGTTCTATTAGAAAGCAAGGATAGTCTGGGGAGGGGGAAGAAACCAGAACTAGCTGGACTTCTGGGGTCACCGAATTAGAACCAGCCTGAGAAACAGTGTGGTGTAATGGTTAGGAACTCTAAAGCTCAGCCCGGGGACGCCTGAGTTCAAATCCCTTGCTTGAAGCTCTCTCCGTTTGCCCACCTAGAGCTACCAAGAAGCAGTGTGGTGTAGTGTTTTGAGCATCTGATAGGTTCTGCGAGACCCAGGTTTGAATCCCCACTCCGTCATGGAAACTAGCTTGGCGGCAGAGTCTCCGGCCGGCCTACTTCACAGGTAGGGTTGCCAAGCCTGACTCAAGAAATATCTGGGGACTTTGGAGGTGGAACCAGGAGGAAGGGCGTGACAAGCACAATTGAACTCTGAAGGGAGTTCTGGCCATCACATTAAAAGGGGCCGTGCTCCTTTTAAATGCCTTCCTTCCATAGGAAATAATGGAAGGTAAGGGCACCTTCTTTAGGGGCTCATAGAATTGGACCCCGTAGTCCAATCTTTTTGACACTTGGGAAGTATTTTGAGGAGAGGCACTGAATGCTATGCTGAAATTTTGGTGCCTCTGCCTCAAAAAACAGCCTCTCTGGAGCCCCAGATACCCACGGATCAATTCTCCATTATATCCTATGGGAATCAATATCCATAGGAAACAATGGAGTGGCCAGCAGACATTTCCCTCCCCTCACTTTCTGATGGCCCTGAAGTGGGGGGGGGAGGCCTTCAAACTGGGGGATCCCCTGCCCCCACCTGGAGGAGAAGCAATTACCAGCCAGAAAATAACAGAACTTTTGTCCTAAACAGGAAAGACTGGTGCTTCAAACAGCAAGTGATCTTTTCTTTATTTGGCTTGTAGCCATGACGTACTAAACAGCAAAGCTTGGCTGATGAAGGTTTTTGAAACCGAAACCGGTCCCTTGAATTGACTTGATTCTTCTATTGGGCTTATTGACATCGTGTCGGAAGAAGACGGCCTTTGTTATGAGACTCTTTATGCAGCAGGACAATATGTTTTTCTAATTGCCTATGGACGTTTCCCTTTAAGGGCTTTGTTGTTACACTATAATTGCTATTCTAGCGCTACACAGTTTGCTATTGTTTCCTTTCCCACCTGGGGATTGGTAACCCTATTCGCAGGGTTGTTGCGAAGGCAAAATGGCGAAGAAGAGAATGACTTAAGCAGCCAAGGGTCCCCGCTGGAGAGAACGGCGAGGTTATAAATGAAGAGGTCTTAGCCGTGTTAGTTTGTTGCTGCAAAACAGTAAAGAGTCCAGTAGCACTAGGCTTCCCAACCCTCCCACCCTGACGGGGGACCCCAGGATTTCCAGCCTCTTCCCCCACTCCCCAAAAAAATGGAAGTGGGGGGAGGGGGGGAAACGGCGCCAAGGAGCGTGGCGAGCCGCCCCATCTCAGAGTGGGCGACACTGCTGCGCTGCTGCCGCCTCTTCTCTGCTTCACCGTAGCTGCTCCTCTGAGAGGTCAGGCTGAGCCCGCTCCGCCCCGCCTCTGAGGTGAAATCAGAGAAGGGGAGGGTGGAGGGAAGGAAGGCATTTAAAAAGTTGTGAGGTCCCTTTAATTGTGATGGACAGAACTCCCTTTGGAGTTCAATTATGCTTGTCACACCCCAGTGTCTCCTGGCTCCACCCCAGTGTCTCCTGGCTCCACCCCCAAAGTCCCCAGATATTTCTGGAATTGGAGTTGGCAACCCTAAGTAGCACCTTGAAGACTAACACGTTTTATTGTAGCATAAGCTGTTGAGAGCAGAGTAGTAAAGCTGCAGCGCTGCAGTCCAAGCTCTGCTCACGACCTGAGTTCGATCCCAGCGGAAGCTGGATTCAGGTAGCTGGCTCAAAGTTTACTCAGCCTTCCCTCCTCCCGAGGTCGGTAAAATGAGTACCCAGCTTGCTGGGGGTAAAGTGCAGATGACTAGGGAAGGCGATGGCAAACCACCGCATAACAAAAACTCTGCCAAGAAAACATACTTTTGTGACGTCACCCCATGGGTCGGTAACGACTACCTTTAGAAACATCTGGTGAAGAGAGCTGTGTTTCTCGAAAGTTTACACCACACTACAATTTGTTAGTCATCAAGGTACTACTGGACTCTTTTGCTATTTTGTATAAATGAAGCACATCTATAAATGCCAGACCAGGCTCTGTGCCCACTCAGCTGCAGTGCGCATATGCAACGCGGTATGCTTGATTTATAGCAGCTTCTTCCCGAGGTGATAAAAAGCAATGCACCATTTCTGCACAGCCCAGAGAAATAAGCCTGTCTCCGTTAATTGCATATTAACCCCCCACCTCTTTGGTTTCCAACTCCTTGAGCTTATTCCTTGCAAGAGAAAATGGTGTGGCGCTGGGAAGGGAGATAAGGGGAAGAGCTGCTGATGGACCAAAGAAGAAAATTGACTCTCCATGTGCAGAGAAAGGAGATACCAAATATCCAGGGGACTGAAAGCAAAAAGACTGGAGGAAAACTGCTGACACAGAAGGGCTTTTTGTCACTTGAAGTGACATAAAAAAGAATCAGACCAATTTATGGAAGAGCTAAAATGGAATCTCTATGATCAGGAGTTATATACCTTACAGAATTATGTAGATCAGGGGTGTCAAACATGCAGTTTGGGGGCCTAATCAGGCCCCCAGAGGGCTTCTATTAGGCCCCCGGGGCAACTGGCTGTCATCTGCTTCCTTCTCCCTCTTGCTTCCTTCTACATCACAGCTTGCTTTGCCAGACTTGCTCAATCACACAGGAGCTACAAAGTCTCTATTTTCTCCATTGGCTGAGGCTCCTCCTTTGGGGTGGAAGGAGAGAGGAAAAGCTTTCTTTGCTAGGCTCTCTCAATCGCACAGCAGAGCTACTAAACCAAGCCTCTCCTCCTTCTATTGGCTGAAGTCCCCCCCCCCCCGCCAATCCCCTGGGGAAGGAAGGAAAGAGCCAGAGCTTCCTTTGCCCAGTTCCCTGGTTCCCTTGGGAGAGATACAAAGAAGGCATCTTTAAGACCAATGAGTGCTAACGTTTCAAGCATGTTTTAAGTTTTTAAAAATATATATATTTGTTTCTGTGTTCTTTATAACATTTATGTCTCTGCTACCGAATCTTAAATAGGTACACACATGGCCCAGCCCATCATGGTTCGGCCCGGCCCAACAAGGTCTCATTTATGTCAGATCCAGCCCTCATAATGAGTGAGTTTGACACCCCGGAGTAGATGCTGGTAGGAAATAGGGAATGTTTATACCCACCTTGGAGGCATTTAGGAATGGGATGTTGGACTGAAGACCATTGTATGATTAAATACATTAATCCGTTGAATGAGGCAGAATCGATCAATTAAACTGCCTGCATTTGCTTACAAAGAAAAAAAAATTCCAAGGAAAAATATACTCTTTTTTAAATGACCAATGTCACCCTTTTGAGAAGAGGTGTTCCGAAATAGTTTCTGTCACCTGCACTTTCCCCTAATCCTTTGCATGGAAAGGAACATTTTGAAAAAGATACATCTTGGGCAATTTTTCCGATCAATGAAAAATCTGTCCATTAATGCACTGGTTAATCCACTAAGGCAACCATCCTACGCACATTGACCTGGGGACAAATCCCACCGAACAAGCTGGACTTACTTCTGAGTAAGCACATCTAGGATTGCGCTATACACATTGCATGCTTTACTGGATTATAACCAATTCTACTCTTTAAAAAAAATTAATTCTGATCCTGTAAACCAAAAGATGCACCTCACTGACTTGAATCCAGCCCATATACGTTGAATATTATCAGGTGTCATTTCATAGACAAAAAGGTGCTGGGGCTCATTAGCCCAACTCATTTGCATATGCCACAAACCCCTGACCTCACCAGAAGGCATATTAAACGATACCAGCTCAATATCTACCTTAAAATGCTTTCTGAGTTAGAATTGTCATAAGCAAACCTTACTTCCATCATACTTTTAAAATTACTTTTCTCCTATGCGGCCACAGCACCATGAGGAAGATTTTCCATCTGTCTGCTTTATATGTTTTGGTTATTTCCTCATTTTTGGTGGGGAAAAAATATTAGGACATTTGTCAAATCTTAGAGTTCAGTAAAATTCTCACAGGGGGTTTGAACAATGGAGCCCAGAAGCAATTTTTTGGGGGGGTGGGGGGGCAGGATAAGAAAGAAAGAGCACCATAAAATGTAGAGGTTCTGGAACCCGGCTCCTGTGAGCTCCTACCCAAAATGAGGCCTGGATATTATAACTCTGCATGTAAGAGGATCTGGGAGGGAAAGGGTTAAGAAAATTCTCTTACTTGGTACTTCTGGGGTTTGGCCCTGCCCTCTTAATGGGTTAGATCGGGGTGGCCAAACTGTGGGCTGGGAGCCACATGTGCCTCTTTCACACATATTGTGGGGCTCTTGAAAGAAAGCAGCTTTAATGTTAAATGCCTTCTCCAAGTCCCCACCGCCCCATTGGTTGGCTTGGAAAAGGCATTTAAAGTTAAAGTTGCTTTCCTTCCACCTCTCCCTCCCACCCCATCTATTTTCCTTCCTTCCTTCCTTCTCTCAAACATCTGAGGTTCATGTCTTGTGGCTCCCAAACAACTATTCCATGCGGCTCTTATGTTAAACTGTTTGGCCACCCCTGGTTTAGACGTTGAGCCTTTTTGGCCCTTGCTTGCCTTCCGTGTTTCGTCTTATATAGGACCTCTCTTTTCCCTGGGCTTGGAGCTGTAGCAAGTTCACCTTTTTAAAAGTTAATCTGTTCACAGTCGATTAAATGTCCCTTCACAAATCTGTCACGTAAGATGTGCTGCTGTTTTGTACGTAAAAATTTCCTTCTCCTGTTACCCTTGGAGTCAGGTCATCTTTGTCATTTGTTTGAACAGCATTTCCTCCTTAACTGGGAAACGTGGAGGACTGAGATACTACATAAGGCTTCGGAGCTTCCAAGTCAAATGATTTACATAATTTTTTTTAACATTCAACTCAATCGTATTGGCCCAATTAAGGAACGTTTGGCAACAGGCAAATCCTGCTTCGTTAGAGGCTTGGGATGCTTCGCTGTCATCCAGCGCTTCAGTTCTAAGATTCTGGCTCACAATTAAACCGTCAGCTTCCTTCGAACATTCAAACGGGGCAGAGCTGCCTGCCTCTCCGTCAGCAAACCGTGCCCGGGCCGGAGCCAGCTGGCTTTCCTTCCTGGAGTAGCATTTTACAGTTTGAGTCCCACCATTCAGCCCTGCCAGGATTTGAGCTCAACTTTTCCAGAAGGCCCTGAAAACAGAAGCCTCGAGGGTTTGTTTACGGGCCTAGCACATTCTTGGATAATGCTGCAAACGTGAGATTCGAGAGACCCTCAGGGCTGGATTAACCATTAGGCCAAGTAGGCACCGGCCTAAGGGCCCCTACCCTTTAGGGGCCCCAGGGCGGCTTCCCCCCCACGTCGCCCCCTTGCTTGCAGCCCTCCCAGCCTGCACACGCAGCTCTTTGCCCAACTTGCCTAGTGTGACTGCTGCTGGCATCATTGCCAAGTTTGCCTCTCTCTTAGGGTTGCCAATCCCAGGTGGGGGCAGGGGATCCCCCGGTTTGGAGACCCTCCCCCCGCTTCAAGGTCGTCAGAAATCGGGGGGGGGGGGAGGGAAATGTCTGCTGGGAGCTCTATTATTCCCTATGGTGATTTAGTCCCATAGACAATCATGGAGAATTGATCCGCGGGTATCTGGGGCTCTGGGGGGGGCTGTTTTTTGAGGTAGAGGCACCAAATTTTCAGTATAGCATCTAGTGCCTCTCCCCAAAATGCCCCCCAAGTTTCAAAAAGATTGGACCAGGGGGTCCAATTCTACGAGCCCTAAAAGAAGGTACCCCTATCCTTCATTATTTCCTATAGAAGGAAGGAATTGAAAAGGTGTGCCGTCCCTTTAAATGTGATGGCCAGAACTCCCTTTGGAGTTCAATTATGCTTGTCACAATCTTGTTCCTAGCTCCACCCCCAAAGTGTCCTGGCTCCACCCCCAAAGTCCCCAGATATTTCTTGAATTGGACTTGGCAACCCTACACTCTCTGCCAGTTTGGTGTAGTGGCTAAGTGTGCGGACTCTTATCTGGGAGAACCGGGTTTGATTCCCCACTCCTCCACTTGCACCTGCTGAGATGGCCTTGGGTCTGCCATAGCTTTCATAGAAGCTGTCCTTGAAAGGGCAGCAGCTATAAAAGAACTCTCAGCCCCACCTACCTCACAGGATGTTTGTTGTGGGGGGCGGGGAAGGTAGAGGAGATTATGACCGCTCTGACATTCAGAGTATAGGGCGGGATATAAATCCAAAATCTTCATCTTCTTCTCTCCCCTGCAGCTTAGTGAAAGTGGTTTTTAAGAAGGTGACTGCAGGCTGCGGCAGGGGCTGTGGGTGGCAGGGATAATTTGCATGGGGCCCCCTGAGATTTTGACTGCCTAGGGGCCTCCACAAGGTTTAATCTGGCACTGGGGACTCTGCATGAAGATTCAGATTTACCAGCAAGACACAGGGGCAGTTTGTGGAATTCGATGGCGTCAAATACGGCGATGGCCAGCTACCCAGACAGCCGGCGGGGTGCGGTGGTTACAAGTGTCTGACTAGGATCTGGAAGACCCAGGTTCAAATCCCCCCCCACTCTGCCATGGGATGCTTGCTGGGTGACATTGGGCCAGTCACAAGCTCTCAGCCTCACCTCCCTGCAGGGTTGTTGGGAGGATAAAAGGGAGGAGAGGAGAAGGATGTAAGATGCTGGAGGGTCCCTATGGGGGACAAAGGTGGCATATAAAGGAATGATTTTTTTTTTTTTGGAAAAGGATCCGGACATCCTGATTGATTTGCCCCTCAGCCAGAGAGCTCCCTGTCTCTTTGTAGCTCGCTGTCTATTTCATTCAGGGTTTGAACACACAGGAAGCTGCCTTCGACTGAATCGGACCCTCTGTCCAGCCAAGTCAGTCTTGTCTACTCAGACTGGCAGTGGCTCTCCAGGGTCTCCGGCAGAGGTCTTTGCCATCACCTACAGCAAGGGTGGCCAAACTTGCTTAGCGTAAGAGCCACATAGAGTAAACATCAGCAGTTTGAGAGCCACAAAACATGAACATCAGATGTTTGAGAGAAGGAAGGAAGGAAGATGGGGAGAGAGAGGTGGAAAGAAAGCAACTTTAACTTTAAATGCATTCTCCAAGCCTCTGGCTGGCTTGGCAAAGTGATTTAAAGAGATAAATGCTTTCTCCAAGCTGGCAGACAGGGTGATGGGGGCTTTAAGAGCCACACCGTATGTGTGAAAAAGCCACACGTGGCTCCCGAGCCGCGGTTCAGCCATCCCTGACCTACAGCCTGGTCCTTTTTAAACTGGAGAAGCTGCGGATCGAACCTGGGACCTTCTGCATGCTGAGCAGATGCTCTTCCCCCGAGCCACAGCCCCTCCACCCTCTTCCTCCAGGGAGCTGCATCTCATTCAATGCAGGGGTGGAGCTGAGTAGCCATTTTCTTTACAATAGAGATATACCCTAATCACAAATCTTTCACCTCTCTTCCTGCACTAGTTCTTGTAGGGTCTAGAAGTGCTTCTTAAGCTGGTTTTAAAACCTGGCAGGAGGCAGTTAAGAAGAATGAGGAGAGGCAGGAGGCAAACAGCTAGTAAACATTAACCTGTCTGGTTAAAGGTAAACCCCCCCCCCCCAAACGAAGGCATGGATGGAGGAGAAAAACCCTGAACGGTCATGCAGAGTGCAAATTCTGCAGCACTGAACGGTGCTTGGCAGCCAAGTCACGCTTCCATAAAGCAGCGCAAAGTGAGCGCCAAAGGGAACGATCCATGCAGCCTGCATGGGTACCGGGAATATCCTGGCAAAAGGCCAGAGGCAGGAAATGACAACACTCCAGCCCACTGGAGGGTTAGACGCTTGCTCCTAAGCCAGCAAGTTACTCAAGCTTTTATTTTATTTTAATATTTCTGTATTAATTTTGAAAGGAGCCCTGTGGCGCAGAGTGGTAAAGCTGCAGTACTGCAGTCCCAGCTCTCTGCTCATGACCTGAGTTCGAGCCCAGCGGAAGCTGGGTTCAGGTAGCCGGCTCAAGGTTGACTCAGCCTTCCATCCCTCCGAGGTCGGCAAAATGAGTCCCCAGCTTGCTGGAGGTGGGGGAGGGGGAGTGTAGAGGACTGGGGAAGGCGATGGCAAACCACCCCGTAAAAAAGTCTGCCGTGAAAACGTCGTGATGCGACGTCCCCCCAGAGTCGGAAATGACTGGTGCTTGCGCAGGGGACTATATTTTATCTTTATTAATTCTGAAGTAAACAAATAAATATAAATCTACATCTAAAAATCTTATGGAAACAAGTTAATACACCCTCTTGACCTTTTGGCGTAGTAGCTTTTGGTGTCCAGACTAAGACTCTGGGCCCAAAGATCACTACCTTGAGATCTCTTGATTCTGTCACAGAGACACGGAGAGCTCAGAGGCCATGCCTACATTTTGCTGACAAGAAGTCTCAGGTTCAAATCCTGGCATCTTCGGTTAAAAAGATCTCAGTAGCAAGCTCTGGGAAAGACCCTGGACAATTGCTCCATCAGTGACCTGGCTCTGTAAGTTCAAGGAACTCTTCGTGTTTCTGTTTCCTGCTTGAATTATTTCTCAATGGTTTTACCGCTCCCAACTGCAGCTGGTCACGCAATGAGAATTTGCTACGGTCCTCTGTTGCTCCGGTCTGATCCATCCGGCTTTGAGCGACCAGAAACGTACTGGCTCTCAGAATGAGGATTGTTATAAAAAAATGGGCTGTGACTCTCCCAAAGACGGGCGGGGTTGCCAACAACCTGGAGTGTCAAGCATGCTATTTCTCAGTGTTGGTTTATCCATACCTTTCTTCTCTCCCCCCTCCCTTCTCTCCCTTCCCTCCTGTGGATGCATAAATCCCTCTGAATCCAGGAAGTTTAGTGTAACCTTGTATTAACGGTGTAAAGTGCCTCTCCCCCAGATTCACACAGCTCGCAGAGAATGTGTGAGAAATTGAGATGTTAACATTCCTTAGTCATAAAAGAGATACTAGCAAGTAGCCTTTGAACCTTCAACTCAATTTGCATCCTTATGTTATTCTTTTTAAGTGATCTGTAACCCTGCCTTTTGAAGTAGTCTATAAGATACCATTCAATACAATGTCAATCATTACTTCCAAGGGATCCATCCTTGGAACAAGTAATAAAGTTTTCAATAAAGCAAGTCTTTGATTAAAAACAAAAGCTTGATTATTGCGAAATATTGATGCTTGACATGGAGAATCAAACATCCTTTCCCTTAATAGAGGCTGCTCCTGATGTTATTTACCACCCCACCAGTGTTCTCTCTAAGCTGAGTGAGCGTGCACTAGCTCACATATTTTTAGCCTCCGGCTCACACTTCTTTGTCTTAGCTCAGGAAGGATGTCCCCAGAGCACACCAATTGATGCGGTGGCTCACAACTTCCATGCCAGTTGCTCACAAAGTAAAATCTTTGCTCGCAAGACTCTGCAGCTTAGAGGGAACATGGCTGCCCATCATGAAACGCCCCACCATGGATGGCCCAGGATATCCCAATCTCATCAGATATTGGAAGCTCAGCAGGTTTAGCCCTGCTTAAGCCTTGGAGAGGAGACTGCCAAGGAATTCCAGGGTCACTACACAGAGGCAAGCAGCGGCAGAACCGCCTCTGTTCCTTTCTTGCCTTGAAAATCCTTTGGGGTCGCCATTGTGAGCCGCCCTGAGCCTGCTTCAGTGGGCAGGGCAGGATATGGACATATGAAGCTGCCTTACACTGAATCAGACCCCCCCTCGGTCCATCAAAGTCTCATCTACTCAGACTGGCAGCGGCTATCCAGGGTCTCAAGCTGAGGTTTTTCACACCTATTTGCCTGGACCCTTTTGAGTTGGAGATGCCTGGGATTGAACCTGGGACCTTCTGCTTCCCAAGCAGATGCTCTACCACTGAGCCACCATCCCTCCCCTGCTCTCCAGGGTCTCAAGCTGAGGTTTTTCACACCTATTTGCCTGGACCCTCTTTTGGAAATGCCAGGGATTGAACCTGGGACCTTCTGCTTCCCAAGCAGATGCTCTACCTGTCAAGCAATGTTCCATTTTGCTATAACTGTCTATGTTTTATCAGAATATAACTGTTATACTGTACCTGTTACTAACCCTGAAACAAAGCTAAGGCACATCAAAGTAGAAAAGTTAGCCGGCGCCTCCTCCCTGAGCCTCTCTCGCTGTTACTAACAAATGCAGGAATTTGCTCTTTGAAGATAAAGCCTCCAGGGACATTTTCCCAAGCCAAGCCTGGACCCAGGAAGTATAACCACAGGGAGATAAAGAAAGTACTGTGTGAACTTTCACACGTGAATACAGGACTGTTTGGTAATTGTAGCTGTGTTGATAGAACCTTTGATGTGCCATCCTTAAGTATACACTCTGCTATTACTCTGTATCAGTTCCAATTCTTGGCTCAATAGAAGCACATGGATTATCAATAAACCTATACTTTGTTTCAAATCAAGGACTGGTTGCTTTGAGATGCGCTTGCTTGCTTGCTTGACACTACCACAGAGCCACTGTCCCTTCCCTATAAATCCAATAAACCTTAAACCTTAAAAGTTGTAAGCTGCTGCATAAATTAGCTTGCTCTTGGGCCGTTTTTCCCGAGCTAAGACAAAAATGTGGGAGCCGGTGGTTTAAGGTGATAGGATTGTCGTCTTCAAGGACTTGAAGGGCTGTCATATATAGAGGATGGTGTGGAGGTTTACTTCTTCACCCAAAGGGTGATTAACATGTGGAATTCACTGCCACAGGAGGTGGTGGCGGCTACAAACATAGGCACCTTCAAGAGGGGTTTAGATAAAAATATGGAGCAGAGGTCCATCAGTGGCTATTAGCCACAGTGTGTGTGTGTGTGTATATATATAGATATATATATATAAAAAAATTTGCCACTGTGTGACACGGAGTGTTGGACTGGATGGGCCATTGGCCTGATCTAACATGGCTTCTCTTACGTTCTTAAAAAACTGAAACTTAGCTCACAACTACTCAGCTTAGAGCAGGGGTGGCCAAACTGTGGCTTGGGAGCCACATGAGGTTCTTTCACACCTATTGTCTGGCTCTTGAAACCCTCGCTGCCCCAGCAGCTGACTTGGAGAAGGCATTCACCTGGAGTATTGTGTTCAGTTTTGGGCACCACATTTTAAGAAGGAGATAGACAAGCTGGAATGGGTCCAGAGGAGGGTGGCGAAGATGGTGAGGGGTCTGGAGACCAAGTCCTATGAGGAAAGGTTGAAGGAGCTGGGGATGTTTAGCCTGGAGAGGAGGTGGCTGAGAGGTGATAGGATCGTCGTCTTCAAGGACTTGAAGGGCTGTCATATATAGAGGATGGCGTGGAATTGTTTTCTGTGGCCCCAGAAGGTAGGACCAGAACCAACGGGTTGAAATTAAATCAAAAGAGTTTCCGGCTCAACATTAGGAAGAACTTCCTGACCGTTAGAGCGATTCCTCAGTGGAACAAGCTTCCTCAGGAGGTGGTGGGCTCTCTTTCCAGGGAGGTTTTTAAACAGAGGCTAGATGGCCATGTGACAGCAATGAAGATCCTGTGAATTTAGGGGGAGGTATTTGTGAGTTTCCTGCATTGTGCAGGGGGTTGGACTAGATGACCCTGGAGGTCCCTTCCAACTCTATGATTCTATGAACATAAGAAGCTGCCTTATACTGAATCAGACCCTTGGCCCATCAAAGTCAGTATTGTCTTCTCAGACTGGCAGCGGCTCTCCAGGGTCTCAAGCTGAGGATTTTAACACCTACTTGCCTGGACCCTTTTTGGAGATGTCAGGGATTGAACCCGGGACCTTCTGCTTACCAAGCTGATGCTCTACCACTGAGCCACCGTCCCTCCCCAATGCTATGATTTGTCTCTTTAAATCACTTCTCCAAGCCAGCTGGTGGCTTGGTGAATACATTTAAGCTTAAAGATGCTCTCTTTCCACCTCTCCCTCTCCCCCCCATCTATTTGCCTTCCTTCCACACAGCTCTTAAATATCTGATGATCATGCCTTGTGCTTCTCAAACATCCGACGTTTATTCTATGTAACTCTTAAGCAATTTTGGCTAGTCCTGGCTTCGAGGGAACACTGACCCCTACCATGAAAAGCATCAGCCTCCCATTTCCACACATTCAGTCTCTATTTAAGGGTCAGGACCCTCCCCACCCCCACACAGACACCTCCAGGCTGTTGGCAACCCCACTGCTGGGCTCTGGATGGGAGGAGAAGAGAAAGGGCAGGATGAGCCGGGAGAGGAAGGCTTGAAGGTTGCCCCCAAATTATCCATGAAACAACCATGAAGTACAACCTGTGGCTCTGGAGGCTGTACTTTAGAAAAGGAACAACAACAACAAAAAGCAAAAAACCAAACCTGCCAGCACTAAATGAGATGTGCTGTAGAGCGAATGGATATGTAGAAAGAGGCCGCAAAAGCTTTTCATGGCGGGGAAAGTTAAAATGCTTTCGGCTCTTTAGCTTGGCGAAATGTCGACTGAGGGGTGACATGATTGAGGTTTACAAGATTATGCCTGGGATAGAGAAGATAGAGAAAGAAGGACTTCACTCCCTTTCTCACAATACGAGAACTCGTGGGCACTCAAGGAAATTGCTGAGCAGTCAGGTTAGAACGGAGAAGAAGGAAGTCGTTCTTCCCCCAAAGGGTGATTCACACATGGAATTCACTGCCACAGGAGGTGGAGGCGGCTGCAAGCATAGACAGTTTCAAGAATGGATTGGATCAACATCTGGAGCAGAGGTCCATCAGTGGCTATTAGCCACAGTGTATTGTTGGAACTCTCTGTCTGGGGCAAGTGATGCTCTGTATTCTTGGTGCTTGGGGGGGGGGGCACAGTGGGAGGGCTTCTAGTGTCTTGGCCCCACTGATGGACCTCCTGATGGTGCCTGGATTTTTCTGGCCACTGTGTGACCCAGAGCGTTGGACTGGATGGGCCATTGGCCTGATCCAACATGACTTCTCTTATGTTATCATGTGGAGCTCAATATCACCTGCTAAAGGACATCCCTTTGTTAGTAGGACTTTTTGATGCCCCCCCCCCCACACTCCCAAACTGCTGGCAACCCTACTGAGCTGTGGAGAAAGGGAAAGGCATGGGATGGTCCTGTTGGTAAAATTTTGAGAAACACTGCTGGAATGAAATGTTGCTTTCCCATCCCACCCCGCCAAAGCCTCAAGATGGGTAGCCGTGTTTGTCTGTCTGTAGCAGGAGAAAAGAGCCAGCATCCAACAGCGCCTTCAAAGGCTAGTTAGCAGCTTTTTGGGAAGAAAGGAACAGTGACTCATGAAAGCTCCTGCCCTTTCACAAGATTTGTTAGTCTTCCAGGCGCTGCTAGACTCTTGCTTTTTTCTGCTGCTGCAGACAGACTAACCCGGCAACCCGTCTCGATCCATCTGAAGAACTGAGCGGCGACTCACGAAAGCTCCTCACTTGTCGCAAATGTCGACAAGGTGCCACTGGATGTTTCTCCCTTTAAAGACATGCAGCTGTGTGGGTGCAGAGAGTGCCCTTTTATTCCTGCAGATCCAATAATAAGCTTGTTGTCCCTCTCTTATGGTGTAAGCTGCTGGGGGCGAACACCTTATTATTTTTAATTGTCATCATCATCGTCATCGAGTGGCACTTTTAAGAGGAACAACATTTCATTCGAGGTATAAGCATGCACCTGAAAGCTTATACCTTGAATAAAACGTCGTTGGACCTCAAGGTGCCACCGGACTCAAACTTTGTTCTGCTGCTTTAGACCAACATGGCTAGCCACCTGAAATAATAATAATAATAATAATAATAATAATAATAATAATAATAATAATAATCAAAACTATAGTCATCATCATCATCATGCCAAAGCAGTTTTCATTGTTCTTTTCCCCTCCATTTTAGCCTCACAACAACGATGTGGGGTAGGTGAGCACCAACAGGTAGGTGAAGCTGAGAACAGGCGTGAGCGGCCCCAGGTCCCCCAGCAAAGCTGCCATGATGGTACAAGTGGGGTTTCGAACTCGGGTCTCCCAGATCCTGGTTCCCCTCCGACTCCTTAACCGCTACACCCTGCTGGGTCTTCCTTGGCCATCAGCCACCCAAATACGTCCTGTCTTTCGGATTCTCGGACAGCAACAGGCAAAGTTTCCAACCAGGGAGGGCGGCAGGCTGGGCTCCAAATGCACCATCTCAGAAAGCGCCCCTGGAATGACTTGTGCACCAGATATTCCCTGGATTCACCTTTCAGCCCAAGGCAGCCGGCTCCAATCAATTGCCTTATCTCCTACCAGAGAATCTCTGGCTTCCCCGATTCCGTTTCTCCAACTCCAGTTGACTTTGGAAAACATCCAAATGCACCTTCTGATTATGACTTTGGTTTGTTTTTTTTAAAAGGGAAGACAAACAGATCCCAACAAAACCCGGGGTGGGGGTGGGAGTGGGGGTGGGGGTGGGACAGAAAACAGGAGGGCTTCACCCACTAACTCACCTCTGTGCGGGATCGTTTGTCCCAGGAGCTCGTGAAGCGACAGGAACAGCGCCAGGAGTCGGGCATACATAGCAATTCCCTTGCGCCTCGGCGGCTACCTTAAACCCCAAACCTTGAAGCGGGCGGAAGCGAGCACAGTCATATTAGAGAATCTCGCCTAGAAGAGTCCAAGAACGCAGCTTTTTATGCCACTCTCGCCTTGAGCAGAGACAACCCCCCCACCACCACCCTGCTTGGTAATATTTCTCTCCCTGCGCAGTTGCGAAATCTCCCAAGTCAGTTTCTCTCCCCTTCTCTTTTTTTCCCCTGCCCTTCCCCAAGTCGTAGATCCTTTCTGACAGGGAGAAAACCAACCCCCCCCCTCCCTCCTCCCTCTCTGGCGCGGGTGCCGCTACTGCCGTCTGGAGGGAAAGTTGTACTCGCTTAAGAGAGGACGGGGAAACTCACGTTGCTGGATTTCAGCGCTGCTGGGATGGCCAAAGTTGTTTCCTGGGTTTGCTCAGAGAGTCGCCAGCTCCCCTTCGGACTTCTTGGAGATGCTCTCCATAGCAGCCCGGAATTAACCCCGGGCAACTTCTCAAAGCCTGGATATTTTGAGGATCATCTGCTGCTGGTTGTAAGGGATCTAAAAAGGGTCCAGGCCAATAGGTGTGAAAAGCCTCCGCTTGAGACCCTGGAGAGCCGCTGCCAGTCTAAAGAAGACAAGACTGACTTGGATGGACCCAGGGTCTGATTCAGTAGAAGGCAGCTTCATAGGATCATATCTGGCTGCTATCGAGAGCACAGCCACAGCATCCGGTGGGGGATTTGGCAACTCTTTGAAAGGGACTTTTTTTTTTTTTAAAATCTGGGTACTCTTCAGTGGCAGCAGAAAGTTGGCATCTTTTTGGCAGGGAAATCAGGAATGTAACATGAAATTGCTGAGCAGGCGGGTTAGAACGGATAAAAAGAAGTCCTTCTTCACCCAAAGGGTGATTCGCACTGGAATTCACTGCCGCAGTGAGTCAGTGACAGCTACACACATCAAGAGGGGATTGGATCAACATCTGGAGCAGAGGTCCATCAGTGGCTATTAGCCACAGCGTATTGATGGAACACTGTTTGGGGCAGTGATGCTCTGTATTCTTGGTGCTTGGAGGGGGGGCAACAGTGGGAGGGCTTTTAGTGTCCTGGTTCCCCTGGTGGACCTCGTGATGGTGCCTGGTGTTTTTTTGGCCACTGTGTGACACAGAGTGTTGGACTGCATGGGCCATGGTCTGATCCAAAATGGCTTCTCTTAGGTTCTTAACATGAGAAGAGCCCTGAAGGATCAGACCAGTGGTCCTTCTAGTCCACACACTGGCCAATCCGTTCCTCTGGAGGGTTGACAAAAGGGCAGAGAGGCCAGGGCCTTCCCCTGATGTTGCCTCCTGGTTCTGGGATTCAGAGGGTGACTGCCTCTGAGCATGGAGGTTCCCTAGAGGCACCATAGCTACCAGCCACTGATAAGACCTCTCCTCCATGAATGGTCTGATCCCTTTTTAAAGCCATCGCTCTGGCAGCAAATCCCGCATTTTAATCACTCGCTGAGGACAGAAGTATTCGCTTAATCAAGTGTTTGGGGAAGCTTCAGGTGCTAAACGTCTGCCTACCAGGCTGATGTTAAAGACACAGAAATGCAACTAGAAAAGAATGTGACAATCTCACAAGATCGAAGACGCAAGAAAACCTCAGCTTCTTTACTCAGAAAAATGCTCCTCTAAGGCCAGATGTGGGATTTAGTTTGAAAGCAAATGCAGGTAGAGTTTGTGGCCTTGAGGTTGCCAGCTTCCCCCCCCAGCAGGGCTCTTGTGCCTTGCGCATCTGCTCACCTAGAGACACTTCCCCCTGCAGAGAAATTCAATGATGCCATCTCTTTTGCCAGTTTGGTGTAGTGGTTAAGTGTGCGGACTCTTATCTGGGAGAACCGGGTTTGATTCCCTACTCCTCAACAGCTGCTGGAATGGTCTTGGGTCAGCCATAGCTAGCTATCGCAGGAGTTGTCCTTGAAAGGGGAGCTGCTGTGAGAGCCCTCTCAGCCCAAACCACCTCACAGGGTGTCTGTTGTGGGGGGAGAAGATATAAGAGATTGTAAGCTGCTCTGAGTCTCTGATTCAGAGAGAAGAGCGGGGTCTAAATCTGCAGTCTTCTTCTTTTGAGTTTTGCTTGTACGCCAGCCTTCAAAGGCACAGGCGCTCTGCCAGAAGAAAACGTTGGCAACCTCTGGCCAGCAGTTCTGTGTGTGTTTCCCAGGAAGTTTGACCCGCAGACCTCCAGGATCAACATTTATACTATCCCATTCACAAGTCAAGCCTTTGCTTCTCTTCCCTTTTCCTCTTCGATTACGTCACTGCAGCCTCAAACCTATTATGGGGGGAGTTTGGCTCTTCCCCTTCCGTGTTATTGGTCTCCAGAGGAAACTCTGTCCAAAGAAACATCACTCACAGCTCCTATAAATCGCTCCCAGGCCTCCAAAATTTGGGGATCGTTTCCTCTTGCAATCCCTCCCTTTTAAAACGCATCTGCCGTCGGTCGCTGGTTCGGAGCGATGGATTTCGTTCCTCCCCACCCAGAGTCCGAACCCATCCAAGCGTCTGGGGGAACAGATGCCTTTTTCGTGCAGTTATCCGGAGGAATTTTAATAGCAGCCTACTCCCTTCCACCAAGATGGCTTTTAAAACAGTTTAAAAAAAAAAAGTTTGACTCCGTTTGGAAAAACAGGTAGCTCGTAGCCCAGACTAGCCTCATCTTGTCAGGCTTTTGGAAGCTAAGCAGGGTCAGCCCTGGTTAGTATTTGGATGGGAGACCATGTAACTATACAGTAGTTATCAAAGATTTCAGGTTTTCACGGCTGGCATCATCATTAGGGTTTGTAGAATCTTTCGGGCTCAAGTGCCGTGTTCTACTGGAGAAAGTTTCTCCAGTAGAACACGGCACTTGAGCCCGAAAGATTCTACAAACCCTAATATACAGTAGCTGTTGCGTATGTGGACGAACGATGCTATTACCTGTGTCCCTGCCTGGCTCCTTGGAGCCTTGAGGACTGAATTAGGGGACTCGGGAACAATGGGCAGTCGGATCCAAATCCCCGCTGCCCTGCTCCAATCACAGGCCCCCTGCTGGTTTGAATGCTCCAATGGCGTCCAAGTATGGGAACCTTGAACTGAATATAGTTGGCTCTGTTGGCCCAGTAAGCCAGTCTTAGGGCGTTTTCCCACGGAGCTTACCACGGAGCGACGGCCCTCTTCACCGCGCAGCGTCTGCGCGGATTTCCCACCAACTGCTCCGCAGAACCAGGAAGAGCCGTGGCTTTTGTGTCGCTAACTGGTTTTTAGCGGTTTACATTTGCGACGCAAAAGGCCCGGCACTTCCTGGTTCTGCGGAGCGGTTGGTGGGAAATCCGCGCAGACGCTGCGCGGTGAAGAGGGACGTCGCTCCGCAGTAAGCTCCGTGGGAAAACGCCCATAGAGTTCAGCCGTTACCTGGCTTCGGATTCAGCAGGAGCTCAGAGGAGCACAGCTCCTGGACCTTTCTGAGGGTTCCACCTCCTCCTCCCCACCTTGTCCATTGAATAGTCAGTGCAGCTGCATAACAATCCCTGGATGAGCTCCACCACCTCTTTTTCTACAAAATGACTCCTGGCTGTTACTATGCTGTACTGAATAAAGAGAACTATGTCCACTACAACTGTGTCTCCTCCTTGCATTGAACCCATTATATCAGGGGTGGCCAACGGTAGCTCTCCAGATGGTTTTTTTTTTGCCTACAACTCCCATCAGCCCCAGCCAGCATGGCCAATGGCTGGGGCTGATGGGAGCTGTAGGCAAAAAGCATCTGAAGAGCTACCATTGGCCACCCCTAGACTATATTCTCTCTCTCGGCTTGACTTCGCGAACGAAGATTTAAGAAGGGTGCAGTAGTCCACGTCTGCTGCAGGCTCGCTGGTGGCTGACAAGACCAATGCGGGACAGGCAGGTCCGGCCACAGTGGCTGCAGGGAAAAGTCTGATTTGGGGTTGGTGCTGTAGCAGTGCGATTCTTCCTCAATCTCCTTTTGTCCTCAAAACCAGCTATGCGTGCGTTCTCAAAGGAAGAGACAGCCTGGTGGATGGTATGCCTCCATGCTTTGTGATCTGAGGCTAGGTCAGACCACTGGTGATGGTTGATGCGACAGGTGCCAAGGGCCTTGTACCTCTTCTTTGGTGCCCCTCTATTTCGATGGCCGGTGGAAAGTTCGCCATACAGGGCAATCTTGGGAAGGCGGTGGTTTTCCATCCTGGAAATATGCCCTGCCCAGCGCAGCTGCGTCTTCGCCTAGACTATATTATCATATTGTTAATTTACTACGTTGCTTGGAGCATTTGTACCGTGTAGGGATCCCTTTAAGGAATGCTGTTAAGCGTCTGCACCTGTTTCTTAGTATTCATGAATGTGGGTTGTCGGGGCAAAGGGCAAGACCTGTACACTAGTCACTTGGATGTGTGTTAAAGTTTGGAATCTTGCCATGCTCTGAATCAATAATTGAAGGTATGCAGATATACGAGTTGCAAAATGTTGGGAAGTGATTTTAAAAGGTTTTTTTAAAAATGCACTCATGTTGTTATTTTTCCACACAGCTAGTCAAAGCTGAAAGTGAAACGAGGGAAAATAAAGCACGGCCTTGTCGCTGCGCTGTGGTGCTGCGTTGAGAGAACTGTACTGGAACTTGAATATTATTTGGATTTCTCAGGAGACCTGCTGGACTGAGGATTCCTATGGCATTGAAGGACTGTGTGTTGTGGATGCTTTTGAGCTGTGGTGCTGGAGAAGACTCTTGAGAGTCCCTTGGACTGCAAGAAGATCAAATCAGTCAGTCCTAAGGGAAATTAACCCAGACTGTTCCCTGAAAGGTCAGATGCTGTAGCTGAAGCTCAAATACTTTGGCCACCAACTGAGAAGGGAGCCCTCCCTGGAGAAGATCCTGATGCTAGAAAAGACAGAAGGCAAAAGAAGAAGGGGGAGGCAAAAGTTGAGATGGCTGGACAGCGTTACTGATGTAACAAACACGAATTTGAGCAGACTTCGGAGGATGGTGGAAGACAGGAGGGCCTGGCGTGACTTTGTCCATGGGGTCGCAAAGAGTCGGACTCGACTGTGCGACTGAACAACAAATGTGGAACGGACATTTATTTGGACTTTAAAACATTAAACTTCGGTCCTCACTTTGTCCAATTAGATGGTGTTCCAAATATCAGAGCATGTTTGTAAGAGTGTTTTGTATGAGAGTGTTTGAATATATTGTAATTTTGCCTGATTGTTTGTTTTTGAGTTATTTTGGAGGCTGGTTATCACGGAAACCTTGGTTTCTCTCCAGCAGGACCAGATCTACACGTTTTTCTGAGGGGAGGGGGGTTTAAAAAAGCATCCCCTTATGGGCCAATTCTATTTTATAAGCCCATAGAATAGAATGGACTCCGTACCCAATTTGGCACCCCCCCTCAGGTGGCGCCTGGGACAAGGACACCCCCTACCCCTCTCTAGATCCGTCCCTGCTCTCCAGCTACTCTCTGCCACGATTCTCTGTTTGGTTGCACATTCTCTAGGTGGGACCTGGAGATCTCTCAGAATTGCAACTCCAGTTTGGTGTAGTGGTTAAGTGTGCGGACTCTTACCTGGGAGAACCGGCTTTGATTCCCCACTCCTCCACTTGCACCTGCTAGCATGGCCTTGGGTCAGCCATCACTCTGGCAGAGGTTGTCCTTGAAAGGGCAGCTGCTGTGAGAGCCCTCTCAGCCTCACCCACCTCACAGGGTGCCTGTTGTGGGGGAGGAAGGTAAAGGACATTGTGAGCCGCTTTGAGACTCTTCGGAGTGGAGAGCGGGATAGAAATCCAATATCTTCTTCTTCTTCTTTTCCAGACCACAGAGGTCAGTTCCTCTGGAGGCAATGACTGCACTGAAGGGTGGAATCTACGGCATTGTACCCACTGAGGCTCCTCCCCCGTCAAAGCCCTCCCCTTCACTGGCTCCACCCCCAAATCTCCAGGAATATCCCAATGTGGAACTGGCCACCCCTAGACTAAAAAGCTGAAATAGAGCGTTAGACCCTTTGGAGGGAGAAGCAGACAGCATTGCAAGTAGTACAATTCATGTCCATGTTCTGGAAACGCGTTGCAGTCTAGCTCAGCTCTCTGCGCCCCCCTCCAAAACGGGTCTCTCCCCAGCAAATTAATAACAGGTGCTTCTTCTAGAAGAGCATCAATATTTCTTTGGAATATTCAGCCACAGCCTCTCTAGAGGCCTTCTCGAGTAGGGTTGACAATCCCCAGGTGGGGCAGGGGAAAGGTACCAAAACCTCCGCGAAAACCAGCTTCAACAGTAAAGAAACTGAAGCGTAATTTACACAACTGAACATATCAAAAGTGAAATAAATCATGATTTAAAGTGACAGAGCACTGACCACACCCGTATCCATAGTCCTTAAGTCTTTAAGCATGAAATTTCTTGAACTGACGATCCGGGATGTGGTGAAAAAAAAAGGTCGATAATCAAACGGAGTGCAATGCTCCAATCTTTCTGGCGAACAGATGAGCAGAATGATGTAATGCAGCAAGGCAGGAATGGCCAACGGTAGCTCTCCAGATGTTTTTTGCCTACAACGCCCATGCTGGCTGGGGCTGATGGGAGCTGTAGGCAAAAAACATCTGGAGAGCTACCGTTGGCCACCCCAGCGGCAAGGCGTCAGAACGTGACAGGGTTGCGCTTTTCTCTCTGTTTCACATAGCGGTTCAACGAGCTTCACGAGTACGTTACTAAAATTCTTTCCTAGGAGAGCAACGCTTCAATATTCTTAGAGATGTAAGCGTTGCTCTCCTAGGAAAGAACTTTAGTAATGTACTCTTGGAGCTCGTTGAAGCGCTATGTGAAACGGAGAGAATAACGCAACTCTGTCGCGTTCTGATGCCCTGCTGCGTTACACCCGTTCTGCTCATCTGTTCGCCAGAAAGATTGGAGCGTTGCACTCCGTTTGAATATCGACCTTTTCCCACCACAGCCCGGATCTTCAGTTCTAGAAATTTCATGCTTAAAGACTTAAGTACTATGGATACGGGTGTGGTCAGTGTTCTGTTCACTTTAAATTGAGATTTATTTGATATGATTAATCGTGTTATAAGGATTTGTAAATTACGCTTCAATTTCTTTACCGTTGAAGCTGGTTTCCGCGGAGGTTTTCGTACCTTTCCCCTGCTCCACGTATCTGCGCTTCTCTGTTGTGTTGCTAAATCCCCAGGGGGGGCAGGGGATCCCCCGGTTTGGAGGTCCTCCTCCCGCTTCAGGGTCATCAGAAAGCAGGGGGGGGGGGATGTCTGCTGGGCACTCCATTATTTCCTATGGAGACCCATTCCCATAGGGTATAATGGTGAATTGGTCCGCGGGTATCTGGGGCTCTGAGGGAGCTGTTTTTTTTAGGTAGATGCACCAAATTTGCAGCACAGCATTTGGAGCCTCTACCCAAAATACCCCCCAAGTTTCAAAAAGATTGAACCAGGTGGTCCAATTCTATGAGCCCCAAAATAAGGCACCCCTATCCATCATTATTTCCTATGTGGTCCCTTTAAATGTGACGGCCAGAACTCCCTTTGGAGTTCAGTCATGCTTGTCACACCCTTGCTCCTGGCTCCACCCCCATGTCTCCTGGCTCCACCCCCAAAGTCCCCAGATATTTCTTGAATTGGACTTGGCAACCTTATTCTCAAGGTGTCTTTTAAGCAAAACTGGACAATAACATCATGCAACCAAAGCAGAAAAACAAACCATGGGGATTTAAAAGGGAGGGGGGGAAACACCAGACATAAAACCATACTGAACAGCTGCAAACTGTAGGGGTTTTTTAAAAATCAGGCTAGAAACAGATTATTAAAACAGCCAAAACCATTCAGTACTTGGGTAAAAAGAAACAGTTTGGCCCGGCATGCCAGCAACCAGGTGAGGCCTAGAGATGTCCTGGAATGCAGGGCTTTTTTTGTAACAGGAACTCCTTTGCATATTAGGTCACACACCCCTGATGTAGCCAGTCCTCCAAGAGCTTCCAGTAGGCCCTGTAAGAAGAGCCCTGTAGGCTCCAGGAGGATTGGCTACATCAGGGATGTGTGGCCTAATGTGCAAAGGAGTGAAGAAGACTGCAGATTTATACCCTGCCCTTCTCCCTGAATCAGAGACTCAGAGTAGCTTACAATTTCCTATATCTTCTCCCCCCCACAACAGATGCTCTGTGAGGTGGGTGGGGCTGAGAGAGCTCTCACAGCAGCTGCCCTTTCAAGGACAACTCCTACGAGAGCTATGGGTGACCCAAGGCCATTCCAGCAGCTGCAAGCGGAGGAGTGGGGAATCAAACCCGGTTCTCCCAGATAAGAGTCCACATGCTTAATCATTACACCAGACTGGCTCTCACTATACCGAAACAGTCGCTTCGAAGGGAGGTTTCTATGGCATTATATACCCTGCTAAGATCTTTCCTCCCCCCAAACCCTGACCACCCCAAGCTTCAGTCCAGAATCTCCAGGAATTTCCCAACCCAGAGCTGACAACCACACTGAAGTAAGGAGCCCTTCCATCGTGCCCAGATCTGGCTTCATCGAAGTTTCTGTTGCGTATAAGACGAAAACATTGAAGGCAATCAAGGGCCAAAGAAGCTGGACATCTAACCAGTAAGAGGGTGGGGTCGGCTGGGTGAGAGTCTTCTCTCAACCCTTTCCCTCCCAGACCCTCTTGCATGCAGAGTTGCAATATCCAGCAATCAGAGGACTCAGAGAGTGAGCATGCAGGGAAAAGACAGGTCGGGAGCCAACAACAGGCAGCTCCTCCCAGAAGCCCTGAGTTCCAGCCTCTGCCCCACCTGAGGGCATACCAATGCTGGCCCCAACGCATCTCCCAGAAAACTGGATTACAACATCAGGAAACTGTGGAACTCTGAGAGCATCATCTGTTAAAGAAACAGTGCAAGCATCAAAAGCAATCAGCCCACAGGTTTCACCGGTAATAAAGTCAGAATCCTGATTAAGAACATAAGAGAAGCCATGTTGGATCAGGCCAATGGCCCATCCAGTCCAACACTCTGTGTCACATAAGAACATAAGCGAAGCCATGTTGGATCAGGCCAATGGCCCATCCAGTCCAACACTCTGTGTCACATAAGAACATGAGAAGCCATGTTGGATCAGGCCAAAGGCCCATCCAGTCCAACACTCTGTGTCACATAAGAACATAAGAGAAGCCATGTTGGATCAGGCCAATGGCCCCTCCAGTCCAACACTCTGTGTCACACAGTGGCCAAGAAAACCAGGTGCTATCAGGTGGTCCACCAGTGGGGCTAAGACACTAGAAGCCCTCCCACCGTTGCCCCCCCAAGCACCAAGAAGACAGAGCATCACTGCCTCAGACAGAGTGTTCCATCTATACCCTATGGCTAACAGCCACTGATGAACCTCTGCTCCATATGTTTATCCAATCCCCTCTTGAAACTGTCTGTGCTTGTAGCTGCCACCACCTTCTGCAGCAGTGAATTCCATGTGTTAACCACCCTTTGGATGAAGAAGGACTTCCTTTTATCCGTTCTCACCCAACTGCTCAGCAATTTCATTGAGTGCCTACGATTTCTTGTATTGTAAGAAAGGGAGGAAAGGACTTCTTTCTCAGCCTTCTCTATCCCATGCATAATCTCGCAAACTTCGATCATGTCACCCCTCAGTTGACGTTTCTCCAAGCTAAAGAGCCCCAAGCGTTTCAACCTTTCTTCATAGGGAAAGTGTTCCAACCCTTGAATCATTCTAGTTGCCCTCTTCTGCACTTTCCCCCAATGTTTCTTTTTCTAAAAGGCTCTGAAAAGATTCTAAAAGGCTCAGCAAATATTTTCACTGTGCAAGCAGTCTGCTTCAAGAGGCAGATGAATACAACCCATCCCAGGTAGGGGCTGCCTAGTCCGGACTCCTGTCCAGGATGCAAAGAACACTGTGCCACCTTTGTGTCACGTTCTCGGGGTGCAGGCAGGCAGGAGTCCAAAGCCAGTCCAAAGTCAAAGTCCAGGAAGTCAAGCAGGAGACAAGTCACCAATGCAGAATCACAAACCGGAATCAGAAGTCAATGTCCAAAAGCCAAAAGGTCAGGGTGCCAAGGAAATCAAGCAGGTCAGGATCAGGAAGGAGCGTGGATGCAAGCCAGAGAGTAGACTTGTTGCTTCCACAAGGTTGCCATGTCCTGGGTGGGAGCTATATGGGAGTCTCAATCAGCCTGCTCCCTGGGTGTCAGTGACTTTGCTAGAACTCAGGGCTGAGAGATCTGAAGCATCGGCGTGCCTCATGTCTTCGCTCTGAAAGTTCTTTCTGGAGCCTGCTTCGAACTCTTGAGATGGGAGGAGGAGAGCTTGGAGGAGATTGATCGTCAACAGTTGACACTGGTGCCTGGAGAGTGATTGATGGGCCAGCTGCTGTTTGTTCAGCTGAGGAACTGGATGGCAACTCTTCCAGGTCTGTTAACCCTTCCAGCTCCTCCTCGTCAGAGCTCATGACACCTTGCCACACACCCCCTAGCTCTTCTTCCAGGGGTTGGCACACGTCTGCACCGGCCTGGAAAGCTGGCAGCAGCAGGCACCCTGCCCATCCCTCCGCTGTTATGATATGAAAGCCACCCCGGCTTTGCCAGGCCTTGCATCTGGCTCCCAGCGCCGAAATATTATCTGCGTGACTCAAGCTCACATGCCCATTAATTGAGACTGTCCAAAATAATCCTGCAGATTTAAGGAAGCTCTGAGCTGATGGGTGGTATTACTCAAGAAATGAAAAAGATTTCTGGTAGGGTTGTTAGGTTCCCCTAGCCCACCGGTGGGGGCCAGAAGGTTGAGAAGTTCTTGGAGTTTTAGGGGTGGAGCCTGGCAGGGCTTTTTTCTGGTAGCAGGAACTCCTTTGCATATTAGGCCACACATCCCTGATGTAGCCAATCCTCCTGGAGCTTACAGTGGACCCTGGAATAACAGCCCTGTAAGCTCTTGGAGGATTGGCTACATCAAGGAGGTGTGTCCTAATATACACAGAAGTTCCTGCCACAAAAAAAGTCCTGGTGTCAATGCAGAACCTCCATGCTCAGAGGCAGTGTGCCAAGGGCTTTTGTTGTAGCAGAAACTCCTTTCTGCTTTCCAGAACCTTTACATTTTATGGTGCTCTTTCTTTCTTACTCCGCCCTCCCTCAAATCCTTGCTTCTGGGTTCCCTGGTTCAAACCTGTGAGAATTTTGCTGGAGTCTTAAGATTCGACAAACTTTTCTAATATTCCCCCCCCCCCCAAAAAAAATGGAAAATAACAAAACATAGAAAGCAGACGGATGGAGATCTTCCCCAAGCCGCTTTGCCCACGTTGGAGAAAGTCATTTAACAAGTATGATGGGAGAAAGGTTTGATTATGACAATTCTAATTCAAGAAGTGTTTGAAGGTAAATGCTGAGCTGAGAGAATTTCATACACCTTCCAGTGATGACAGGGGGGTGCGGCCTAATATGGAAATGAGTTATACAAATGAGTTGTGCTGACTCCGGCACTTCTTTTTCTATGAAATGACCCCCCCGGGCGCAGTGAACTAAAATCAACCGTTTGAGGCGGCCTTGAGATGCAGTTTGGATCTGAGCACTGGGTTATAAATAGCACCGGTGAATCATCCCCCTTGTTTTCGGCCTGCGGAGTCAGAGACAAGTCCAGAGGTCAACAGGGGCCGTCAGAGGTCTCCCCTTTCAGGCCTGCAGATCTTGTTGCACTACGCCGGGCCTCCAGGATTCCCAGCTATGATGACGAAGGAGGAGCCGCCCACAGGGTCAGACGGGAAAGACATTTTTCTTCCGGAAACATCCTCGTACCGCCCCGGTCATCCCCAGATGACTAGCTACTTGCCCTCAGGGCTACGGCTGGTGTGGAGTGTGAGGGAGAAGTGCTTTATTGTGTACCATGAATCGTGATGCATCTCTATGCGCATTGCACCATCTCACCAAAGGATTTTTTTTGGGGGGGGTGGTGGTATTTTGTATATTTGTGTGGAGGAACAGCAGTGTCAGATTAACAATTAGGCCAAGTAGGCACTGGCCTGTGGGCCCCCACACCTTTAGGGGCCCCAGGCTGGCTTCCCCCCTAGTTTTCCCCCTGCTTGCAGCCAGCAACTGAGCCGCTCTTTGCCCGACTTTAGGGTTGCCAATCCCCAGGTGGGGGCAGGGGATCCCCCGATTGAAGGCCCCCCCCCGCTTCAAGGTCGTCAGAAAGCAGGGGGAGGGGAGAGAAATATCTGCTGGGAACTTTATTATTCCCTATGGAGATATATTCCCATAGAAAATAATGGAGAATTGATCCGCGGGTATCTGGGGCTCTGGGGGAGCTGTTTTTTGAGGTAGAGGCCCCAAATTTGCAGCATGGCATCTAGCGCCTCTCCCCAAAATATCCCCCAAGTTTCAAAAAGATTGGACCAGGGGGTCCAATTCTATGAGCCCTGAAAGAAGGTGCCCCTATCCTAATTTCCTATGGATGGAAGGCATTGAAAAGGTGTGCCGTCCCTTTAAATGTGATGGCCAGAACTCCCTTTGGAGTTCAATTATGCTTGTCACAGCCTTGATCTTGGCTCCACCCAAAATGTCTCCTGGCTCCACCCCCAAAGTATCCTGGCTCCACCCCCAAAATCCCCAGATATTGCTTAAATTGGACTTGGCAACCCTACCCGACTTGCCTGGGGCGGCTGCTGTTGGCGTCCTCACCCAGTTTGCCTCTCTCTGCCTCTCCCCCGCAGCTTTCTCGAAGGGGCTTTTGAGAAGGTGCCTGCAGGCTTCAGTGAGGGCTGCGGGCGGCAGGGTGGGCAGAGAGGCTCTGAGATAATTTGCAAGGGACCCCCTGAGATTTTGACTGCCTAGGGGCCGCCACAGGGCTTAATCCGGCACTGAGGGCCAGCCCTAAACTCTCTGGCACTCTAGGTAAGGCTGACTTCTGGCATCCCACTCCTGTGCTGATAACATCACTGAATCACATGAGGGCACCAAATTTAGTACACCTTCCGGTGATGACAGGGGTGTAGGGTTGCCAAGTCCAATTTAAGAAATATCTGGGGACTTTGGGGGTGGAGCCAGGAGACTTTGGGGGTGGAGCCAGGAGACTTTGGGGGTGCCCTTGGCAATCACCTAGTTCGCTTATTGACAAGGCTAGCGCCGTGTGTGTGAGTTTGCACCTGGATGTCATGTCAACCTTTGGTGACTGACCCCTACTGGTGGACTGGAGGATCTTCAGAGAGGTGGCTGAATAAAGCCTGCCCCTGCATTCCTAACTGCTGGTTTTCCAAGGAGGTCTCCCCTCCAAGTAATTGCCAGAGTTGACCTTGCTAAGCTGCTTCTTTTTTTTTTTAACTTTCCCAAGATTTTATCGATGAACTATATTGACAATACAGAACAGATATATGAAGAAGCATGTTAACAACCTGCGATAGAAATTACCGAGCTTACAAGCGCAATAAATCCTGCGCCAAAAAATGCAACATGACGATATCATCAGGAGCAAAAGACTTCTTTGTGTAACCAAGGTAATGCATGGAATATTTTTCGAAAACTGATTCTGAGGTACTGTCTGACTGCGCCCCGTATCTGATGATGCTGATGATAAGAAATATGAAAGAAGAAAGAAAGGGAACTAAGAATAAAACTTGCTTTGTTTGTGAGATCTGATGAGATTTGGGTTTGCCTGGGCTTTCCAGGGCAGGGCCTCACCAAAGGATTTTCTGCAAATGCCACCTCTGGGATGGCTTTAGCCAAGGGGAAAGGAAAGGTCCCTTGTGCAAGCACCAGTCGTTTCCGACTCTGAGGTGTCGTTGCTTTCACAACATTTTCATGGCAGACTTTCTACGGGGTGGTTTGCCATTGCCTTCCCCAGTCATCTACGCTTTCCCCCCAGCAGCTGGATACTCATTTTACTGACCTCGGAAGGATGGAAGTCTGAGTCAACCTCGAGCCAGCTACCTGAAAACCCAGCTTCCGCCGGGGATCGAACTCAGGTCGTGAGCAGAGCTTAGGACTGCAGCACTGCAGCTTTAACGCTCTGCGCCAAGGGACCGAATGGCAAAAGGGGGAGGGGAGGAGAGAGAGAGAGACTTCACCCCATCTTCCTCTGGCATTTTCTTGCTGTAAAAAGTCACTGCAAAAAAGTCCTTCAAAAAGTCACTGCTTGATCATTGTTTCGCCCTTGCGTGTGTGGGGGGTGGGTGCGAATACCTGTAAGTTTTCCCAAGCAGAAGGAAAGCCAGCTCAGGGTTGTCTTCTCTGTTGAGGACATTCCAGGAGCACAAGGGGTCTGAGTCTTCACTCCCCTCACCCCTAAAAAAAAAACACCAACCCTCGAAGGGTTTTGAGTTACACTTTTGGTCGGAGATCCAGCCACTGATCTCTTCAAAAGGTAACTAGATCAGTGGTGGAAGGAAGTGCCATCAAGTAACAGCTGACTTATAGAGACTCTGTAGGGCAGGGTTGGCAAAGACTGGCTTAGGAGTCAAAGACTGTGGCTCAGGCTCCTTCACACAGATTGTGTGGCTCCCAAAGCCCCACTGCCCTGTCGGCTTTGGTTCACAGGTTTGGTTCACAGGGCTTCTTCTTTTTAAGCAGGAACTCCTTTGCATATTAGGCCACACCACCCTGATGTAGCCAATCCTTCAAGAGCTTACAATAGTAACGTCAGGGACCTTTCTATCTGTGGGACCGCCTTTCCCCATATATTCCCCAGAGAGCACTGCGTTCAGGGACAAAAAATCTGTTGCCCATCCCTGGACCAAAGGAGGCCAGGTTGTGTTTGACATGAGCCAGGGCCTTCTCGGTTGCAGCACCAGGATTATGGAATGCTCTCCCAGAGGCCATAAGGGCCCTGCGGGACCTTCCTACATTCTGCAGGGCCTGTAAGACTGAATTGTTTCGACAGGCCTTCGAGGTTTAAACTGAGAGAGAGAGAGCTGCCACCTGACCTCAGTAAAGTACTCGGGGATCACCGTCTGAAAAGCAGAACCGCTGATATAGTAACGATACAGCACCATGAAATAGCTTTAATTTTTTTTTTAAATTGTGTTAATGTTTTATAGATTTTATTGACATATTGTTCTTAATTTGTGTAAATGAATGTTGTAAGCCGCCCTGAGTCCACTTGCGGAGAGGGCGGGATAGAAGTTTAATGTAATAAATAAATAAATAGGCCCTGTAATGAGAGTTCTGTAAGCTCTTGAAGGACTGGCTACATAAGAGGGGAGTGGCCTAATATGCAAAGGAGATCCTGCTACAAAAAAATATCCTGGGTTTTCGCCCAAGGAAGATGCGAAATTGAAAGAGGGCGTTTTGGTTGAAAGTGCAGGGCTAAGAAGAAGAAGAATTGCAGATTTATAACCCCGCCCTGCTCCCTGAATCAGAGACTCAGAGCAGCTTACAATCGCCTATGTCTTCTCCCCCCACAACAGACACCCTGTGAGGTGGGTGGGGCTGAGAGGGCTCTCACAGCAGCTGCCCTTTCAAGGACAACCTCTGCCAGAGCTATGGCTGACCCAAGGCCATTCCAGCAGCTGCAATTGGAGGAGTGGGGAATCAAACCCAGTTCTCCCAGATAAGAGTCCACGCACTTAACCACTCCACCAAACTGGCTCCAAACTTATCCTGACTAGGGAAGGGTCCAACAGAAAATAGCTTTGTCCTGAGGTTCTAGCTTTCTAGCTAGGGGTGCTATTATTTCTTTCCAACCGAAATCCCCAAGCTTTGGATCCTACTCCTGGTCAAAGACCTGGGAACTATACCAGACCCTTGGTTTCCCTTATGGAACGTGGGCAGAGAAGAAGCAGAAAAGGGGTTATTCGAGGTGGAATCTTTCACGCTTTTCTGTCCCCCTGAGTGACTCCATCACAAAGGCAAGCTAACACAGGATGAGGTCCCGGTTCCTATTTGTACTCGGCGCCTGGTGGTCGCTCCACCAGATCGCTTTGGATCAGAACGCCAGTCGCTTGAAGGCACCTCGGGGCGGCCGGCCTGTCGCACAGCACCAGCCAGTCAGGGCGAAAAGCAAACCCAAAATGACTTCTCAGCCAACGTGGCATTCTGAAGAGCCGGGGAAAGGACGGGAACGGCTCCCCGCTTTTGGAATGACACTGTACGGCTGCCAGACTGGGTAGGAGGTGGGACGGAGATGCAAAGAGAGACACAAAACAAAACGAGCAAGAGCTCTTTTGTGCGATGCCCTCGAGCCGCCCGGGTGATATTTCTGGGGATGTCCAATTCTGTTGCCAACCTGGGTTTTTTTAGAAAAAAAACGGCCTTCTTCCGTGACTGTGGAGCAGAATTATGGGAACCGGTTGTGATGTTAGAGCGTTCAGCGAGATGCACGAAAAAAGGTCTCAGGACAGCAATGCATGGCTCTGAACTCCCTGTTGTTCCTTACAGCAAGAGAGAGCCAGTTTGGTGTAGTGGTTAAGTGTGCGGACTCTTATCTGGGAGAACCAGGTTTGATTCCCCCACTCCTCCACTTGCACCTGCTGAAATGGCCTTGGGTCAGCCATAGCTCTGGCAGAGGTTGTCCTTGAAAGGGCAGCTGCTGTGAGAGCCCTCTCCAGCCCCACCCACCTCACAGGGTGTTTGTTGTCGGGGAGGAAGGTAAAGGAGATTGTGAGCCGCTCTGAGACTCTTCGGAGTGGAGGGCGGGATATAAATCCAATATCTTCTTCTTCTTCTACAACAACCTTGCGAGGTATATTAGGCTGACAGGCTGTGACATACATGCCCCTCCCCTCCTCATTTTATCTTCACGTCACCCCTGTGAGGTAGGACAGGTAGGCTGAGAGGCAGTGTGCACATCATGGCACCCTCTCTCCCGATTTTAACCTCACGACCAGGGGTCGTTTTGTAGAAAAATAGGTGGTGGAGCTCATCCAGGGGTTGTTATGCAGCTGCACCTACTATTCAATGGACAAGGTGGGAAGGAGGAGGTGGAATGCTCAAAAAAGTTCAGGAGCTGTGCTCCTGTGAGCTCCGGCTGAATCTGAGGCCTGCTCACGACACCCCTTTGAGGTAGGTTAGGGCAAGAGGTGGTGATCAGCCCAAAGTCACCCAATGAGTTTTGTGGCAGAAGAGGAATCTGGGTCCCCCATACCCCAATTCTACCACTCTGAGTTCCTTGGTGAGCAGGATAAAAATCTAACAGAATAACATAGTTGATATCCGGATGCTAGAACCAGGAGGAATTCGGCAGGCGTGGGTGGAGCCCAGGGCTTTTTTTAATAGCAGGAACCCCTTTGCATATTAGGCCACACCCCTTGATGTAGCCAATCCTCCTGGAGCTTACAGAGCTTTTAGTAAAGGGCCTACTGTTAACTCCTAATATGCAAAGGAGTTCCTGCTACAAAAAGCCCTGGCAGAAGCTGGTGGGTCACACCTTTAAAAAGCCTCAGTTTCCAAGTTGGTCATTCATGGAAGATCTTTAAAAAGGTGGCTTGCCAGAGGTAGGGATGCCAACTTCCAGGGGGAACCTGGGGAACTTCCAGAATTATTGCTCATCTCCAGACCATAGAGATCAGTTCTCCTGGAGAAAGTGGATGCTTTGGAGGGTGGAGTTTCCGGCACCGCATGGCTTGGAGAATGCATTCAAAGTTAAAGTTGTTTTCTCTCCGCCTCTCTCTTCCTCCTTTCCCCCCATCTATTTTCCTTCCTTCCTTCCTGTGCTGTGGCTTGCAAACATTTGACGTTCATGTCTTGCGGCTCTCAGACATCTGACCAGGCCTTGAATCCAGCAGGAGCTTACAGGAGCACAGCTCCTGAACCTTTCTGAGGCTTCTCCCTCTTCCTCCTCACCTACCTACCTCGTCCATTGAATAGCAGCTGCAGCTGCATAACAATCCCTGGATTAGGAGAGCGGGCAGCCGGAGCTTTGCCACGCCCCCAGCAGCCCTCATTAACCCCTGGAGAAGCCCACGCCACCCTTTCTCCACTGATGTGATTTTGGGCAGCAGGTGGCTTGCTGGCCTTTTGACTGTGGAGGAGGCCAGCCAAGGAGAGCCTCAGGTCAGCAAGGCCTGCTTGGGCTGACTGGATCTCTAGCCAGCCCAAGCAGGCTTTGCTCAGCTGGGGCTCTCCTCTCCTGTGTCGGGTTGCTTTTGGCTGGTGGGGAGGGTGGCATATGCTAATGAGTTATGCTAATGAGCTCCACCACCTGTTTTTCTACAAAACGAGCCCCGCGTCTGACAGTTATTCTATGTGACTCTTAGGTTAAGCAAATTTGGCCACCCCTGCTCCAGTAGTTTCCCAGCCTGGATTTGGCAACCTCCCCTCTCATCTCATACTGGTTGCTAGGGAACGACCTGGGGACACTCGACAGAGGCAAGATTCAAGCTAGAGATCCCCAACTTATTTTTGTTTTGTATCGTTTTATTAGATGGCCAGCCTTTTCCCCTTACCCAGGCTACGATTCCAAGCAGTGTGACAAGTCATCTATTTGCCTTCAAGTTCTCTGGGGCTACTGATGGCTTTTAAGGTATTGGCCCATGGAACATCTTTGAAAGCAGCGTTTTTATTCCCGAATCTCCCTCACCGACGACCTCCGGGAAGTGTCTCTCACCCAGTCACAGGAGCTGTAAAACGGTGATCATATTTTTCCAAAAGCCCTCCAGGCCAGAACGACACAGCAATGGAAAAATGTATACATTCGTCGAAGGTCTAACGTTCCTCTCCCACAAATAGGAGAGCCAGAGAATCGTCCCCACCCCTTCCCACCCCCTGAATAATAAAAATGAGGGTCGTTTCTTTGCTTTTCGAAATTGGCCATCGATCTTCACAGCCCAAGACGGAAACTTGCAGGCACGCCAAACCCAGAAAATGCCGTTGACAAGCAATGTGCTCTAAAACCGGGGTTTTTCCAGCTGGAACTGATTTAGGGAGACTGATAATGAGAAGAGGAAAAAGAAATCCCTTTCAGATGCTTCTGTTTATTCTCGTCAAGGCAAGTGCAGGCTGCTCTCAGGCTATCTGAGCAAAGGATTCAGTGCCCAGAACAACCCAGCGTCTCGAGAATATAAGCTGCTGTCATAGGCAAGTCGCTAGTCCTCATGGCTTGGAGCCCCGTGGTGCAGAGTGGTCAGCTGCAGTACTGCAGTCCAAAGCTCTGCTCACGACCTACAAGCATAGACAGCCTCAAGAGGGGACTGGATGAGCATATGGAGCAGAGGTCCATCAGTGGCTATTAGCCACAGGGTATTCTTGGAACTCTCTGACTGGGGCAGTGATGCTCTGTGTTCTTGGTGCTTGAGAGGGGCACAGTGGGAGGGCTTCTAGCCCCACTGGTGGACCTCCTGATGGCACTTGGTTTTTTTGGACACAGAGTGTTGGGCTGGATGGGCCATTGACCTGATCCAACGTGGCTTCTCTTATGTTCTTATGAGTTCGATCCCGGCGGAGCTGGGTTCAGGTAGCCGGCTCCAGGTTGACTCAGCCTTCCATCCTTCCGAGGTCAGAAAAATGAGTACCCAGCTCTCTGGGGGGGAAAGTGTAGATGACTGGGGAAGGCAATGGCAAAACACCCCGTAAAAAAAGTCTGCCATGAAAATGTTGTGAAAGGACCGGTTGTGAAAGGACCGGTTGTGAAAGGACCGGGACCACCTTTACCTTTTAGTCCTCATGGCAGGGCTATCTCTGCCCTCCTGCGATGCTTCCCCTTCAGGATCAAGGTGGAACCAGGGAACATTGCCAGAGGTGACCAAAGAGACCTTTGTACAACCCAAATGTTATAGTTCAGGTTGCCAACTCCCACTTGGGAAATACCTGGATAGTTGGTAGTGTGGAGCTTAGGGAGGGTGGGTTTTTGGAAGGGGAGGGTCATGGATCTCAATGGGGTACAATGCCCTAGAGCAGGGGTGTCAAACATGCAGTTTGGGAGCCAAATCAGGCCCCCAGAGGGCTCCTATCAAGCCCCCCAGCAACTGTCTCTTGTCTGCTTTCTTCTCCCTCTCTCTTGCTTCCTTCTGCATCACAGCTTGCTTTGCCAGGCTTGCTCAATCGCACGGGAGCTACAGAGCAAAGCCTCTATTTCCTACATTGGCTGAGGCTCCTCCCTTGGGGAGGAATAGCTTGCTTTGCCAGACTCTCTCAATTGCACAGCAGAGCTACCGAGCCAAGGCTCGCTTCCTTCTATTGGCTGAGGCTCCCCCCCTGTCCCCTGGGGAAGGAAGGAAAGAGCCAGAGCTTCCTTTGCCCAGTTCCCTGGATCCCATGGGAGAAATGCAAAGAAAGCATCTTTAAGAACAATGAGTGCAATGAGTTTTAAGCATGTTTTAAGTTTTTTTAAATATATATATATATATTTGTTATTGTCTGTGTTCTTTATAAAAATTTATATCTCTGCTACATAACCTTAAATAGGTACACACATGGCAGCCCATGAATTGGCTCAACCTGACATGGCCCGGCCCAACAAGGTATCATTTATGTCAGATCTGGCCCTCATAACAAATGAGTTCGACACCCCTGCCCTAGAGTCCACTCACAAAAGGAGTCATTTTCTCCAGGGGGATCTGATCTCTGCTGTCTAGAACTCCTTTGCATATTAGACCACACCCCCTGATGTAGCCAATCCTCCAAGAGCTTACAGGGCTCTTCGTACAGGGTCTACTGTAAGCTCTCGGAGGATTGGCTACATCAGGGGGCGTGGCCTAATATGCAAAGGATTCCTACTACAAAAAAAAAGCTCTGCAGTGATGGCCACAGGAATAGACAGCTTTAAAAGGGGATCGGAAAGATTCATGGAGGATAAGTCTATCGATGGCTACTAGTCACAGTGACTAAAAGAAACCCCCATGTTCCAAGGCAGCCAGACTCTGAATACCCAAGCTGGGAGGCAGCACCAGGGAAAGGACCCCCTACCTCTGTTGTTGGCTCTCCAGAGGAGGTGGTTCGTCGCTGTGTGAAACAGGACTCTCACTGGTCTGATCCAGGAAGGCTCTTCATATGTCTTTAATTCATGGGCTGCCTGTTGCCTACATTTCCCAGGTTACTTCACTCTTTTATGTTAGCAAGACTCAATGTTCTACCCTCAGCGGTATTGTCTGGGAGGTTTGCCAACATCCCTTATCAGGATAGAGTCTGCCCATGTAATGGAAGGCACCTCGAAACGGTCGCCCATGTCTTACTTTATTGTGATTTTTATGGGGAAGTGCGGGACTGCATAATCAAACCTATTCTGTCTAATTTTTATGGATTACCTGAAGTGAAGTTAGGTTTTTTTCTGCTGTCTGACAAATGTTCCCATATCACAAGCCTAGTTGCAAAGTACCTTTTGGCTGTCATAACAATCAGGGAGCAAAAGACTAACTCCCCTACTTGATGTTTGACTGGTTTTTACAGCTGAAACGCCATGTAAATTTGCTATGCTGTACTTTTTATTTCTATGCCAATAAAGGTATTTGGATTGGTTTGGATGTCTTTAATTTCTGGAGATTGGGGAATAGATATTAAGGAAGGTGGGGTTTGAGGACGGCTGAGATCTCAGTAAGATATAACCCCATAATGTCCACCCTCCAGAGCAGTCATTTTCTTCCGGAGAGGTGATCTCTTCCCTCACAACAGAATGAGGAGTCTGCTCACTGTTCTCTCGATGTTTGATCTCCCAATGTTTTATCCCAAACTCATAACCTCTCCCCTAAGCCTAAGGAAAGTCATGCCCTTTTGGAGTGCACTGAAATCCATGGAAGGAAAACAGTGGGACCTGGAAGAAAGGAAATAAAAAGCCAGCTAGAGTGGGAGGGTGGTTCTCTCTGAAAAGGCTGAGCTGGAGAGAGGCTGTAGTTAGCAGGGTTCCCTCATCTAAAAAGTGGTGAGTCAGTTGGAATTAGAGGGAAGGAAACATACAGATGACGAAGCTGAAGCTCAAATACTTTGGCCATCAAATGAGAAGGGAGCACTCCCTGGAGAAGATCCTGATGCTAGGAAAGACAGAAGGCAAAAGAAGAAGGGGATGGCAAAAGATGAGATGGCTGGACAGTGTTACTGATGTAACGAACACGAATTTGAGCAGACTTCGGAGGATGGTGGAAGACAGGAGGGCCTGGCGTGACTTTGTCCGTGGGGTCGCAAACAACAACAACATATAGTTAATTGCATCAGGGCTTTTATTTCTGCTGTACCACCTTCCTTGTTCACGGTTGCACTAAAAAGTTTACAAACCTGTTTGTTTCTTCTTGAGCTCTTACAATAAATTTATTGTTGTTCTACTGCCCGGGTCTGCACATCTCTTCAGTCACAGATAAAAGATGCTTGCTGAGAAGGAAGACAGGGTCTGGTGAGTGCTCTGGGCCCTCCCAGACAGACCCTAACCAGAGTGGTGGCAGCCAGCAGAAGTAAGGTTTCCAGGTCTGTGATGGAAAATACCTGAAGACTTTGGGGGTGGACCCAGTGTCAAGCATAGATATTTCGAAATAATCAAGCTTTTGTTTTAAATCAAAGACTTGTTTTATTGAAACTCTATGACTTGCTCCAAAGACAGATTCATTGGAAGTAATACTGAATACAAAGCTGCATAGTGTCTTATAGGTTAGTTCAAAAGGCAGGGTTACAGATAACATCAAAAGAATAACATAGAGATGCAAATGGGGATGAAGGTTCAAAGGCTACTTGCTACTATCTCTGTATGACTAAGGAATGTTCACATCTCCATTTCTCACACATTCCCTGCTAGCTGATAAGGCATGGCTGTGCGAATCTGGGGGAGAGGCACTTTACACCGTTTAATACAAGGTTACTCTACACTTTCTGAAAAGAGAAAGGGGGGAAGGAAAAGAGAGGAGTGAGAGGGGGATGGGGAGGAGAAGAAAAGTATGGACAAACCAGCACTTAGAAATAGCATGCTTGACACCCAGGAGCAGATGGGGTCTGAGGAGGGGAGGGGCCTCAGCATGGTACAATGCCCTAGAGCCCACCCTCCAAAGCAGCCAGTTTCTCCAGGGGAGCTGATCTCTGCCAGTTGGAGATCAGTTGTAAGCAAGAGATCTCCAGGGCCCACCTGGAGGCTGGCAACCCTACATATACATACGTTTTGTTTAATTTATTTATCATAATTTTCTCTCATCCAGCCTTGGGGACCCAACCCTGGATTCTATAGTGCCTGGTTTTTTGGCCACTGTGTGAAACAGAGTGTTGGACCAGATGGGCCATTGGCCTGATCCAACATGGCTTCTCTTATGTTCAGAGGGAGTGATCTGAAATAGACGGCTATGGCCCTCAATACCCTGGCCTTTCCCTTTCGAGGCAGCCACAGTTTCGTGGCCAAAAACACCAGTTGCCCTACTGAGAGCCTTTTTTGTTCTCTGACACTTGAAGGCGCAGAACTTGTCAGAGTTGAAAGGATTCCGTGTTTATCTGCGGCTGACCCCAGAGCCGCCCTTCCCACTGATTGAGACAGATGTTTGCAGCTGGCTCCCGAAAACTCACAGCGATGCCTTTGGGGGTGGGGGGGTGGGGAGAGGGACGTGTAAATTCAGATGCAGCCGAACTCCCAAGAGCAGGTTATTCAAGGCAACAAGCCGGAAGGGACAGAGACATTTTATCATATGCTTCTCTGAAAAAATGAGGGAAAAGACAATTCGGGTCATGCGGAGATGCATTTTAATTTAATGGCCGATTAAACCGCCAAATATTCTCAAATGGGATAACTGTGAATAAACTTGAAGGGCCGTTGCTTTGTGGATGACCATGAAGAATCCCGAGTTGCCAAGTGCGCCGGCCCTGCCGCTCGGCAAACTAGGTGAGCCAGTTTGGTGTAGTGGTTAAGTGTGCGGACTCTTATCTGGGAGAACCGGGTTTGATTCCCCACTCCTCCACTTGCACCTGCTGGAATGGCCTTGGGGCAGCCATAGCTCTGGCAGAGGTTGTCCTTGAAAGGGCAGCTGCTGTGAGAGCCCTCTCAGCCCCACCCACCTCACAGGGTGTCTGTTGTGGGGGAGGAAGGGAAAGGAGATTGTCAGCCGCTCTGAGACTCTTCAGAGTGGAGGGCGGGATAGAAATCCAATATCTTCTTCTTCTTCTAGGTGATTGCCTAGGTTGCTGCCCTTCTAGGGTTGCCAAATTGGACACTCCCAGGGCTTTTTTTTGTAGCAGGAACTCCTTTGCATATTAGGCCACACACCTCTGATGTAACCAATCCTCCAAGAGCTTGTGTTGGGGAAGACGTTTCTCTGCCTGAGATCCTGAAGAGTGACTGACAGTCAGAGACGAGAGCAAGCTTCCACGAAGCTCAGAGCAGTATGCCTAGTTCTCCTCTCCTGCATGTTATCTAAACAACAACCCTGCAAGGTAGGTTGGGCTGAGGGAGAGTGACTGGTCCGAGGATCGCCCAACACGGCGCAGCGAGGCATTCAATCTCCGTTGAACGCCCTAGCCACTACACCACACTGTCTTGTCTTGCCCAGTGCCTGCTACAAGAATTCCTTCAACTAGAGATGACTGAGATTGGAACTTGAGACCCTGTACCCACAATACAGGAGCTTTAATATAGAGGAGTGGCCAAACTTGCTTCATGTAAGAGCCACATAGACTAAGCGTCAGATGTTTGACGCTAAGCGTCAGATGTTTGACGCTAAGCGTCAGATGTTTGAGAGCCACAAGACATAAATGTCAAATGTTGGAATGAAAAAAGGAAGGCAAATAGATGGGGGAGGGAGAGGTGGAAAGAAAGCAACTTTAAATACATTCTCTAAGCCACCACCTGGCATGGCTCATAGGAGTTGTCCTTGAAAGGGCAGCTTCTGGGAGAGCTCTCTCAGCTCCACCCACTTCACAGGGTGTTTGTTGTGGGGGAAGGAGATAAAGGAGATTGTAAGCCGCTCTGAGACTCTGGTTCAGAGAGAAGGGCGGGGTATAAATCTTCAGTCTTCTTCTTCTTCCTCCTTTTCTTGCTGCGCAAATTTGAGGTGCCAACTCTGGGCTGAGAAATCCCTAGAGATTTGGGGGTGGAGCTGGGGAGGACAGGGTTTGTGGAGGTGAGGGACCCCAGAGCCATGGAGTCCATCCTCCAGAGCAGCCATCTTCTCCATGGAAATAGAACTCTGTTGTTTGAAAACCAGTTGTAATTCTGAGAGTTCTCCAGGCCCCACCTGGATGCTGGCAACCCCAAATGTATTATTGTCCCTGCAGCATTGGATCAGCCTCTCCTACCTTCGCTCCAAGGAATCTTCCGCATTGCCAATCAAATCGCCAATGGCCAATCAGAAGTCTTGCCGGGCAAAAGCCCCACGTAGTCCTGCCCACTTTCTAAAAACACCTGGCAAGTGCCAGGAAAGGTATTGGTGAGTGCCTTGTTGGGGCTACACTATAGCGACTCTCAAAACAATACTTGTTAACTCCTGCTGGGTATTTTATTTTATCGGATTTATATCCCGCCCTCCCCGTAGGTCAGTAAGTATCTAGGAAATTTTCCTCTAAGCTGTAAACATGAACGCTGCAAAACAATGTCTGATCCCCTCCCCAGTGTTAACCAGACGTGCCGCGCCAGAGCCAAGATAGTCCTTATGCCAGCTGGTGGTCTGGCTCCGGTCGTGCTAACCCAGTCCTTGCCATGGGAACCGATGGATGTCTCTTTGTGCCACAGATTGCCTGCTTTTCTACGATGGGCTTGGCACCGAATCCGCCTTGGCAGGAGGCGATGTTATCTCAGCGTGACGATCTGTGGCCATCACTTTCTAAAAGGAGAAGGAGGGGTGGGGAACAAAATCATCATTTGAAGAGATCTATTTATATTCCCCAGCCAAAACTGTGGTGGGAGGGGGAGGGGATGGGCAAAAATAGATGAGTTTAGTCCAGGGGGTACAATTGGCAGCTTTTGGGAGTCCAGCAAGGATTTCTCTAGAATGCTGAGATCTTGGAGTCGATGCCCTGTCTCCGCGTGCCAACAGTCGGATCTTTCTTCCTCTAAACTCCCTATTGTCTTTCCCAAGGCTGGCTGACGGCCACCAGTAGCAATTTGTACATTTATGGATGGCATCTGTGTCCTACTGCACGCAGGAGAAGTTTGGCCTGGGTGGGAATAAGGGAGGTGGGGACGTGCGTAACTTTATTTATGATCCCCTCTAGGCACAAGGCAGTTCTTTGGCTCCCGTCAAAGGCCAGCGGCACATGATTTCATTTGGAGACGGGAGGGTTTTGTGCAAAAGAAAAACAGAGCGCTGCAACATCGGTGGTGTCCTCTTTGAGCCAAGTTTACAACCCGCCTGAGCAGCAAAACGGCCCCTCCGTCTTCCAAAGTTTCCAAGGGGGACAAAACAATTTTGTGGCTTTCATCTGAATGTGATGGATGAGCACTGGGGCTCTTTTGATGGTTTCTGGCACATCCTGTGGATTGTGGACCCAGTGTTCGCAAGTTATTAAGAACAAATGAATTTGGAAACAAGGATGGTTCTTGAACAAATGATTTCTCCTGTTCCACAGGAAGTGGTGGCAGCTACAAGCATAGATGGCTTCAAGAGGGGATTGGATCAACATCTGGAGCAGAGGTCCATCAGTGGCTATAAGTCACAGAGTATAGATGGAACTCTCTGTCTGGGACAGTGATGCTCTGTATTCTTGGTACTTGTGGTGGGGCAACAGTGGGAGGGCTTCTAGTGTCCTGGCCCCACTGGTGGACCTCCTGATGGCACCTGGGTTTTTGACCACTGTGTGACAGAGTGTTGGACTGGATGGGCCATTGGCCTGTTCCAACATAGCTCCTCTTATGTTCTTATGTCTGGGGCAAGTGATGCTCTCTGTATTCTTGGTGCTTGGGGGGGGGGCAACAGTGGGAGGGCTTCTAGTGTCCTGGTGCCACTGGTAGACCTCCTGATAGCCCTGGATTTTGACCACTGTGTGACAGAGTGTTGGACTGGATGGTCCATTGGCCTGATCCAACATGGCTTTCTTATGTTCTTATGTCTGGGGCAAATGATGCTCTCTGTATTCTTGGTGCTTGGGGGGGGGAGCAACAGTGAGAGGGCTTCTAGTGTCCTGTCCCCATTGGTGGACCTCCTGATGGCACCTGGGGTTTTGACCACTGTGTGACAGAGTGTTGGACTGGATGGGCCATTGGCCTGATCCAACATGGCTTCTCTTATGTTCTTATGTCTGGGGCAAGTGATGCTCTCTGTATTCTTGGTGCTTGGTGGGGGGGTGGCAACAGTGGGAGGGCTTTGGCCTGATCCAACATGGCTTCTGTTATGTTCACCTGTTTTTGGTCCTGCCATCTGAAGCTAAAGCAGCATTGAAGGGGAAGGCCCCATGCCTGCCAAGCACAAGCTGACATCAATACTGTGTGTATGAAGTACTGTCAAATCACTTCTGACCTGTGGCAGCCTTAGGAACTGATGTCCTCCAAAATGTTAACAGCCTTGCTCAGGTCTTGCCAGTGGGGGGCCCTTGTGGCTTCCTTGACTGAATCGGTCCATCTCATGATTGGGTCTTCCTCTTTTCCTGCCACCCTCAACTTTTCCTAGCATGAGTGTTTTTTTCTCCACCCTGACCTAGATAGCCCAGGCTAGCCCAATCTCATCAGAACACAAAAGCTAAGCAGCGTCAACCTGGACTAGTATGTGGATGGGAGACCACCAAGGAAGTTCAGAGTCTCTCTGCAGGAAGAAGGAGGAGGAGGAGAAGGAGAAGAAGAGGCCTCCAGGGATCCTGGAGAGGGTTTTGGTTTTTTGGCCATCTTCTGGGCTTGGAGCTGGGGTCACTGGGGTGTGTGTTGGGGGGAGGTACTTGTTCATTTCCTGTATTGTGCAGGGGTTGGACTAGATGACCATGGAGATCCCTTCCAACTCAATGATTCTGGAGAAATGGTAGCTTTGGGAGGGGGACTGTACACTGAAATCCCTCCAGAAGAAGACAAAGACAAAGACGAAGAAGAAGATGATGAAGAAGAAGACGAAGAAGAAGAAATTGGATTTACACTCCACCGTTCACTACCCAAAGGATTTTCAGAGTGGCTTACAATCTCCTTCCCTTCCCCTCCCCGCAACAGACACCCTGAGAGGTAGGTGGAGCTGAGAGAGCTCTGACAGAAACCGCTGTCGAGACAAACAGCTCTGTGAGAACTTGTGACTGACTCACAGGGCTGGATCTAGGGGGGAGCAGTGGGGGTGCTTGCCCAGAGTGCCGCCCGGAGGGGAGGGGCGCCAAATTGGGTATGGAGTTCATTCTATCCTAAGATATAATGGGCCCGTAAGGGGGCATCATTTTTTAATTTTGCCCCCCCCCCAAAAAAAAAACCACACATGTAGATCCAGTCCTGCTGACCCGAAGCCATTCCAGCAGGTGCAAGTGGGGGAGTGGGGAATCAAACCCGGTTCTGCCAGATAAGAGTCCGCACATTTAACCACTACACCAAAGAGGCAATGGCAAACCAGCTCTGAATGTCAGAGCCTTGAAAGCCCCCTAGGGCAGCTGTGAGTCAATGGCACTTTCCACCTTACCATTACCTTTTCCAGTGACTCTTGTTTTCTCATAATGTGACTGAAGTATGTTGGCTTCAGCGTAGCCATTTTAGCTTCTAGGGCAGGGATGCCAGCCTCCAGGTGGGACCTGGGGATCCCCTGGAATCACAGCTCATCACCACACTACAGAGATCAGTTCCCCTGTCGAAAATGGAGGCTTTGGAGGGTGGACTCTATGGCACTGTACTCCACTGAGGTCCCTGCCCTCCCCGGACTCCAATCTCAAAAGGATTGCCAATCCCCAGTTGGGGGGAGGGGATCGCCTGGCTTGGAGGCTCTCCCCACCACTTCAGGGTTATCAGAAAGTGGGGGGAGGATATCTGCTGGGCACTCCATTATTCTCTACAGAGACCGATTCCCATAAGGCAGGGGTGGCCAACGGTAGCTCTCCAGATTTTTTTTTTGCCTACAACTCCCATCAGCCCCAGCCAGCATGGCCAATGGCTGGGGCTGATGGGAGTTGTAGGCACAAAACATCTGAAGAGCTACCGTTGGCCACCCCTGCCATAAGGTATTGTCAAGTCTCTGTAAAACCTTGGTCAAGTCTGTACTGTACTTTGATTCAAGCAAAGAGCCTTCTGGGTAAAGCCTTTCTGTATTTCAATGCTGCTAGCTAAACCTCTCCTTAACCCCCCTCCTTTTCCTTTGTTATGTTGCCTTCCTTTGAAATGGGAATATGGGAAACTATAATCTGTGCCTTCTCAGGCTGGGCATCGGGGGAGGTTGGAGCCAAAAGACGCTCAAGGCCAAAGTCGGCCTGAGAAAGAAATTGTAACATCAATGTGCGAATGTGCCCTGCATAGTGCCCCTCCCTTAAGAATCCCTTTGAAGTGTACCTTATATGATGGCATTGTACTGTATGATCTTTAGTCTTTCAATTTGACTCTATCCAAGTACATCCTTATCAATAAACTAGCAACTTTGTTTCAACAACGACTCGTTATTGAATCTGGAGACTTGACAGGTATAATGGAGAATTGATCTGCGGGTATCTGGGCTATTACTCTTACTGTAATCCCCCCCCCCCCCAATATTCAGTCAGCACCTTTCTGTCTGTAATTTAAACCTCTTATCCTATCTTCTGCTGCCCCCTGCCCTCCTCTAAGTGGCAGCCTTTCAGGTACTGCAAGAGAGCAATCATGCCCCCCCCCCCAACCTCCTCTCCTCCAGACTGAACATTCCCAAGTCTCTCAGTCTTTCCTTGCAGGATTTGGCTCTCCTAATTCCTTCCCTCTCCTAATTTCCATCCACTCTAACGCCCGAGAGAACCAGCAGCGATACGACCGCAGACCGGGGAATATTTCGCTCATTTTGCGAAGCAGAGCAGCATGGTTCTAAAAATGGGATAAACAAACCGCCCCTGTTTTGTTTCTCTTTGTTTGCATTTCATTATATTTTTGGTCAGCGTTTCTGGTCCCTCGCTTGCTCCTGATGATTTTAAAGATTTGTTTGTACTTTAGGTAACTGTGGCTCAGTTTTCAATCACAGTTTATATGGCGCTCGTTTAAGTAATGTGGAACATCTATAATGCACGATGCTGATTTACCAACGCACATTGAAAACTGCGTGCATTTCATGGGGAAAAATCGGAGGGCACTGCGGAAATAATAAACGGAGCCACAACCACAACAACCACAAATGAACTGAGGGTTTTGGTCACACAAGGGAGAAGCAAAATCAAACGCATAGCAATTCAATCGGCGTGGGCGAATGATTCAGAATTCTCCCTATCTAAAATACTGGCTAGCGCAGAAGAATAGATGCTTTCAAGCTGTGGTGCTGGAGAAGAATCTTGAGAGTCCCTTGGACTGCAAGAAGATCCAATCCGTCAGTCCTAAGGAAGATCAACCCAGACTGTTCCCTGAAAGGTCAGATGCTGAAGCTGAAATATTTTGGCCGTCAAATGAGAAGGGAGCACTCCCTGGAGAAGACCCTGTTGCTGGGAAAGACAGAAGGCAAAAGAAGAAGGGGATGGCAAAAGAGGAGATGGCTAGACTGCATTACTGATGTCACTAACACGAGTTTGAGCAGACTTTGGAGGATGGGGGAAGACAGAAGGGCCTGGTGTGATTTGGTCCATGGGGTCGCAAAGAGTTGGACTCGACTGTAAGACTGAACAACAAAGCCCAAACTTGTCAGCCCTTGGAAGCTAAGAAGGGTCAGATCTGGTTAGTACTCAGATGGGAGACGACCGAGGAGGTCCAGGGTTGCCAGGTTCAATTCAAGAAATACCTGGGGACTTTGGGGGTGGAGCCAGGAGACATTGGGGTGGAGCCAGGAGCAAGGTTGTGACCAGCATAATTGAACTCCGAAGGGCATTCTGGCCATCACATTTAAAGGGATTGTGCTCCTTTTAAATGCCTTCCCTTCATTGGAAATAATGAATGGGGGCACCTTCTTTGGGGGCTCATAGAATTGGACCCCCTGGTCCAATCCTTTTGAAATTTGGAGGGTGTTTTGGGGAGAAGCACAGGATGACATGCTGAAAATATAGTGCCTCTACCTCAAACAACAGCCCCTCCCCCGCCAGAGCTCCAGTTACCCATAGTTCAATTCTCCATTATACTCTATGGGAATCGGACTCCATAGGAAATAATGGAGTGCCCAGCAGACCTTTCCCTCCCCTCCTGCTTGCTGATGACCCTGAAGTGGGGGGAGGGCCTCCAAACTGGAGAATCCCCTGCCCCCAGCTGGGGAATAGCAACCCTAGTTGCTTTGCAGAATCAGGCACAGCTCATCTGTTGCCTTGAGAATTGCATGAAGGGTGACCATACGCTGGTTGTGACTTGAGGGCAGGGGAAAGCCTCCGCAAAATATGGTGCAAAGAAACAGAAAACAATGCAAAAATAAGGAACTCGGGTGTGTGCGTTTCTTTTTGCCCTAATATGGATAGGCCAAGTTAGTTTCATATTATCAGATCTCGGCAGGTCCATGGCCATCGAGGGCCTTTGGGGGCACCGCCCCTGGCTTCCAGGTTGCATCCCAACCTCCAGGGGCCCCTCCAAGGTGTGACCTGCTTCCCCCCTCTCTTTTCTTGCCACAGCTGAGCTGGCAAAGCATCATCAGTGGCAGCCGGATCCGGGAGAGCTGAGCAGGGCACTGCAACAGCAAAAGCAGCAGGCGGAGAGGAGGGAGGTGGAGGAACAGGAAGTGGAGGAAGCTTCGTGGAATGGGCCGGAGGAGGAAGGATGGTTGGAGCTGCTGGCTGCAAAGTGCCAGGGTGGGGGAGAGGGAAGAGGAAGGACACCCCCCACCCCCGCTTGCACACAAGGTGCCGTTCCTTCTTGACGCCAACATTTTGGGGTTGGCTGCCTCAATTTGGCCACGTTCACAGCCTCCGCCTTTTGCCCCTACCCCAGAAAGCTTCTGCGAAGCAGCAAGACTCACAGTGGATGGGAAAGGGGGCCCCCAGACTTTTTAAAAAGCCCCCTCCAAAACTTTTAAAATCCTGGCTATGTCACTGGAGGAAGAAGAAGAAGAAGACTGCAGATTTATACTCCGTCCTTCTCTCTGAATCAGAGACTCAGAGATGCTTGCAATCTCCTTTTATCTCCTCCCACCCACAACTCTGTGAGGTGGGTGGGGCTGAGAGGGGTCTCCCAGCAGCTGCCCTTTCAAGGACAACTCCTGCAAGAGCTATGGATGACTCAAGGCCATTCCAACAGGTGCAAGAGGAGGAGTGGGGAATCAAACCCAGTTCTCCCAGATGCGAGTCTGCACGCTTAACCACTACACCAAACTGGCTCTACACCACTACACCAAATGTTAGATTTATATCTTTATTATGTATTTTCCCTCTGCCCCCTTTGTATTGGGTTAGATTCAATAAAATAAAACCTCTTTACAACGGGAAGCCCAGGGTTGTTACGCAAAGGCGGTCAACGGCAAACCAGCAACAAGAGTCTTTTGTCTCGAAAATCCCACAGGGTCACCCTATCAAAGAAGAAGAAGATACTGGATTTATATCCCCACCGTATGCTCTAAATCTCAGAGCGATCACAATCTCCTTTATCTCCCCCCCAACAGACACTCTCTGAGGTGGGTGGGGCTGAGAGGGCTCTTACAGCTGCTGCCCTTTCAAGGACAACTCCTACTAAAGCTATGGCTGTCCCAAGGCCATCTCAGCAGGTGCAAATGGAGGAGTGGGGAATCAAACCCAGTTCTCCCAGATAAGAGTCTGCACACTTAACCACGACACCAAACTAGTGAACTAGCAAGGTTTGAAAAGCAAGCGTGAGCTAGTCAGGCCACAGGTACAGTCCAAGGGTCCCTTGATCCCCAGGTAGACCAGAGGAGAGCTCTGCCAAAGCCCTCTGGTGCTTGCGCATCGAAGCGTCGCTGCCAACTGCCGAGCGGGCCACATTCCAAAGCGTTCCTCTGTCAGAACAAATCCTCCTCTGCTTCGCCTCCATCGGAGATGCTCGAGGTTGTCGAGGCAGATTAGTTTCCCCGCCGAGGGAGCGCAGGCCTGTCAAAAGGGCTGCTGGTCCGGCCACGTTTCCCTGGCTTGGCTTCAAAAAGGAACTGCCAGGGGCAGCTGGGGGAGGGGAGTGCACCCGGCATGTTACAGCCTGACCAGAAATGGGGACAGGAGCGGTTTCCTGTCCTCAAAGGCACCAGGTGGGGTGACAGGCTTTGAACTTGGCTTTTTTTTTTTTTGGCAACACAAAGGTGACTTTTGTCTCCAACACAGCTGCGGCTGGTTTGGGAGATTGAATTGGCAGATTAACCAATGAGAAAGTTCATGGATCGTTTGGGAGGAAGGGAGGGCAATTTTTATAAATACATTTTAATAGGCAAGACTTTCTATAGAAAACAGTTTTGCCAGCCATTGGTTTCTTGCTCCGATTTCTTCTAGCTTCAAGAGGGGATTGGATAAACATCTGGAGCAGAGGTCCATCAGTGGCTATTAGCCACAGCGTATTCTTCAAACTCTCTGTCTGGGGCAAGTGATGCTCTGGATGCTTGGTGCTTGGTGAGGACTTCTGGTATCGTGGCCCCACTGATGGACCTCCTGATGGCACCTGGGGTTTTTTGGCCGCTGTATGACACAGAGTGTTGGACTAGATGGGCCATTGGCCTAATCCAAAAGGGCTTCTCTTATGTTCTTCTATGGAACAGAGATCCATCAGTGGCTGTTAGCCAGAAGGTATAGATGGAAGGAGCACTCTGTCTGGGGCAGGGATGCTCTGTATTCTTGGTGCTTGTGGGGGCAAGAATGGGAGGGCTTCTAGTGTCCTAGCCCCACTGATGGACCTCCTGATGGCACCTGGGGTTTTTTTTGCCACTGTATGACACAAAGTGTTAGACAGGATGGGCCATTGGCTTGATCCAATATGGCTTCTCTTATGTTGTTATGAGTGTTGCCACCTCCAGGTGGTGCCTGGAGATGTCCTGGGACTACAACCGACAGAGATCAATTTACCTAGAGAAAATGGCTGCTTTGGAAGGTGGATTCTATGGCATGATACCCCACTGAAGTAACTCCCCTCTCCAAACCCTGCTCTCCTTAGACTCAACCCCCCTAAAAGGTCTGACCTCTAAAAGATGACAGCTGCCCCGCCTTAAGGTTGCCAGCTCCGAGTTAAGAAATTCCTGAAGATTTTGGGGGACAGAACTTGGGGGGTTTGAGGTCGGGAAGGGGATCAGCAGGGCATAAGGCCACAGACTTTACCTCCCAAAGCAGCCATTTTCCCCAAGGGAACTGGTCACTATAGTCTGGAAAACTGTTGCAATTTTAGGTGATCTCCAGGTCCCACCTGGAAGTTGGCAGCTCCACCCTTCAGCCCAGGAGCCCTCACTGGACAGAGAAGCAATTTGCAGTTCAACGGCTTCCTGGAGGAAGAAGAAACCAGATTTTGCGATAAGCGGATAGCGATCTGGCTTCTTTCAGGGACTTTCCCCTTTCATCGGCCCCAAATAATTGTTCTCCTGGATAACGTCCAAGTCTTTCAAGTCCAATGTGACCGTTCCAGAATTGGCTGTTTGGCACTTTAATACTTTTGGAGATGAATTTGGTTCCTGTGGTTTCGGGGCGGGGGCATGACAGACCATAAAGATCCAGTTTTAAACCTATTGAAGGAGAGCCAAGATCTTTAGATCTTCCACCCAAAGCAGCAAGCCCTGAGGCGGGGGGGGGGGGCGGGCTGGCAGAGGTCGATGTAAGAAAAATGGACAGCAGCCAACAAGATGGGGAGGGAGGAGTGAGACACAATATGGGTGCTGTTGTAAATAGGGTATGTATTTCTTTTGAGGGTTAAAGCTGGAAACAGGAAGTAGAAACTCTTTCTCTCAGGGGCCATTTTGTAGAAAACGAGGCGCCAGAGCTTATTTGCATAACTCATTTGCATAGGCCACTCGCCCCTGACATCACCAGAAGGTGTACTCAATTATATCAGCCCCGTTATCTACCTTCAAATGCTTCTTGAATTGGAATTGTCATCATAAAACCTTACTCCCATCATACTTTTGAAATGACTTTCTCCTCTGTGGCCACAGTGGCGTGAGGAAGATTTTCCATCTGCCTGCTTGATAGGTTTTGATTATTTCGCCATTTTTTTTGTGTGTGGGGGGGGAAAGATTAGAAAGTTTTTCCAAATTGTAGAGTTTAGCAAAATTCTCACAGGGGGTTTGAACCGTGGAGTCCAGAAGCAAGTATTGGGGGAGGGAGGGGGGGCGTTAAGAAAGAAACAGCACAATTAAATTCAGAGGTTTCGGAGCTCCGCTCCTGTGAGCTCTTGTCTAAAATGTTTTCTCTGACGGTCAAAGAGAACATCATTGATAGGAGGCCCTTAGCATTTCTGTCTGGTGGCCTGTACTGAATACACACAAAGCTGCCTTATACTGAATCAGACCCTCAGTCTATCAAGTCAGTATTGGGTACTCAGACAAGCAGCCGCTCTCCACAATCTCAGTTGGGAGTCAGTCAAACATCACCTACTGCCTTGAACTTTTTGAAATGAATCCCAAGCGGTGTAGTGGTTAAGAGCAGCAGACTCTAATTCTGGAGAACCCGGTTTGATTTCCCATGTCTCCGCATGATGCCAGCTGGGTGACCTTGGGCCAGTGACAGTTCTCTCCGAACTCTATCAGCCCCACCTACCTCGCAAGGTGCCTGTTGTCAGGAGAGGAAGGAAATGGGATTGTAACTTGTAAGCCAAGGCTATGATAGAGAAAAACAGGCTATCAAAACCTACTTCTTCTTGTTGTTGTTGCTCTTCTTCTTCTTCTTCTTCTTCTTCTTCTTCTTCTTCTTCTTCTTCTTCTTCTTCTTCTTCTTCTTCTTCTTCTTCCAGATGCTCTACCACTGAACCGCAGCCCTTCCTACGGCCCAGATTTCCCAAGAAAGTCCCTATTTCCTGAGGAAGGAAAATCTGATTCCCAAAAGCTTATAACCAAAGACAAAAATTATTGGTCTTTAAAGTATTCTTGGACTCAAATATTTCTCTTCTACTTCAGCCCTACCCTGCTACCCACCTGAAATGCTCTGATTTTTATCACCTCCAGTTGTCCAATCCCCACTCCTTAGTTTTGCCTTTGAGGATGTCATGTTAGCATCAGTTGCTAGAGTTGTAATTCTTCAAGGTTTGTCTCCTTGGCTTGGTTTTTAAAAAGTTCAGTCTCTGAGTGGAAAACGAAGGCATCCTGTTGTCTCTGGCATGCACACGTGAACATAAACATGCATGAACACTAATAAGAAGAGGAGGAGGAGGAGAAAGAGGAAATGGTTTTATACCCTGCTCTTCACTACCTGAAGGAGTCTTAGAGTGGCTTACAATCACCTTCTCTCCTTACAAGAGACATCCTTTGAGGTGAGGGGGAGGGGCTGAGAGAGCTCTGAGAGAATCATAGAATTGGAAGGGACCTCCAGGGTCAAGGCCCCCCCAGCTGGCTGCATGTGGAGAAATGGGCATCAAACCCAGTTCTCCATATTAGAGTCTGCTGCTCTTAACCAGTTTGGTGCCAGTGGTTAAGTGTGCAGACTCTTATCTGGGAGAACTGGGTTTGATTCCCCACTTCTCCACTTACACCTGCTGGAATAGCCTTGGGTCAGCTGTAGCTCTGGCAGAGGTTGTCCTTGAAAGGGCAGCTGCCTCACAGGGTGCCTGTTGTGAGGGAGGAAGATAATGCAGATTGTGAGCTACTTTGAGACTCTGAGATTTAGAGTGGAGGGTGGCGGGTGGGATATAAATCCAATATCTTCTTCTTCTTCTTAACCACTACACCAAGCTGGTTTTCACAGCCTTCCATTTTCTATTACCCACAGTTGCTGAGGCACATTTTGAACTGCTAATAACATACTGCAAAATTACTATATTTTCCTCATGGATCTTAAACCCAAATCATCTAGTCTTAGTATAAGCAGAGAGTTTGAACAAGAAACAATGATAACTGAAAAGGAAGATTGCAAAGCAGAAGAAAATAAGAAACTCCTTGAGAGTGTAACTGAGAGAAGAAAATTTATGCTCAGTTATTATGCAGGTTTCTTGTATGCATTTAAAAAAAAAAAGGCTTTAGCTCAAAGGGAAATAAGAGAAAAGAAAACACATCTATAAAATGAAGTGATGAATATGAGAGGCTTGAATAGCTCAATTAAAAGCCCAAGTATTTTTGAAATCACACAAAGAAAATGCCACTATGATCATACTGCAAGAGACTTGCTATCTTGAATTTAAAGAGAGGTGTCAGCGTCGAGGCATTGAAGTTTCAAAGATGAATAGACTTAGCTTTGTTTAAAACAAAGTTTCTATTTATTGAATACAGCAACGCTACTCACTACGCAAGTTCATTGATACTAATAGTGAGGTGGGTACAGGCATAAGCATTTATTGGCATATATCAAAGCAAAGGGGGCTTTAAATCACTTCCCATAATAAAATTGGGGCCTTTGCTGAGAGTAACCAGTTCCCATATCTGTTATCTCTCCACATACACAGCCTGTCTCTCCTCCCCTGCTGTGGCCTTGCTCGTCCCGGCCAGATGCCTGGGAACTGACTAGATGTTCTTTATTTCAAAGACCTTTTGGCACCTTCCTCACCCCTCCCGTCCACCCCTCACATTCTTCTGTAACACTAGGGTTAGTAAAGCAGGGATTTGCAGGGTTAGTCCACCGTAAATAAACACTTCAGGTAATAAAGCAAACTTCAAGGCATACAAGCTGACAAGAAGAGCAAACCACCTCAGCTCTTCCGGCAATGGAGAGAAGAGAATTGTAGGGTAAATGAACACAGCCTTCAGCCAGCAGAACAGAGCCTTCAGTGCTGTATACTGCTGCAGGACTTGCAAAGTGATCTTTCCTATGGGAAATGGGAGGGCAAGGTTTACAAATCCATATTTTCTTCTGTGAAGTTTTGAAGGATATGCTGGCAGAATCAGGTCTCAGGGGCTACAGTGGAAGGAGGTAGTCAGGAAGCATTAGTGGTGGGACAGGGAGCAATTTAGACAATAATCAGGAAGCTAAGTCAAAGTTGTCATTTACAGATCTGATCCTGAATAAGCAAGGAATCCAACTGAGAAATAGATGCAGGAAATAACAAGTGGGCAGAGAGCAGGGAAAACAAACAGGAGGCACAGCCAGGCAGTTTAGTTCCTGACCATTCCCTTGAAAAGAGGAGATGTGATTAGTAGACCTCAGGCTTTCCATAGGTAACTTAATCAACCTACACTTCTCAGAGAACTTTACCTCTGCTTGCAAGAAGGAAATTTTCTTGGAAAGAACTGAGGTATCATGGGAGACAGATTCTGTGGCAATAACTCCTCATTTTCATTGAGGTTGTAAACCTGGGTCTGGATTGCACCATGTCAGATGGGAGGTATGAGTTGTCCTATAATAGAACAGTCATCCATATCAAAATATTCTCTGCATACAGAAAATGAGCATCTTAGGCTACGTTAGAATTCTTCTACCTAATGTGTTATTTTCCTAAATGGAACATTTTTTTCCTATGAAGGAACATTTAGTCTGTTCCCTTCACACACAAAATTAGTATGTCAAGGAGAAGACGAGACTATAACACGCTCCCTGAAATGTTAAGTTTTCAAAATGGAAGGGATTCTTTTGTACTGAAGAACATATTTTCATGTTGAAAACTTAATATGTCTGGGAGAAGTCTCTTCATAGAACATCCATCTGGAACCTCCAGTTTTCTTTGTGAAAGGATTTGGCGGGACATGAAGGAGTCTCCTGCCCTGAGCATCCATTCGCAATCTGAAGTGGTACTACTGACAGAATTAGGCTTAAATTACACAAATAGGAACCCGTAAAAAAAAAATCACAGAACATCAGTGTGTTTGTGTGGCGAACCATGCTCTCTTCCCTCAGTCTGTAGCCACAGTGAGCTTCACGGACAGCCTTGGAGATCAGGATATGAACACAAAATCTTTACAGGTCATTTGTGGGGCAGATTTTATTTGGATATTGTTCTCCTTCTCGGATGTTGCCACGACAAATGTCTAAATTGTGCCGGGAAATGCCGCACAGTGTGACTGATGTGTGCACGACATTTGACTCCCGTTGGGTGTGCTCCAGCAGCCTCAAATATGAGGAAGCCCATGAAAGACACTTCCTCAGACAAACAAGTATTTTATACAAGAAGAAAGAGATAACACCAGGTCCAGCCCTAGGAGGGCGAGTGAACAATGTGCCTTGGATGTGGAACACGATGTGCTGATGTGCTGGTGCAGACACACACTAGCAGACTTAAGATGCCCTCAAATGACCTGAAAATGTAAAATTCTAGAAGTGCTCAAGAACAAAAGTAGGTTGCAAAACTAGGGGGGGGGGGGAAATATAATGACTTTGGTTCCTATACACCCCAAATGACTATTCCCCAAGACTCACATCAAGAAAATGAGCTACTGAAAACAAGTAGTAAATGTACAATGTATGCACAGATCACATCAACAAAAAAAATAATAAAAATTAAAATTCATACATTGTAAATCATTTTGAGCCCCCTATTTGGAAAAAGGCAGTCGGTAAATATTTGAAGAAATTAAATTAATAAATGTTATTTATCTATTATCCTGCTTCTTCTAAGGAGCTCAGGGTGATGTACATTCCACCCACATTCCATTTTACTGTCTGTCTTCTCAACCCTGTGAGGTAGGTTAACCGGCTCAAAGATCTCCCAGTGGCAATTTGAACCTGGTTTCCACCAGTCTGATATTGTCAGTCATTACATTTCACTGGCTCTACTATGTTTCAAAAACACAATCCCAAACATTCCTTAGTTCAGCGGACGGCTGGAACGTACAGTAGCCTGTCACTCAAGATCAGGGATCCCCAACCTTTTTCAGACTGTGGACAAATTTGGAATTCTGACACAAGGCGGTGGGGGCAACCACAAAATGGCTGCGCAGAAGGTGGAGCCAGTCACAAAATGCCAGAGAGTGCGGTTATGCATAATGATAACAGTAACCTGGCTGGCCCCAGGAAAGGTGTTGGGGGACCACATCATTTTATGGCTCGATGAAGAAATATAACATTGATTTGTAACCACGAGTTTGCCATTCCAAAAAGTTTTGCTTGGACATCAAATTGCATGCAATATCTCGTAAGCAAGTATACATTAGATTACACCAAATGACTGACGATGGCAGCTCGCTTTGCTCATTTCAGAGACTTTCTCTGGCTACAAGTTCTTCACAAAATCTAGCTGACATCCAATCAAATAATACCGCTGAGGGGTATATGGTCACTTTGTGTGCTGTGCAGTCTTCATCTGAAGCCAAATTCCATGCAAAGTCCCAGCATTTGACCTTGGAAGTCTAGTGCCACATTACGACCGATTCCACATTTAGCACTTCCCTCCCTTCTATGCAGGGCTCCTCAGAGCAGCTCTTTTTCCTGGACTCTGCACTGGAATCTCTGAAGCCGGGCTGCGTGTTCCCTGCTTGCTCCCTGCCTCATACAAGCTCAAGGCCGAGAGCGGGACCAGGACAAAAGCTAGTGCGGAATGTTTCAGATCCATGCAGTATTCCCTCTAAGCTGAGTTAGTGTCAGCTGGCTCACAGTTTTTTAGCCTCCAGCTCACACCTTTTTGTTTCGGCTCAGGAAAAAATGGCCCTCGAGCAAACCAATTCATGCAATAGCTCACAACTTTAATGCCAGCAGCTCACAAAAGTAGAATTTTTGCTCACAAGACTCTACAGCTTAGAAGGCACATTGAATCCATGTCACAAATTTCATACGTATCCGTAATCCCCCCTGTAGTTTCTTGATGGCATAAAGAAGCTAACTGAGAAACCCATTTGCGGATTAGGAAGGAAAGTCCCAAATTTTGCTGCCAGGTCCTTTCCAGGACTTTTGCTGACATTATGGATAAATAAGGGTTTTTAATTCCTAGGATTGCAAAGGGTTTTGTTTTTAAAGAAAAAACAACACAAAAGCCTTATCCAAATTTAGTCCTGCAAACAAACTGTGCTTTGGAAATCTTTCCCTGTGTTGTTCAACTGGCAGCCAGGGTCAATATTTACCCAGGAGACTGGAAGTGGTCCCACTGCAGATGGGCTAATTGACCACGGGATACTAAATGCACAGGGTTTTTTTTTCTTGTTTCCCCTTCTTTCTGTTTCATAAGATATAAATAAACACAAAAAAGAAATATCTTTGGCCGAGACCCTTAAGAAACAGGAATCACATCAAGGGTCTCAGAGATCAACTCCGGATGTTGTAAAGTTCATAAGGCCACCTTTTGTTATCTAACCTGCTCCCTGCGGATTAGCGATGTTACCGGACAGGAACGGAAAAGCTCTGGAGACATGGCCGGGTCAGTTTGTTCCTCCAGTGCTTTGTCTCCGTGTTTGTTTCTTGACATTTGTCTTTCTTTTCTGAGTAAGTTTCTTCGAGGACTTAGAATGTTCCGTTGGTTAATTGGTTAGATGGATGGATTAGATCAGTCGACCAAACGTCAGTCAACACTGATCAATTACAAAAGTGCTCTCGGTTAACTAGGCATGTAATGTAATATAACTCTTCTGTGAAAATTACTAAGGGATCCTATTAATATTTTAATGTGCTTTAGTAATTTCCATGGAAGAATTATATTATATTACATGTCTATATATCCGTGATTATCTTGCATGCTTGTTAACTGAGCAGCAGGGTTTTTTTTTTAAAATGGGTATAATAATAAAAACAACACATATATGAACATCTGGTGAACATCTTAGAACTACAGTTGCCAACTTGAAGGTCGTGAATTGGAATAACGATAGCTCACCAGAAATGATTTAACTCTCATGCTCAAAATGTGTATATCCTAATAAATTCTATACAAACAAATCTCTTCTGATGCTTTGGACTCCTTTAACAATTATTGGATCTTCAAGGGTTCGACAGCATAATACTTTGGAGGCGTTTAGCCCAGAGGAACATTTTTTGAATTATTTCTTGAGGATGATATGAGAACCTGGACTTTGTTAAAGCACTAGTCGCTGCATTCAAGGAAAAGGCAAAGGCTGTATTGTATAAATGGTGTGCTTTAATTGTTGTTCGCAGGCCTCAGATTCAGCAGGAGCTCACAGGAGCAAAGCTCCTGAACCTTTCTGAGGGTTCCCCCTCCTCCCCCTCACCTACCCTGTCCATTGAATAGTAGGTGCAGCTGCATAACAATCCCTGGATGAGGAGAACGGGCAGCCAGCCAGCCACCAGGGGCTTTGCCACATCCCCAGCAGCCCTCATTAACCCCTGGAGGAACCCACACCACCCTTTCTCCACTTCTTATGTGATTTTGGGCGGTGCGTGGCTTACTGGCCTTTTGACACACACATGAATTTCTCAGTGGGTATAGCTATACATCCACAGTATTCCAATGTGTTTCTCTTTTAGAATTGTGTATCAGTATAATTATTTGTATTGACATACTCAAAATAGGGATATTGGCTGTATATCTCATTACATACGCTTTACCCATTTTCACTATATTTTATTGTATTCCTTTTTCCCATGGCAAACTAGAATTATGTTTACATGTTAAAAAGTAAATTAGGTGGACAAGAGCATCACTATTCAATGTATTTCTCTCTTAGCTGTATTGACACACTCAAACAGGGACTTTGGTTGCTTGTCCCATTACATATATTGAACCCATCTCCCATTGTCATTGACAGACAATCTCACATTTTGACATACTACTGTTTTGTTGCTTTCACATGCTCATGCTACTCAGATCAAAGGTTTGCTCAATTTGTTAATTTTACTATTCTGTCATTGTACCATTTTACATTCTAAACCACTGCCTACCAGATAATTTTACTTCACTGTCATTGGTTCTTAAATCTGTACCATATTGCATTCTGGGCCACTGCCTACCAGCTCTGTATGGCTCTGCTCAGCTATGCACGGCTTTGCTCACTGTGCTGGATTCCTCGTCTGATGAAATGTGCTTAAGAACACACGAAAGCTTACGCTCTAAATAAAAATGGGTTGGTTTTAAAGGAGAAACTTGACTCCTGCTTTGTTCAACTGCTTCAGACCAACACGGCTGCCCGCTTGGATCTATCGACATGAATCTCTAGGCAGCCCAAACAGGCCTCGCTCGCCTGGGGCTCTCCTTTCTTGCATTGGGTTGCTTTTGGCTTGGGAGGGCATATGCTGATGAGTTATCCTAATGAGCTCCACCACCTATTTTCCGCTTCTGGCTGTTTGAATAAAATTTATTAGGATATACACATTTTGAGTGTGAGTGTTAAATAATTTCCGGTTATTGTTATTGTTATTCCAGTTTAACCTTACATCAGAACCTGTGGGGGTTTTTTGCATTTGAACTTGAAGGTGGTGGCTGGAGAATTCCTGGGATTACACCTGATCCCCAGGTGTCAGCGATCAATTCCCCTGGAGAAAATGGCTGCTTTGGAAGGCGGAGTCTATGGCATTAGGCCTCATGGAAGCCCCTCCCCTCCTCAAGCTCCACCTCCAAAATCTCCACGTTTTTCCCAACCTCGAGCTGGCAGCCCTACTTACAAGAAGCACGCTCCCTTCTTTCACGCACAGAAGGAAATGTTAGAAGAGTCATTCCCCCACTATAGAAGAGGGTAGAGTTGCCAGTCTCCAGGCAGGGGCTGGAGATCTCCCAGTATTGCCTTGGATCTTCAGATGATAGAGCTCACTGATCAGTTCTCCTGGATAAAATGGCTGCTTTGGAGGGTTAACTCTAGGGCATTGTACCTTGTAGAGGTCCCACGACCTTCCCCAGGCTCTTTCCACAAAATCTTCAGGTATTTCCCAGCCCAAAGCTAGCAACCCTAACAAAAGGTATTCTCTCTTCCCTCACACATAGGAAGGAATCTTAGAAGAAATATTCTTCCACTTTAGAAGAGACATTTGCTTTTTCTGCCATACAGAAGGAGATGTGAGAACAGCCATTTCCTTGTCTTAGAAACTGTTTCCCCATCACCCAGACGTTCTGCCATTCTAGAATGGGCCTTCTCCCTTCTCTCACAAACAAAGGGATTTATAGAAGAAGAAGAAGACTGCAGATTTATACCCCACCCTTCTCTCTGAATCAGACAGTGGTTTACAATCTCCTATATCTTCTACCCCCACAACAGAGACCCTGTGAGGTGGGTGGAACTGAGAGGGCTCTCACAGCAGCTGCCCTTTCAAGGATAACTCTGCAAGAGCTATGGCTAACCCAAGGCCATTCCAGCAGGTGCAAGTGGAGGAGTGGGGAAATCAAACCCAGTTCTCCTAGATAAGAGTCCACACACTTAACCACTACACTGAACTGGCTCTATAGAAGAGACTCTATAAGAAGAGGCATCCCTCCCCTTTACCCAAATGCCTGAAGGTGTCTTAGTAGAGGCAATCCTCTGGAATAAGGATGCCTTCTTTCCTCACCTACAGGAGAAAATCTTAGCATTTCTTCCGTGTTTGCAGTGCTTTCTCACAGTCTACGAGAAGGCATGCCTCTTCTCAGGGATTATTTTGAAGAAAAATAGGTAGTGGAGCTCATCCAGGGATTGTTATGCCGCTGCACCTACTATTCAATGGACGAGGACGTGGAACTCTTAGAAGGAGGAGATGGAACTCTCAGAAAGGTCCAGGAGCTGCGTTCCTGTGAGCTCCCACTGAATCTGAGGCCTGCCTCTTCTAAGACAATACCTGCTGTGATACAACGGGGGCGGTCTGTGGATCAATGGTAGAGCATCTGCTTAGCATGCAGAAGGTCCCAGGTTCAATCCCTGGCATCTCTAGTTGAAAGGACCAGGTAGGAGGTAAAATGAAATAGCTCTGCATGAGAACCTGGAGAGCGGCTCTTAATCTGAGTAGCAGACAACGCTCAGATCAGGGTCTCATTCAGCCTAAGGCATCTTCATGTGTTCATAAGAACAGCTGTGGGGAAAATATCAAAGAAACTTTCAGTAGGATTTAGGTTTTCAACAAGCCGGAGTTTCACCCTCCCAGGTATCAAGTCTTCTAAAGCCGTAGATTTTGTCTCGGCTTCCGCTATAACTTGTCAGTTTCCGTCCTGGCTTCTCCCTAGTCTCTCCCTTGTCCCGTGGGTATGGTTAAATTAAATGTTAGCAACCATGCCTTGGGCATGAAATGAGTTTCCAATATTGCCATTTCGGAGACCTCCCATGACCCAACCTGTGATTCTGAACTTTTGCATGCAAACAAGATCTTTCCTTGACGGTTGCTTGACTCTTGGCAAAAGCCGTGTGGTTCCAAGCAAAATCTTTCTGCACCAGACCTCAAGTATGTAAAAGGATGTCTCTGTTTAGGGATGATCAGCTGCAAACCACTGTAACGCCTGCCTTTTTATACAGTACTTTTGCACGTCTTGGAAGGGGTCAAATTCTGTTCTCTGCCTATCAGGGCTTTTGTTGTAGCAAGAACTCCTTTGCATATTAGGCCACACAGCCCTGATGTAGCCAATCATCAAAGAGCTTACAGGGCTCTTAGAACAGGGTCTACTGTATGACAGCCAGAGAGAGAGAGGCATGTGATGGAGAAATTGGCCAATTTTGTCTCCTGAGATGGTAAGTCATCCTGGAGGGAAGATTTGTGTGTGTTTGAGAGAGAAGCTTCCAGATTTATTCGCAGCACAAAATACCTCATCAGTCTCCAGCTTGTAAGAGTATAATAGTGATCCGAATCATTAGTTTAATGACTTTGTTTGATCACTCAGTAGTTGCTGTAGCAAATCATCTAATGATACGGTGACCCTCAAGTAACAATTTTCACTTGCAGTAGAAAGTCATGGATATTCCCAGATTTCTAATTAGCAAGAGCTTGTCTGGTTTTCTGGTTTGAGGTGGGAATTGGAGGGGGGGAGGGGGGAGACCAACTAAAGGGGGGGGTTCATGATAGAGGTTTCTAAAAGGAAACATGGTGTGGAGAGAGACTTTTCCTCCCTCTCCCCAAATACTGGGGGAGGGGGCAATGAATTTGATCTTTGTATCTTTGAGGATAGAAGTAGGGTTGCCACCTTCCAGGTGGGGCCTTACAATTTCCTGCTATTACGACTGATCTCCAGACAATAGAAAGCAGAGCAAGTGTATGCTTTAGAGCAGAGGTGGCCAGACTTGCTCAACATATGAGCCACGTAGAATAAATGTCAGATGTTTGAGAGCAGAAAGACATGAATGTCAGATGTCTGAAAGCAGGCAGGCAGGCAGAGAGGGAGGGGGAGAAGAAGAAGAAGATATTGGATTTATATCCTGCCCTCCACTCCAAAGAGTCTCAGAGCGGCTCACAATCTCCTTTACCTTCCTCCCCCACAACAGACATGTTATGTTCTTACATGGTGGGTGGGGCTGGAGAGGGCTCTCACAGCAGCTGCCCTTTCAAGGACAACCTCTGCCAGAGCTATGGCCGACCCAAGGCCATGCTAGCAGGTGCAAGTGGAGGAGTGGGGAATCAAACCCAGTTCTCCCAGATAAGAGTCCGCACACTTAACCACTACACCAAACTGGAGGGAGGGAGGGAGGAAGGAAGGAAGGCTGGCAACTTTAACTTTAAATACATTCTTCAACCCACTGGCTGGCTTGGCTCAGAGAAGTGATTTAAAGAGAGAAATGCCTTCTCCAAGCCAGCCAGTGGGAGCTCTGAGGGCCACACAATATGTGTGAAAGAGCCACACGTGGCTCCCAAGCCACAGTTTGGCCACCCTGCTTTAGAGGGTGGCCTCTATGGCACCCGCTGAGGTCCTTGCCTTCCCTCAGTCCTGCTCTCCTCAGACCTCACCCCCAAAATCTCCAGTTATTTCCTGACCTAGAGTTGGGAACCCGCTGGAAAGGGGATATTTCTTCATACACAGTGAAACAGACTTATGGAACTTAGCTACAAGATGTAGTGATATCTGTTAGATTGCTTTTAACAGGGGATAAAAAACATATGTCCAAACCTTGACTATTAGCCACGGTGGGTAAATAGAAGTTCCAGGGTTCACAGCCAGTATGCCTCTGAACACCAGTTGTCCGGGGCCATAGCAGGAGGAGACCAAACTGGCCATTGGTTGTAGCACCAACCAGATCTTTGGCTTGATGAAGCAGCACTCTTATGTTCTTACATGGTTTTGGTTTGGGCATTCTTGGTTCAGACAGTTATCTGTTTTAGGGAACAGGAGCTGAGATACCCTCAAAGAATTTTTTTTTCTCAAAGTCCAGAGTGAGTTTGGCTGATGAAAAGGATCCCTTTTTCAAGCCCTCAACCCTACCCGGCGAGCAAGGGCCCCGTGTCGGTCAGGATCAAAACAGAATGAGAGGTTTGTTCCTTGCCAGCTGAGGCCGGGCTGTGTGGGCCGTGTGTCTGCTCAGGCCTGCAGTGTCATGGAAACCGCATGAGGTAAGAGGCCTCCGGGGAAGGGGTGCCCAGCGATGACATCTACTACGCAAGCCTCGGCAACTTGTGCGGACACAACAGAAAGACGTGGGCGTCAGGTAAATGTTGCCCTTTTGAGGAAAAGGGCTGCCAAGTTTCCCCTTCAGGGTCTGAACCGTCATTGAATCATAACCGTTTGGGGTGGCTCAGGAAGCTTTTGAAAATCATTTTATGCGATATAGTGAGTCGAGTGCTGACTTTCAGCTGCTCTGCTATGTAGAACCAGGTCATGCTGTTGCCAGCTTCCAGGTGGGTACTGCAACCAAGAGTCCAACCAAGGTGGGTATAGCAACCAAGGTAGGTATAGCAACCAAGAAAATGGAACTGGAAAGAAAACTTACTACAGTGTAACGTTAAGTGTGAAACATAGTGCTGTGGATTAAGTGGAAAGTGCATTAAGTGACTGAGAATAAAGAAGCCAGAAAAAGTTTACGTGCGACACAGGACATTAAACCGGTTTTGCCTGTTGCTATACGGGTTGAGTGAAATAAAAATTATTGGATGTCAATTGGATCAATATTACTGCCTTTGGTGGAATATTACAAATGATTGGATTGGAATTTCTTCTTTTTAAAGTCATACCTGTGTGCTTCGGCACGTTATGAAGTAAAGTAAAACTTTGTTATCACATTGAGGATTCCTTGGTGCATTATTGGAAAGATATTTGTTGACGTCTTTAAGAGGTGCTTGTACATGGAGCCTTCAGGTTTTCTCTTCAGCTTCCAGGTAGGGCCTGGCGTTCTCTCAGAATTACAGCTGAACTCCAGAATACGGAGATCTATTCCCCTGGAGAAAATGGCTGCTTTGGGAGGCATTACAAGCAAATCCCCAAATCCTACCTGGAGAAAGTTATATTTGTTGAATGTCTAGTTGATGAGAGCCCCGTGGCACAGAGTGGAAAAGCTAGTATTGCAGTCCTAAGCTCTGCTCACGACCTGAGTTCGATCCCTGGCGGTAGCTGGGTTTTCAGGTAGCCAGCTCGAGGTTGACTCAGCCTTCCATCCTTTCAAGGTTGGTCAAATGAGTACCCAGCTTGCTGAGGGGAAAGTGTAGATGACTGGGGAAGGCAATGGCAAACCACCCCATAAAAAAATCTGCCGTGAAAGCGATGTCACCCCAGAGTCGGAAACGACTGGTTCTTGCACAGGGGACCTTTCCTTTTCCTTTTCCTAGTTGATTAAAAGCATTGGAGTCTTCATCCCCCAAATTAGTTACCAACCACCCTTCATTTATTCATCCCTTTGGGGGGTTTTAGAAGCCCCTACGATAGGAGCCCCGTGGTGCAGAGTGATAAAGCTGCAGTACTGCAGTCGGAGCCCTCTGCTCACGACCTGAGTTTGATCCCAGAGGAAGCTGGTTCAGGTAGCCGGCTCCAGGTTGACTCAGCCTCCCATCCTTCTGTGGTCAGCTTGCTGGGGGGAAAGTGTAGATGACTGGGGAAGGCAATGGCAAACCACCCTGTAAAAAGTCTGCTGTGAAAACATTGTGAAAGCAACGTCACCCCAGAGTCGAAAATGACTGGTGCTTGCACAGGGGACTACCTTTACCTTTAGAAACCCCTACTAAACTTTGTTACAAATCTCACAATCTTGGGAGCTGGGGGACTAGACAGAAATTCAACTGATGGAGCCTTTTGGGAACAGAGAGCTGGAGGAAGCTAAACCTGTTGAACATCTGTTCTGGGTCTGTTTAAAGAAGCCATCGCCTGGCTGACTTGTTCACCAGGCGGGCAAGCAGAACATGAATGCCTTGACGAACTTCGTGTCTCTTCCAGTCTCTCCACTGGGTGGGTCTTTATAAGGTCCAAGGGGAGTGGTTGTCAGGGTTTTCCAGTTTCCCTTGGCAGAGCCAGGAGCCCAGCTGAGAAGAAAAAAGCCAGGAAAGTGGCTAAAAATAGAGCACCTTCGGACAGCTGACAGCGCTTTCCTCTCGTTTCCTCCTTTCCTTAAATGAGATATTTTCTATGTCTCCGCAAAATCCAAAATGGGAGCAAGTGTCTTCTGCCAACGGTCCAGTCTTCTGTCCACCTGCAATGCCTGTGAAAGTATCAGGGGAGCAGGTGAATATCAGGTAGGCCTGCTAACTTCCCCTCCAGGTGGGGTCCAGAGAGCTCTTGGAATTACAAGGAGTCTCCATGCTACAGAGATGAAGAAGAAGAGTTGGGTTTTATACCCCATTTCCCCCTACCTTAAAGAGTCTCAGAGCAGCTTACTGTCTCCTTCCCTTTCTCTGCCCACAACATGCATCTTGTGAGGAAAGTGGGCTGTGACTGGCCCAAGGTCACCCATCAGGCTTCATGTGAAGGAAGCATCGGGAATCAAACCCAGCTCTCCGGACTGGAGTCCTCCACTCTTAACCACTACACCACACCAGCTCCAATTTCTCAAGAGGTCAATTCTCCAGGAAGAAGTGACAGCTTTGGAGGGCAGTCACTCTAGGACTTCTGTTTCTCCTAGACTCTACGGTATACCGTAGAACCCAGGAGAAATAGAAGCCTGAGAGTGACATCCCATCCCAGCTTAGCTTCCTTCACTTCTCCAAACTCCACCTTCCCCAAGCTCAGTCTCCCAAATCTTCAGGAATCCCCCAAATCAAAGTTGGTATAATATAGTGGGTTCGATGCAATGAAGAGGCGAGATGGTAGTGATCGTAGCTCTTTTATTAGGTACAGCATAGTGCAGGGCTGCACTTCAAGACTGAAGACTGGGCCAACGGGGCCAACTATATATACACACCGGGTTCCCGCACTAGCATGCTATTGGACCACTCAAACCAGCAGAGGGCCCGTGATTGGAGCAGAGCAGCAGGGATTTGGATCCTACTGCCCATTGTTCCCGAGTTCCCAAGCTCAGTCCTACAGGCTCCAATGAGCCAGGCAAGAACTCCATATATTAGTCCCAATTCAAATCACATATACAACCATTGGCAACTGTAATCTCAGAACATCTAGTATTCGATAGTCACCGGAAAGGTCCTCGCGCGACGCCTCTCCTCTAGGGATGCCTTCAAGTTTCTTCAGATTCGTTTGGGTAGGGGGAGAGCAAATCACAGTGTTAAAAGAAGGTACACTGTTTTCAGATAGAACTGCACCCTACAGGGGTGTAAGAAGAGCTCGGCAGAATCGGATCAATGGTCCAGTTTTCTCAATGGCAAAGCAGAGCTCTCACAAGCAAAGATTCTAAACTTTCTTTGTAGCTGCCTGCTGGAAACTAGTGTACAAACGTACACTCGGGGCTTTTTTTTTTGTAGCAGGAACTCCTTTGCATATTAGGCCATAGCCCTCTTGTGTAGCCAATCCTCCAAGAGCTTACAGGGATCTTCTTACAGTGCCTACTTAAGCTCTTGGAGGATTGACTACATCAGGGGTGTGTGGCCTAACATGCAAAGGAGTTCCTGGTACAACAAGAACCCTGGGTACACTGCCTCTGAACATGGAGGTTCTGCATCGACACCATGGCTAGCAGCCTTTTTGGGGTTTTGCTACCGAGTAGCAGCTGACTTAAAGGCAACCCCGGAGAGTTTTGAAGGTGAGAGACAAACAGAGGGGGTTTGCCATTGCCTGCCTCTGCATAAAGGACCCGGGATATCCTTGGTGGTCTCCTATCCAAATGCTGATCAGAGCCAACCTGGCTTCGATTCCGAGATCTGGTGAGCTCAGGCTAGCTTTGGGCTATCCAGTCAGGGCGGCGAGTAGCCATGGATGAGCCTATTTTGCACGAGCCATCCCAACAGGGAGGAGGAGGTTGGAGGAAGTGTTGGTTGCGGAGAGAATTCGGCACCCTCCCTCCACGGACCCTTCTCAGACCACACCCCCTCCCCCCGCCCAAGCCCTCTTCCTTTGTTTAAATGATGCTCGCCCTGCCCATCTACTGCCCATGAGAGCCAGGCTTCAGATTCAGCAGGAGCTCACAGAAGTGCAGCTCCTGAACCTTTCTGACGGCTCCCCCTCTTCCTCTCCACCTACCTTGTCCGTTGAATAGGAGGTGCAGCTGCATAACAATCCCTGGATTAGGAGAGCAGGCAGCCAGCCAGCCAGCCACCAGGGGCTTTGCCATGTCCTCAGCAGCCCTCATTCACCCCTGGAGAAGCCCGTGCCACCCTTTCTCTCCTTCTTATGTGATTTTGCAAGGCCGGTGGTTTGCTGGCCTTTTGACCGGGGGGGGGGGGGGGCAGGAGAGCAAGGCCTGCTTGGGCTAGCTGGATCTTGCTCACCGGGGCTCTCCTTTCTTGCATTGAGTTGCTCTTGGCTCTGTGTGTGTGTGTGGCATATGCTAATGAGTTATGCTAATGAGCTCCACCACCTTTTTTTTTTTTTTTTTTTTTTAGAAAAACGACCCCTGGTAGTGGTTAAATGCACGGACTCTTATCTGGGAAAACGGAGTTCGATTCCCCACTCCTCGACTTGCAGCTGCCGGAATGGCCTTGGGTCAGCCATAGCTCTCGTAGGAGTGGTCCTTGAAAGGGCAGCTTCCAGGAGAGCTCTCTCATCCCCACCCACCTCACAGGGTGTCTGTTGTGGGGGAGGAAGTTAAAGGAGATTGTGACCACTCTGAGATTCAGAGTGGAGGGCGGGGTATAAATCCAACATCTATTTCTCTGTCCTCTGCTTGGGGTTGGGTCGGCAGAGCAGCTCTGGGTTGGGAAAGGTCTGGAGATTTGGGGGGGGGGGCAAGGTGGAGCCTGAGAGGGAAATAATTTGGGAAAGGGTGGGACCTCGGTCATCTTTCTGACAGCTGTAAAACCAGGAGGTCTCCAGCCCATGGCTGGAGGTTGGTAACCTGAGCTTCAGGGCCCTGTGGTGAAGAGACACGTCACTCTGGGCTGTTGTTTCAGCCCTCCTTCAGTTTCATCCACGCTGGCCCAGAGAAATATCTCCCATTCCATTAACATGAACGGGTGGATCTCGGTCCCCCACGATGGAAAAGCTGAACAATTCGTGTTTCTTTCGCATAGAAGCCACTGTTGTTCCTCACTTTTGGCCCCGAAGGCCGTGAGCGACGAAGGAGGCAAGCTATGCCACCCACCGTCTCGCAAATGACGCAGCTTGCCGACAGAGAGAGAGAGAGAAAGAGCTCTTTTGCTACAAACTGATGCGCTCCTTCTTCCTCCAGCCAAGGCCTGACAAGTGACTTTTACATTCCTTCACCGTGAGACACGAAAGACACCCAAGGACATCAGCTCGGCAAGGCCGGGGAGCAGCTCACCTACTTGTGGGAGGCTGGGCTTTCTCTAAATATTTATCAGACGGAAAGTTCACGCTGTATTTTCCCACCGCTGGCTGGAGATGCCGTCTCTGGAAAGGGAAGGGGGTGGAGGAACATGCGGTGAGAAGATGAGCTGGGGAGGAGGCCTAGTGTCGCCACCCTCCAGGTGGGGGAGCCTGCGGAGGCTCCAGAATGTCAACGGAACTCCTGGCTACCTAGATAGATCCAACATGGCTTCTTTTATGTTCTTAAGGCTCTGGCCTAAATGCACTCAAGAAGCAGAGCTGAAATTTGCACCTAGATCTCCCCAGTCCAACCTAGGGTTGCCAAGTCCAGTTCAAGAAATATCTGGAGACTTTGGGGGTGGAGCCAGGAGACTTTGGGGGTGGAGCCAGGAGCAAGAATGGGACAAGCACGATTGAACTCCAAAGGGAGTTCTGGCCATCACATTTAAAGGGACCGCACACCGTTGAAATGCCTTCCTTCCGTTGGAAATAATGAAGGATAGGGGCACCTTCTTTTGGGGCTCATAGAATTGGACCCCCTCGTCCAATCTTTTTGAAACTTGGAGGGTATTTTGGAGGGAGGTACTGAATGTTATGCTGAAAATTTGGTGCCTCTACCTCAAAAAACAGGCCCCCCAGAGCCAGGGCCGGATCTGGGGGGGGGGAGGTATGGAGTCCATTGTATTCTATGGGACCATAAGACAGAATGGCTCATAAGGGGGAGTTATTTTTTAATTTTGCCCACCCCCTCAAAAAACATGTAGATCCGGTCCTGCCCAGAGCCCCAGATACCAGGGATCAATTCTCCATTATACTTTATGGGAATCAGTCTCCACAGGGAATAATGGAGTGCCCAGCAGACATTTCCCTTCCTCCCCCTTTCTGATGACCCTGAGGCAGGAGGAGGGGCTCCAAACCAGGGGATCCCCTGCCCCCACCTGGGGATTGGCAACCCTAGACAGTTTGCATGTTCTCGTGTACATCCAAGGGTTGCCATTCTCCAGGTAGACTTCCCAAAATCAGGGCCGATCTCTGGACTACAGTGAACAGCTCCCCGGAAGGGTGGACTGTAGGCCATCACATCTGCCTCCCCAAACTCCCAGGCGTTGCCCTCAAATCACCGGGAATTTCCCCTGCTCAGGGTTGACCACAAAGGAAAGCTTAAAGCTTTGTATCCCTTATGTAGGCTGCGATCGCATACACTAAATAATGCACTTTCAATCCCCTTTCACTGCACTTTCCATCAGGATTTTATTGTGTGAACTGCAGGGCCAGGTTAACAATTAGGCCAAGTAGGCACTGGCTTATGGGCCCCCATGCCTTTAGGGGCCCTGGGCTGGCTCCCCTCCCATTCCCCCCCCCCCCCCGCTTGCAGCCCTCCCAGCCTGCACACGCAGCCAGCAACCGAGCCACTCTTTACCCGTCTTGCCTGGTGCTGCTGGCGTCATCGCCAAGTTTGCCTCTCTCTGCCTCTCCCCGCAGTTTTGTCCAAGGGGCTTTTGAGAAGGGGCCTGCAGGCTGCAGCAGGGGCTGCGGGTGGTGGGGTGGGTGCTCAGACTCTGAGATCATTTGTGAGGGGGGCCCTCAGATTTTGACTGCCTAAGGGGCTCCATGGGGTTTAATCTGGCGCTGGTGAACTGGCAAAATCCAGTTGGAAAACGCATTGAAAGCGCATTATTTCGGGTGTGCGATCACAGCCGTTGGTATCGAAGGAAAGGCAAGGTCCCCTGTGCAAGCACCAGTCATTTCCAACTCTGGGGTGACGTCGCTTTCACAACGTTTTCACGGCAGACTTTTTACGGGGTGGTTTGCCATTGCTTTCCGCAGTCATCTACACTTTCCCCCCAGCAAGCTGGGGACTCATTTGACCGACCTCGGAGGGATGGAAGGCTGAGTCAACCTTGGGCCGGCTACCTGAATCCAGCTTCTGCCGGAATCGAACTCAGGTCGTGAGCAGAGAGTTCAGACCACAGTACTGCAGTACTGCTGCTTTAACACTCTGTGCCACGGGGCCACTGTGTTATCAAAACAGAGAACTGAAACAAGGAAGCCAACCGGAAGCCCTGAGTTCAGGTCTCCTTCTATGCTGACGCTGAATTCAGATCCTGCAGACAGGGGCTCTGTTCGGTTGCAAATGTTATCGTTGAAAAGCCCACCCCCAACCCTAGGTTTTAAAAAAGGCTCTGGTGAGGAATGACATGAACTCCCCCCTAATCATAGGGGAAATGAATTGCCACCAAACACCCACGGCCGACTTAATTACATGGCCCCGCAAGTTGCTAATTGCTCTTAGCAATGAGTTGCTTTGAAAAAGAAATAGACTTGTCAGTGAGATGTCAGCAGTGTTTTAATTATTAAGGCATCTGCAGATTTTTAAATATGACCAAGAGTGCCATAGAGTCCACCCTCCAAAGCAGCCCTTTTCTCCAGGGGAACCAGTCTCTGTAATCTGGAGATCAGGTTTAAGTCCAGGAGAACTCCAGGCCCCACATGGAAGTCGGCAAGCTGACTTAGGGGACATGTGGGGCTTGCTGCACTGGGCTTCAAGAGAACTGTGCATGAGTTCAAGATGAGAGCCAGTTTGGTGTGGTGGTTAAGTGTGCGGACTCTTATCTGCGAGAACCGGGTTTGATTCCCAACTCCTCCACTTGCAGCTGCTGGAATGGCCTTGGGTCAGCCATAGCTCTTGTAGGAGTTGTCCTTGAAAGGGCAGCTGCTGCGAGAGCTCTCTCAGACCCACCCACCTCACAGGGTGTCTGTTGTGGGCGGGGGGGGAGGTAAAGGAGATTGTGACTGCTCTGAGACTCTGAGATTCAGAGTATAGGGTGGGATATAAATCCAATATCTTCTTCTTCTTCTTCTTCTTCTTCTCAGAGGGCACGCACAACTTGCTCCATCCTGTTTCAAACCACCAGGAGGAAAGAGAAAAGGGGGCTTCCCAAAGGAGCTGTCTCTTGGTGTAGTAGTTAAGAGTAGTGGACTCTAATCTGGGAGAACTGGGTTTGATTCTCCACCCCTCCTCCACCTGCAGCAGCTGAGCAATCTTGAGTCAGTCCCAGTTCTCTCAGAGCTCTCTCAGCCCGACCTACCTTACAGGGTGTCTGTTGTGGGGAGAGGAAGGGAAGGAGATTGTAAGCTGCTTTGAGATTCAAGAGTGAAGGGCAGGGTATAAATCCAATCTCCTCCTCCTCTTCCATTGAACAAGGAGTGGTGGCAGCAGAAGAGGCTGCCACCCCTCCCAAGATATGCTTCCTCGTCTCATATTATAGAATTGGCTCCAGTCTGTTCATAGCTGGTAAAGAGCACCACCAAATGTCAGGAAGGTGATGGAAGTTGTGCCCATTCCAGCCTCACATAACATTAGGGGCGGGGTCCCCACTTTTTTTGAGTCTGTGGCCTCTTTTGGAATTATGAAACAGTACGGTGGGTGCAGCTGTAAAATGGCTGCCACAAAATGGCTCCCACAGGACTCAAACTTTGTCCCTGTGTTAAATAAATACGTGGCAGACAGGGAATCTATCAGCAGCTGTGATGGCTTAAGAACAGAACCTCCATGTTCAGCAGCAGTCTACCTGTCCTGCAGACAAGTGGCACAGAAAGCTATTGTATGTTTCCCAGAGATAACACCCTGGCTTCTGATGGAAACAGGACACTGGACTGGATGAGCGTTCAATCTGATTCCAGCAAAGTGCCTTCCATGTTACCAAGGAGAGGAGAGAAAACAGGGATTTGGTCCTCAGCAGGGCTTTTTTTGGGAGAAAAAGCCCAGCAGGAACTCATTTGAATATTAAGCCACACCCCTGGTGCCACCATTGTTTCACACGTGGCAGCAGGAACTCATTTGAATATCAGGCCACACCCCCTGACACCAAGCCAGTCAGAATTGTGTTCCTGTGTGTTCCGGCTCAAGAAGATGAAGATGAAGATATTGGATTTATATCCCGCCCTCCACTCCGAAGAGTCTCAGCGCGGCTCACAATCTCCTTTACCTTCCCCCCCACCCACAACAGACACCCTGTGAGGTAGATGAAGATATTGGATTTATATCCCGCCCTCCACTCCGAAGAGGCTCAGAGCGGCTCACAATCTCCTTTAGCTTCCCCCCCACAACAACAGATACCCTGTGAGGTAGATGAAGATATTGGATATATATCCCGCCCTCCACTCTGAAGAGTCTCAGAGCGGCTCACAATCTCCTTTACCTTCCTCCCCCACAACAGGCACCCTGTGAGGTAGATGAAGATATTGGATTTATATCCCGCCCTCCACTCCGAAGAGTCTCAGAGCGGCTCACAATCTCCTTTACCTTCCTCCCCCCCACAACAGATACCCTGTGAGGTAGATGAAGATATTGGATATATATCCCGCCCTCCACTCTGAAGAGTCTCAGAGAGGCTCACAATCTCCTTTACCTTCCTCCCCCACAACAGGCACCCTGTGAGGTGGGTGGGGCTGGAGAGGGCTCTCACAGCAGCTGCCCTTTCAAGGACAACCTCTGCCAGAGCTATGGCTGACCCAAGGCCATGCCAGCAGGTGCAAGCGGAGGAGTGGGGAATCAAACCCGGTTCTCCCAGATAACAGTCTGCACACTTAACCAATACACCAAACTGGCTCTCCAAAAAAACAAAAAAAGCTTTGGTCCTCAACGTCTTTTGACGCCTCTCCTCCGGTAAACGTAAATGCCTTTTGCAGCTACTATGAGCCTCCAAACCTGAGCTGGAACGTCGGAGCGACTGCAGTATCCCTGGGTGGGAAGCCAAGGCTCCAAAGAAGAAGAATGGTGTTTTCTTTCTTGACGTCTTTCCAGCACCTCCAAGCCTAGTCGGTGATGAAATCTCTGTGATAGATAGGATGCGGGGGCTGGAAGAGTTACCTTGTGCTTAGCACACACACACACACAGTTGGTCCAAGCTCAAGAGCTAGGATTAATGATGCCCTTTAAACGCTAGACTCGTGCTCTGAGCCAGAATGTAAACTATCAAGAAAAGCAGAAGGAGAGCCGGCCGCTCCGCTTAAGACTAATGAAAAACAATCCCAAACTCTTAATACCGGTGGGAGGGAAAAGAAAAAGTCGGTATTACTGAGTAGCCCCTTGGCTTCTCACCCCCACCCCCGCCCAATGTTATTATTTCTGTGCAAAAGCAATGGAATTACATTCCCTCTTTCCCTCCCTCCCATACACAATACTAGAATTCAGAGTAACCCAACAAGCTCGATCAGCCAGTGGTGGGATTCAGCAGGTTCGCACCACTTCTATGGAACCGTTACCTAATGCGCTATCGGTTCTATAGAACCGTTTGTTGGTCGGGCACCCTCGGATCAACGGGGACTTTCCCCTCTAAGTGCCTAAAACTCACCAGTTTCTTTTCCCCACCAGACTACAAAAAAGCCCAAGCGAACAAGTTAGACGCGCGCCCTGCCAGGAATTGCGTCTCATTCCCTCCAGCCCCTTCCAGCTTCACCACTCCACGTGTGATTAAAACCCAGGCGCCGAGGAAAAAGCAGCTCAAGCTAACCACTGCGGCGCCTTCTGGGACTCGTAGTCCTTGCGCTCGGTAGCGCAGCAGGCAGGAGGCTCGAAAGACTACCAGACCCGGCATGCCCCTCGGCAAAGAAGGGCTCCGCTCGCTCGTGCGCGCTCGCGGAGTCAGGAAGCCCCGCCCACTTTCATTCCTGGAAGGATGAGTAGGCGAAGGTCTGTGGGCTGCAAACGCTTGTGGGGGCGTCGGGCTTGTTTGGTTTTTTTGCAAATGGCAGTCAAATTAGGTGACAGATTTTTCTTTTTGCAGAGAGATAAATATTGGAGTGTGTTGCCATGTATGCAAAACAAGGCTTGATAGCTGGGCTTTTCCTCAGCCAACGGTTGATCTGTTCAGATGGGTTCTGTGGCATGCGTTTGGGTGCCCCAACTGTAGTAGCTTTCAGGTGATGGTAAAAAAACCCTCTGCCTGGACATGTGAGTCCTCCACCCGTGTTTGCTCAAGCTTGTATAACCAGCTTTGGTTGGCACACTGCTTTTTTAGGGAGGCCAGCCTTTTAAGCTCACATTGCCAGAGTGACACTTCGTTCTGCAAAGCCGGGGTGTCAACCATCTGACCTGGGGGCTGAATCAGGCCCTCGGAGGGCTCCTATCAGGCCCCTGAGCAACTGACTGTCATCTGCTTCCTTCTTTCTCCTTTCTGTATAACAGCTTGCTTTGCAAGGCTCCCTCAATTGCACAGGAACTGCAGAGCAAAACTTCTATTTTCTCCATTGGCTGAGGCTCCTCCCTTGGGGAGGAAGGAGGAGGAATAGCTTGCTTTGCCAGGCTCCCTCAATCGCACAGCAGAGATACTGAATGAAGATTCCTTCCTTCTACTGAATGAAGCCTCTCTTCCTTCTATTTGCTGAGGCTCCCCTTCTATTTGCTGAGGAAGGAAAGAGCCAGAGCTTCCTTTGCCCAGTTCCCTGGATCCCGTGGGAGAAATACAAAGAAAGCACCTTTAAGACCAACAAGTGCTAACGCTTTTAGCATGTTTTAAGTTTTTTAGGAAATATATTTGTGTTTGTGTCCTTTATAAAGTTTGTATCTTTGCTAGGAAGACTGAAGGTCAGATTCCTGCAAAACTCACAGGTTGATTTCAATCAGTCACTATCAGTGCAATCCTAAAGCCATTTCCCTATGCAGCCCAGTTGCATAGACCTGCGTGAGAATCTGAGTTAGATCTCCTAAGGATGGTGCTGTGTCTGTCAGCCCCACCTACTGCACAAGGTTGTGCGGATTTAAAGGGGAAGGCTAGTAAACCATGTATAACATCATGAGTACCTGAATACAAAGATGGGCTACATCAGGGGTAGGGAAATGGCTGAGAAGTTGAATGCATTTTTTGCCTTCACTATGGAAGACGAGAAGTGTTTGCCCGCTCCAGAACCACTAATTTTGGAAGGGGTGTTGAAAGACCTGAGTCAGATTGAGGTGACAAGAGAGGAGGTCCTACAAATGAGAGACAAATTAAAAACTAATAAGTCACCAAGTCCGGATGGCATACATCCGAGAGTTCTGAAAGAACTCAAAGTTGAACTTGTTGATCTTCTGACAAAAATATGTAATCTTTCATTGAAATCTGCCTCCGTTCCTGAAAACTGGAAGGTAGCAAATGTCACCTCCATCTTTAAAAAGGGTTCCAGAGGATTTCCGGGAAATTACAGGCCAGTCAGTCTGACTTCAATACTGGGAAAGTTGTTAGAAACCATTATCAAGGACAGAATGAGCAGGCACACTGATGAACACGGCTTATTGAGGAAGACTCAGGGTGGGTTCTGTAAGGGAAGATCTTGCCTCACTAACCTGTTACAGTTCTTTGAGGGGGTGGACAAAGGAGACCCAATAGATGTTGTTTACCTTGACTTCCAGAAAGCTTTTGATAAAGTTCCTCATCAAAGGCTCCTTAAAAAGCTTGAGAGTCATGGAGTAAAAGGACAGGTCCTCTTGTGGATCAAAAACTGGCTGAGTAATAGGAAACAGAGAGTGAGTATAAATGGGCAGTCTTCACAGTGGAGGATGGTAGTGCCTCTCCCCAAAATACCCTCCCAGTTTCAAAAAGATTGGACCAGGGGGTCCAATTCTATGAGCCCCAAAAGAAGGTGCCCTTATCCTTCATTATTTCCTATGAAAGGAAGGCATTGAAAAGGTGTGCCATCCCTTTAAATGTGAGGGCCAGAACTCCCAATATGGAAATATCTTCAATAAATCTTTCTTTAAACATAATCTAGTTGTCTTTACCTCTTTTACTGTTCTTATTGCAGTATTTAATGCGTGAATTATTAAACTACCTTTCGGTATATCTTTTGATATAGTTAAAATGGTCATTAGGACATAGAACCTGTTGTTAATTTATTTGAATCCCACCACTGCGATCAGCGGTCCGTTTGCAGGAAATGCACCTTTCTAATAAGAATTCGGTGCTGTCAAAGTTGCAGCCAATTGATGGAGACCCCTCTTGGGGTTTTCAAGGGAAGAGACGTTCAGAGGCCGGTTGCCCTTGCCTGCCTCTGCGTAGCGACCCTGCACTTTGTCACGGCTGGGGCCGGGTCAGGCAAAGTCCAGAGGCAGGCCGAGGTCTGTAGCCAGCAAGGAGTGTCCGAGGTGCCAAATCCAAATCGCTGTGCAAGTATTGCAGGTCCGAGGTCCAGAAGCCGAGGTCAGGGAGTCCAGAAGTCAAAGTCAGGGAGTCAGGAACCAAAGTCAAGCCGGCGTGGATGCTAGAACGTCAGGGAGATGACTAGTTGCTTCCACAAAGCCTCCTCCCAAAGCCCACAGCTATATAGCCCTCTGCTGGCTGTTGCCCATTTGGGCTAATTGCTGACTCTGGGAGGCAGCCAGGATCCTGTTACAACTCAAGCATCCTTGCTCTTAGGAGGGCCAGAATCCTCTCAAAACTCAGGGCTCAGGGAGCGTCTTGCTTGTGAGCGTGCCGCCCTCCTCCGATCCCTGAGGTCCTGACGGAGGCGGTCACGCACATGAGCCACCCGAGAGGGCGAGGCAGGGGGGCTGGGATCTTCTTCAGCAGGAGGCAGGGGTACTGATGCAGGTGGCAGGGGTACAGTTTCCTCAGCAGACTCGTCTTCCTCTGCAGGGTCCCCAGCACCCATGACACACTTCCTTGGGGGTCTCCCATTCAAGCATTAACCAGGGCTGACCCTGCTCAGCTTCTGAGATCTGAAAACCTCAGGTTCAGGTGGGCTATTCAGGGTGTTAATGCACCTGTCTATGATGTGGGAATAGGGTTGCCAGATCCACGTTGGGAAACTCCTGGAGATTTGTGTGTGTGTGTGTGCGCACCTGAAAATGATGGCAATCTCTGGTGCCTGACCCCTACTGGGGCCTTGGAGGATATTCAGAGAGATGGTTGAATAGAGCCTGCCTCTGCCCTCCCGACTGCTGGTATTCCAAGGAGGTCTCCCCTCCAAGTACTTGCCAGAGTTGACCTTGCTTAGCTTTCAAAATTTGACAAGATCGACCTTGCCTGGGCTGTCCCTTAGGGCAGGGGTGTCAAACGTGTAGTCCAGGGGCTAAATCAGGCCCCCAGAGGGCTCCTATCAGGCTCCTGAGCAACTGACTCTTGTCTGCTTCCTTCTCCATCTCTCTTGCTTCCTTCTGCATCACAGCTTGCTTCGCCAGGCTTGCTCAATCGCACAGGAGCTACAGAGCAAAGCCTCTATTTTCTCCATTGGCTGAGGCTCCTCCCTTGGGGAGGAAGGGGAGAGGAATAGTTCACTTTGCCAAGCTCCCTCGATCACACAGCAGAGCTACTGAGCCAAGCCTCTCTTCCTTCTATTGGCTGAGGCTCCTCCCCCTCCTGGTCCCCTGGGGAAGGAAAGAAAGATCCAGAGCTCCCTTTGCCCAGTTCCCTGGATCGCATGGGAGAGGTACAAAGAAAACACCTCTGAGACCAAAAAGTGCGAATGTTTTAATCATGTTTTATTTTAAGCTTTTATGTCAGATTTATGTCAGATCCAGCCCTCATAACAAATGAGTTTGATGCCCCTACCTTAGGGAGTTTCTATGCTGTGCTCAGAACACCTGCCCACAATCTGCTGGATTCCATTCTGACTCTAAACCCTCCCCCCCCCCCAGACTGCATCCTGACCTCTGCCTACCTAAGGACTGGAACAAAGTAGGAGTCAAGTTGCACCTTTAAGACCAACAAAGTTTTATTCAGAATGTAAGCCTTTGTGTGCTAGAAGCACACTTCATCAGACAATAGGATGGAACAGCAAGCAGTTCTAAATATAGAGAAAGTGAGCAGTGAATGAGTATGCAAAATCATGGAAATATTTGTGAGCAGATTAAAAGAATCACAAGTTGGGGGTCTGGTGATTGTTCGTTTATGTGAACTGGGCTGCGTCAGCAAGGTGGCAATAGAAGTCGGAACAGCAGATCGAGGTCTACGTCATTAGGTGTGCAGTGCCATAAATAAGAGTCTGTTGTAATGTTAGCTCTGAGTTTACAATGACTTTAAAATTGGAGAGCCAGTTTGGTGTAGTGGTTAAGTGCACGGACTCTTTATCTGGGAGAACCGGGTTTGATTCCCCCACTCCTCCACTTGCAGCAGCTGGAATGGCTTTGGGTCAGCCATAGCTCTGGCAGAGGTTGTCCTTGAAAGGGCAGCTTCTGTGAAAGCTCTGTCAGCCCCATCCACTTCACAGGGTGTCTGTTGTGAGGGAAGGAGATAAAGAAGATTGTAAGCCGCTCTGAGTCTCTGATTCAGAGAGAAGGGTGGGGTATAAATCTGCAATTCTTCTTCTTCAAAAATACCTAAGGACTGCTTCTTTCGAAATTAATTTCAAATCTGAGATTCCCTGCTTAGTAGTCCTTGTGTGTGTGTGTGTGTAATAAGATGGTCTTTCAGTACATTCCAGCCTGCTGCGTTCCAGGCTCCGATCCGATTCTCAGCTGTTTGTCTTTTGCGTGCCCGCTGCTGCAATTTTGTCTCCAGTCCTTTCGAAGCTACCGGAGTGTCCAGCGCTGAGAACACACAGCCTGTATTGTTCCATGTGCCTGTTGCGCATCGGGTGGCTTCAAGGATGCCCGTCGAGGAGATCTCCGGGGGAGATAAGCAGTGTCACAGGAAGATTTCCTTGCAACAAGAAGGCGGCTTTTAAAAGCTTAATTCTCATAAAAGACAAGCTGGGCGTTCTCCTTCGGCTGGCCTCTGCCTTTCTACTCTTTGGCGAAGTTTACCCTGCTGTGTGTAGAAGGACGAAAGCAACGCTTGGCAGCTCTCCAGACCTTGCCAGTAGCCTGCCAAGAACTTCCTCCATCTACTGTATGAAAAGAAGGAGTAGCCCAGGGGCAGCTGCCAACGCTGCAGAGGGGAAACACGTTGGAAATTTGGGGGAACGGAGGCTGGAGATGGCAGAGTTTGAGTCAAGCAGGATTTGAACTCGAGTTTCCCAGATACTAGCGGCCCCGTGGTGCAGAGTGGTAAAGCAGCAGTACTGCAGTACTGTGGTCTGAACTCTCTGCTCACGACCTGAGTTTGATTCCGGCGGAAGCTGGGTTCAGGTTGCCGGCTCCAGGTTGACTCAGCCTTCCATCCTTCCGAGGTCGGTAAAATGAGCACCCAGCTTGTTGGGGGGAAAGTGTAGAGGACTGGGGAAGGCAACAGCAAACCACCCCGTAAAAAGTCTGCCGTGAAAACGTTGTGAAAGCAATGTCGCCCCAAATTCGGAAACGACTGGTGCTTGCACAGGGGACCTTTCCTTTCCTTCCCTTCCAGATACTAGTCCGACATTCTTAATCACTATATCACACTGGCTCATTATAAAGTCAATTCTGCACTAGATTTTTAATTCTGGTTCAGCCCTGTCCCCAAACTGATTTTCTGCTCTAGAATCATAAAAGCATAAATGCATAGAGTTGGTTTCTATGATTCCATGATTCGAGCGTAGAATGTCAGTTTGAGGACAGGGCTGAACCAGGATTAAAGATCTAGAGCAGAATTGTTTTTCACTGATCCGGAGTCAGCATCTGTGGCTAAAAGGGAAAGGCAGTCAGTCCCCTGTGCAAGCACCAGGTCATTACTGACCGATGAGGCATTATTCTTCGCTTAAGAGTCAAAATTCTAGCTCAATTGCCAGTTAATTTATCCTTAGAAGATATTTATTTATTTATCTAGCGATCGATTGATTGGCGAACTGGATGTTATCTTAAATGCTAAATAAGATGTTCTACCATGTTATACAGAGCCTTGTTCTGTTCCCTGCATTTCTCTTGGAGCTGCCTGAGAACAAATACCATGTCGGTGGTGCTTCTGTTAGCTCTGAAGCCACACTGGCTCTCTGGGAGGAGTTCTTCTGCAATGGTGGGCACCAGTCTGTTCAGGAGTATTCTGGCAAGGATTTTGCCTGCGATGGAGTGACTTTGTGACCAACACTGAAGTCCTCAAGAGGGCGGAGGTTACCAGCATCGAGGCACTGCTGTTGAAGACGCAGCTGCGCTGGGCAGGGCATATTTCTAGGATGGAAAACCACCGCCTTCCCAAGATTGCCCTGTATGGCGAACTCTCCACCGGCCATCGAAATAGAGGGGCACCAAAGAAGAGGTACAAGGACTCCTTGAAAAAATCCCTCAGATCGCAAAGCATGGAGGCACACCATCCACCAGGCTGTCTCTTCCTTTGAGAACGCACGCATAGCTGGTCTTGAGGACAAAAGGAGATTGAGGAAGAATCGCACTGCTACAGCACCAACCCCAAATCAGACTTTTCCCTGCAGCCGCTGTGGCCGGACCTGCCTGTCCCACATTGGTCTTGTCAGCCACCAGCGAGCCTGCAGCAAACGTGGGCTATTGCACCCTTCTTAAATCTTCGTTCGCGAAGCCAAGCCGAGAGAGAGAGAGAGACCATGTTATATACCGTAGTACTTTATGCATAGTAGAATTTTGTTTTATATGGAATTAATCTACTCGATACTACTTCACCCAACAAAGTTCTGTATAACTTGGAATTTCTAAAATAAACTTAGCGTATGTTTTTTTAAAAAGGTAAAGGTAAAGATGCAAGCACCAGTCATTTCCAACTCTGGGGTGACGTCACATCCCAACGTTTTCACGGCAGACTTTTTATGGGGTGGTTTGCCATTGCCTTCCCCAGTCCTCTACGCTTTCCCCCCAGCAAGCTGCGTGCTCATTTTACTGACCTCGGAAGGAGGGAAGGCTGAGTCAACCTCGAGCCAGCTACCTGAACCCAGCTTCCACCATGATCGAACTCAGGTCATGAGCAGAGCTTGGACTGCAGAACTGGCATACTCCAGACCAGGGGTCATGGTGGAGCTCATTAGCATAACTCATTAGCATATCCCCCCCTAGCCAAAAGCAACCCAATGCAAGAAAGAAGCACCCCGAGTGAATAAGTCCTGTTTGGGCTGGCTAGAGATCCATGTATGAGCCAAAAGGCCAGCAAGCCATCCACCAGCCAAAATCACATAAAAAGTGGAGAAAGGGTGGTGCGGGCTTCTCCGGGGGTTAATGAGGGCTGCTGGGAATGTGGCAAAGCGCCTGGTGTGGCTGTCTGGCTGGCTGCCCGCTCTCCTAGTCCAGGAATTGTTATGCAGCTGCACCTACTACTCAATGGACAAGGTAGGTGGGGAGGAGGAGGGGGAACCCTCAGAAAGATTCAGGAGCTGTGCTCCTGTGAGCTTCTGCTAAATCTGAAGCCTGCTCCAGACTAAAGTCACACATTCTTTGATGACATAGAATCCTAGAGTTGGAAGGGATTTCCAGGGGCATCTAGTCCAACCCCCTGTGCAATGCAGGAGATTCACAAATACCTTCCCCTAAGTTCACAGAATCAGCACTGCTGTCAAATGGTCATGTAGCCTCTGTTTTTCTTTTTTTAAAAAAAAGCCACTTAGCAGTGGTTTAAAAAAACCCACTTAGCAGTGGTTCAAGAGCCAGTTTGGTGTAGTGCTTAAGTGTGTGGGACTCTTATCAAGGAGAACCGGGTTTGATTCCCCACTCCTCCACTTGCAGCTGCCGGAATGGCCTTGGGCCAGCCATAGCTCTCGCAGAGCTGTCCTCGAAAGGGCAGTTTCTGTCAGAGCTCTCTCAGCCCCACCCACCTTACAGGGTGTCTGTTGTTGGGGAGGAAGGTAAAGGAGACTGTGAACCACTCTGAGACTCTGAGATTCGGAGTGGAGGGTGGGATATAAATCCAATATCTTCTTCAGTTAGGTCTACCCGGGCCCCAGCATGCATCCGGCCCTGTTCTGGGCTCACACAAGTCTCTGTGTAACCAGGTGAGAGATTCTCTCAGCCTTGCAGTAAAAGCAAGGAAGGGTTAAAGGTTTCTTAGCACCTAAAGTAAACTCCTCTCATTAGTTTTCTCAGCAGGCAGGGAGCCAGATCAGCCTCCCTCTCATTCCTCTGTTTTGCTTATCATGTGCTATTTTATTGCATGCCTAGCGAGGGAAGGAACAGATGACCTTGACTCTTTCTACATACAATTTGCCCATGGATGTTGTTAACTTAGAATCTGGAGAAGGTTATCTCCAGCGATGCTTATTCTTCTTCTGTTCTGTCTCTCTGCCACATCGGGGCCCTGGGCGCTCTTTAGAGCCCCCTATTGGTGGAACCGACTGCCGGAGGAGGTCAGAACCTTGTGGGACCTTGCCCAGTTCCACAAGACCCGCAAGACAACACTTTTTCGGCTAGCCTTTAACTAAATTGCTGGCTAGCCTCTAATTAAATTGTTGTTATAGTTATACAAAGGGATACCTAAGCAGGCTTTTTTCTTTTTCTTTTTCTTTTTTTTTTTTTTAGCAGGAACGCACAGGAACGCAGTTCCAGCTGGCTCGGTGTCAGGGGATGTGGCCTAATATGCAAATGAATTCCTGCTGAGCTTTTTCTACAGAAACCCCAACATAAAACAGTAGTGACATCAGAGGGGTGTGGCCTAATATGCAAATTAGTCCCCGCTGGGCTTTTTCTACCAAAAAAGCCCTGTCTAAGAGCATGAAATGCCATCGAAAATGTGATACTAGCACCAAACTGTTTTATTGTTTTATATCGTTATAATTGTTGAATTGATATTTTATTGTTGACCGTTTTCGCACACAGCTTACCTCGTAGTCACAATCCTGTTCCCTCCGCAGCGTCTGGTCGGATTTCCCACCATCTGCGCCGAAGTTACAGGAAGTGCCGCAGCTTTTGCATAGCAAACGTAAACCGCTAAAACCCAGTTTACGTTTGCTACGAAAAAGCCGCGGCACTTCCTGTAACTCTGGTGCAGATGGTGGGAAATCTGACAGACGCTGCAGAGAGAACAGGATTGTGATTGCGAGGTGAGCTGTGTGCGAAAACGGTAGTCATTTATTGTTTTCATTGTTGTGAGCCGCCCTGAGCCGACTTTGGCAGGGAGGGCGGGATATAAATCTAATACATCAAAATCCAAATCTAAATCATAAGGACAGCCCTGCTGGATCAGACCAATGGTCCAGCATCCTGTTTCATGCAGCGGCCGACCAGGTTCCTCGGAAGTTCTACGAGAAGAGCACCAGAGCCAAAGGCTTCCCCTGTTGCTGCCCCTAACAATTGAAGGAGGCAAGGTATACTGCTTTGGAAGCTGGAGGTTCCACTTTCAAAAAGTTTTATTAGTTTCAGAAAAAGATAGGGATGGGGAATAGGGAGATAAAAAGCACAATACATTCTGGTGTTATTTTGCATAAAAATGCTTTCCAAAAATACAAGCTTAATTCTACAATATTTTCTTTACATAAATTGTCCCCTATTATTTTGTCTCAACTGTACACAATCCATTTTCAGAGCCAGTTTGGTGTAGTGGTTAAGAGTGCGGACTCTTATCTGGGAGAACCGGGTTTGATTCCCCACTCCTCCACTAGCACCTGCTAGCATGGCCTTGGGTCAGCCATAGCTCTGGCAGAGGTTGCCCTTGAAAGGGCAGCTGTTGTGAGAGCCCTCTCCAGCCCCACCCACCTCACAGGGTGTCTGTTGTGGGGGAGGAAGGTAAAGGAGATTGTGATCCGCTCTGAGACTCTTCGGAGTGGAGGGCGGGATATAAATCCAATATCATCATCATCATCATCATCATCATCATCATCATCATCATTTTCAAATTTTATAGTACAAACCTTTTGTTAAAATTCTCTAGTCATTTTGACAATTTCAGTAAAGGTAAATTTTATAATATAAAATGCAGGGAAAAAAGAAAGAAAAAATGAGTTCACACCAAAGAATCTTAAGAGTATTGAATGTCTAACCAGGCATAAAATTTCATCCAATATTTTCTTGCTTCTTTAGATTACCCAGCCAACAGCTGGGATAGAAAGTCCAGCTCTGCCGTTTCCAGAACTTTTCCCACCAAGTCCATTTTCATGGGAATTTCCTGAAATTTCCATCTCTGCGCCAAAAGAATCCTAGCTGCTGTGTTAAAGAGCGCCAACAAATATCTCATTTCTTTGGAATAGTCCTCAGGAAATATGTTCAATAAAAATAGTTCTGGTTTGAAATGGATCTGTGTCTTCATGATCTTCTGTAACATTTCATGCACCATTTTCCAATAGTCTTTCACCATCTCACATGTCCACCACATATGGTAAAAGGAATCTGGAGGTTCCATTGTGCTTGGCACACCCCTGCTGAATCAGACCGGTGGTCCATCTCACTCATCACCCTGTTTCCCACAATGGCCAACTGCATGCTCCAACATGAAGACAAGCAAGGACACAGAGGTCAACGTCTCCTCCTTGCAGTTGCCCACCAGCAACTCATACTCCGATTAATGCTGCCTCTAATCCTAAAGGATCATAAGAACATAAGAGAAGCCATGTTGGGTCAGGCCAATGGCCCATCCAGTCCAACGCTCTGTGTCACACAGTGGCCAAAAAACCCCAAGTGCCATCAGGAGGTCCATCAGTGGGGCCAGGACAGTAGAAGCCCTCCCATTGTGCCCCCCCACAAGCACCAAGAATACAGAGCATCACTGCCCCAGAAAGAAGGGTCCATTTCTCTGACATGGCTAATAGGTGTTGATGGGACTTTCCTCACTGTTCAAAACCTTCTAAACTAGCAGCCAGCACTGCATCCTCTGGCAGTGAGTTCCACAAGGTGGTTGTATATTGTGTGAAGAGATACAATCCATGACCCTTCAACTCCAATCCATGTCCCTTCAGCTTCATGACGTGCTCTTGAAATTCTGGTATTTGGGGATGGAAAGCTCTCTCTCTCTCTGAGAGCCAGTTTGGTGTAGTGGTGAAGTGCACAGACTCTTATCTGGGAGAACCGGGTTTGATTCCCCACTCCTCCACTTGCAGCTGCTGGAATGGCCTGGGGTTAGCCATAGCTCTGGCAGAGCTGTCCTTGAAACGGCAACTGCTGTGAGAGCCCTCTCAGCCCCACCTACCTCACAGGGTGTCTGTTGTGGGGGGAGAAGATATAGGAGATTATAAGCCGCTCTGGGTCTCTGATTCGGGAAGAAGGGTGGGGTATAAATCTACAATTCTTCTTCTTTTTCTTCTCTCTCTCTCTGTATCTCTCTCTCTCTCTGTACGTCTCTCTGTCTGTCTGTCTCAGTCTCAGTCTCTGTCTCTCTCTTGAAAAGCTGAACTGCCTGATCCAGGAATCTCCTTATCCATCATGCTCTGTTTGGAAAAGAAAGTTCAGTGATAACAGCAAAAGAAATCTAACAAATTAAAGTTCCCAGTGGTCGAGGGCAGCTAACAAACACCTCCAAAAATGTGGGAGTGATAAAGGTGTTCAGTTTGTATAAACGTCCATCATATTCTCCCCAGCATGGTGTAGCGGTTAAGAGTGGCAGACTCTAATCTGGAGACCCAGGTTTGATTCCCCACTCCATGCACATGCAGCCAGTTGGGCGACCTTGGGCCAGGCACAGACCTCTCAGAACTCTCTCAGCCCCACCTACCTCACAGGGTGTCTGTTGTGGGGAGAGAAAGGGAAGAAGATTGTAAGATGCTTTGAGACTCCTTAAGGTAGAGGGAAGTGAGGAATAAAAACCAGCTCTTCCTCTTCTTCTAAAGCTCCATACCATAGCTCTGGACACACTTCGGTTCACAGCCAAACTGGAGAAACCTTTTGGAAAGCAAAGGAAACCAAAAAGCCATCTGGCTGATCCTTCTGTTGCGCAGTGGGACAGCCCAGCATGGAACAATGTGCATAATTCAGACAATGCATGCACAAACAAGGCTACATGGCCATCTGAGAGCAATGAGGATCCTGTGAATTTAGGGGAAGGTGTTTGTGAGTTTCCTGCATTGTGCAGGGGTTGGACTAGATGACCCTAGAGGTCCCTTCCAACTCTATGATTCTAAACAGAGCGGGACATTTTGCATGCAAAGCTCTCCAAGCCACATGTGCTGGTTCTCCTGTTCCTTCCCTAGTGATTGCATGAAAGTTAAAGGCTGTCCATACCTGACACAAAGCAGAAACCTGGCGTGCCTTGATTGTAAGACATGTCTAAAAAAAATTTCTTTTAGAGTGTTCTCTCTCCTAACATGCAATCTGCCTCAGAATGAGACTTGTTCACAAAGCAAGCCCCAAAGGAGGATGGGTCAGCATGCTGAACTCTGAGTTTCCAACCGTTTAGGGTGGTTTCCAGTGGCAGAAACTTGGAACATATTTACGCTTGCCAAATGCCAGCTGTGTTTATTAAAAAAATACCAGAGGGATACTGTTATTAGGAACATCCAAAATGTCACAAAAGCAGTGTAAATATTAGCCATTTCTTATATCCTTTGAACCCATCTCTTGCTTTCCTCACACACACACACACACACACACACACAAGAATGTGCCAGGATTCTCACAGATGCTGGATTGTGATACCAGTGCCACATTCTGAGCTTCTTCACAGTTTAAGAATCAGGGTAGACGCAGCCCCAGTTATAGTCAGCTTGAATCCAAATGCCGAAGTAAAACTTTATCCAAAACTTATGCTGTTGGCTGTGGCTTAGATTTTCTTCAAGACTAGCCTTTGCACATCAAATCTAGTGATTCTTCAATGGACTCAGAAAGGTCTACTCTGCTTGTGATGATACTGTAAAGTGAATCCAGGTAAAGCAGGTCTGGAACAGTTGCTAGCTGTGAGTGGGGAAATACCGGGAGATTTTTTGGGGGGGTGGAGCCAGGGAAGGGTGGGGTTTGGCAAGGGGAGGGACCTCAGCAGCATACAATGCCATAGAGTCCAACCTCCAAAGCAGCCATTTTCTCCAGGGGAATTTCTTTCTTTTCCTTTCCTTTCCTTTCCTTTCCTTTCTTTTTCTTTCTTTCTTTCTTTCTTTCTTTCTTTCTTTCTTTCTTTCTTTCTTTCTTTCTTTCTTTCTTTCTTTCTTTCTTTCTTTCTTTCTTTCTTTCTTTCTTTCTTTCTTTCTTTCTTTCTTTCTTTCTTTCTTTCTTTCTTTCTTTCTTTCTTTCTTTCCTCCCTCCCTCCCTCCCTCCCTCCCTCCCCTCCTTCCTTCTTTCCTTCCTTCCTTCCTTCCTTCCTCCCTCCCTTCTCTTTCCCTCCCTCCCTTCTCTCTCCCTCCCTCCCTCCCTCCCTTCCTCCCTTCCTCCCTCCCTCCCTCCCTCCCTTCCTTCCTTCCTTCCTTCCTTCCTTCCTTCCTTCCTTCCTTCCTTCCTTCCTTCCTTCCTTCCTTCCTCTCTCCCTCCCTCCCTTCTCTTTCCCTCCCTCCCTTCTCTCTCCCTCCCTCCCTCCCTCCCTCCCTCCCTTCCTTCCTTCCTTCCTTCCTTCCTTCCTTCCTTCCTTCCTTCCTTCCTTCCTTCCTTCCTTCCGTCTTTCTTGGTATTTCTGAATTTTAATGCATGTGTGTGTGTGCCTAGAAGTCATGGCAGCCTCTGGTGACTGACCCCTACTGGGGCCTGGAGAATATTCAGAGAGGTGACTGAACAAAGCCTGCCCCTGCCCTCCCGGCTGCTGGTATTCCAAGGAGATCTCAAATCCAAGTGCTTGCCAGAGTCGTACCTGCTTAGTTTCTGAGTTCTGACGAGATCAGGCTTGCCTGGGCTATCCAAGTCAGGCCTGGGGGAACTGATCTTGATCATCTAGAGATTGATGGTAATACCAGGAGATCTCAGGCCCCGCTTAGGGGGTGGCAGTCCGAAGGTCTGGAGACCTTGCAAATGCTCATCTGCTTAGCAGGGCTGTATTCTACCAAGGGGTTAAAAAAAAACCCTCTCCAGTTTCTGTCTTTTCTCTCTGTCAGAGAGAAGTGCTTGATTTAGCACTGTCTGCTTTTTTAATTTGACTGTTCTGAATAAAGTCAGCTCGGTATTGACTCTTCGTCTGAGCCTTTTCTGACAGCTGAGAAAAGGGCTTAGAGAAATTAAGTCGGTCTCCCCAGGGCTGTCCGTTATTACATTACGGTGTCTCATGCGTGATTCTTTCAGAGTTAAACAGGAGTGCCGGGCAATTCAATAACCAGCCCTGGCAGCCAGAAACCTTTGTTTGCTCCGACAACACCATAGCAGCCGTTTGCCCAAGAGATGTTGCAGAGCCAGCCTTGAAATAGAGGGCCAAGTTTCTGAAGGCTAAATGGCTTTGGCTGTTTCCCAAGTGTCCAGATACGTGTGATGCTGAGGATCTTTGATGAGACCAGAGGTGGAATTCTAGCAGGAGCTCCTTTGCGTATTAGGCCACATCCCCCGATGCAGCCAATCCCTCATGAGCTTACAAAAAAAGAACCTTGTAAGCCCTTGGAGGATTGGCTACATCAGGGGTGTGTGGCCTAATATGCAAAGGAGTTTCTGCTAGAATTCCACCCCTGGTTGAGACCCGCAAGCTAAGCAGTGAGAAAAGCAATGCAGGAAGCAGGGCTGCAGAAAGACAGCCTAAGACAGCAGCAGGGTTTAGAGAGGCTGCTTTGGAGGCACAGCAAAGCCTAAGGATGTGAGTTTAGCGCATCAAAAAGTCTTCAAGGCGCTGCAAATTCTTTTGTCTTAGAGTTGCCAGCTTTTAGGAGGGACCTAGATCTCCAGGAATTATAACTAGGGGTCCCAACCTCCAAGTTGTAGTTAGAGAGCTCCTGGGATTATAACCAATGTTCCCTCTAAGCTGTAGAGTCTTGTGAGCAAGAACTGTTCTTTGTGAGCTACAGGCATTCAAGCGGCAAGTGAGCCATTTGGTTCCTGCACAAATCAATTTGGTCTGGGGCCATCCTTCCTGAGCGAAGACAAAAATGCGTGAGCCGGAGGTGAAAAACCTGTGAGCTAGCCAGTGGTCGTTTTGTAGAAAAATAGGTGGCAGAGCTCATTTGCATAACTCATTAGCATATCCCCCCCTCCGGCCAAAAGCAACCCAGTGCAAGAAAGGAGAGCCCCTGGTGAGCGAGGCCTGATTGGGCTCCAGCCAGCCCAAGCAGGCCTCACTCACCTGGGGCTCTCCTGGGCCGCCGCCCCCCCAGTCAAAACGCCAGCAAGCCACCCGCTCTCCAAAATCACATAAGGAGTGGAGAAAGGGTGGCGTGGACTTCCCCCAGGGGTTAATGAGGGCTGCAAAGCCCATGATGGTTGGTTGGCTGCTCGCTCTCCTAATCCAAGGATTGTTATGTCGCTGCACCTACTATTCAATGGACAACATAGGTGGGGAGGAAGAGGGGGAACCCTGAGAAAGGTTCAGGAGCTGCGTTCCTGTGAACTCCTGCTGAATCTGAAGCCTGGAGTTAGCTCACGCTAACTCAGCTTAGAGGGAACACTGATTACAACTGATCTCCAGGTGTCACAGATCAGCTCTCCTGGAGAGTCGACTCTAGGGCATTGTACCATGCTGAGGTCCCCAAACTTTGCCTCCTTCTGTCTCCATCCCTAAAATGTCTAGGTATTTCCCAACCCTAATGAGAATGGATCTTCAGGCAACAGGAATCGGTTCACCTGGAGAAAATGGCTGCTTTGGAAGGTGGACTCAAAGCATCATACCCCTTTATTTGTTTGTTTCATTAGATTTATATCCCACCCTTGCCTCAAACAGGCCATTGAAGTCCCTCCTGTTCCCAAACTCTGCCATCCAGCTCCACCACCCAAATTTCTAGAGTTCTCCCTGTGCAAAGTTTGGCAACTCTAAGGAAAAATCCACAGCTGGCAACTGGCCAGAATTGGGGAAATCACTTATGCCAGACTCACGCCCCAGTATGCCATGTCTAACTATCCCATTTGTCCCACCTTTCAGTGCCCCTACTGCTTATGCAGCTGTTATCACAGGGAACAGGGCTCCAGATTCCCCTTATTGCTCACACTATGGGCAAATGTTACCCGGAAAACTGTTTACGGGCCAAGAAGTACCCCATGACCTACTCTGGCCAATTGATATTCAGAAACTTCCTTATTGGTCTGGATGATGTTCATGCAGTTCCTCTCTTTGGCCACAGGGGGTTGGTGGCGCTGTAGACAAATCCCCAACAGAATCCCGGCAGATCTTTCCTTCCAAACTTGGCACAAGGCTGAAATTCTGACATCAGGAAACTCTTACAGTGCTTCTCAACAGAATGGGAATCTCATAAACTCCACCCAGACTCTCCCCAATGTTTCCACTTGGGATGGAAGTTCCATGCACAGTTTTGGGCTGTTTCTGTATTTCCTCTTCTGTTTCCAGCTGGGAGCTGAGTGTACAAAAAGCATCGCTTAACATGAAAGACATGCTCCAAAGCGTCTTGGATTTTTGCAAATCTCAGAAGAAGGGATGTGCGGAATTATAGGGCAGGATGTTCTATGGAGTAGATTTAGGAATTCTCCTGAAGTTCTCCTTTTTAAAAAAAATATGTAACATTTATTTTATTACAATCATTGTAAACAGGGGTGGAATTCTAGCAGGAGCTCCTTTGCATATGAGGCCACACAACCCGTGATGTAGCCAATCCTCCAAGAGCTTACAAGGCTCTGTTTTGTAAGCTCTTGGAGGATTGGCTACATCAGGAGGGTGTGGCCTAATATGCAAAGGACCTGCTGCTAGAATTCCACCCCTGATTGTACATCAGGTGAGTCCTGACCTGGATGGCCCAGGCTGGCCCAGGCTGGCCCGATCTCACTGCATCTCCTCAAGGTCAGAAGGGGCCATGGCTCAGTAGAAGAGCCTTTGCTTTGCATGCAGAAGGTCCCAGGTTCAATCCCCAGCAACTCCAGTTAAAAGGACCAGGCAGTAGGTGATGCGGGAAGGACATCTGCCTGAATCCCAAGACCCTAGAGCAGGGGTTGCCAATGGTAGCTTTCCAGATGTTTTTTGCCTACAACTCCCATCAGCCTCAGCCATTGGCCATGCTGGCTGGGGCTGATGGGAGTTGTAGGCAAAAAACATCTGGAGAACTACTGTCGGCCACCCCTGCCCTAGAGCAGCTGCCAGTCTGAGTAGACAATGCTGGCTTTGATGGACCAAGGGTCTGGTTCAGCACAAGGCAGCTTTCCAGGTGTTAATATTTGGATTGGAGACCACCAGGCCTTTTTTGGGTAGGAAAAGCCCAGCAAAACCTCATTTGCATATTAGGCCACACCCCCAACACAATGTTTCACACAGGGCTTTTTTTGGTAGAAAAACCCCAGCAAGAACTCATTTGTGTATTAGGCCACACCCCCTGACACCAAGCCAGCCGGAACTGCGTTCCTCTGCGTTTCTGCTCAAAAAAAAGCCCTGGAGACCACCGAAGAATATCATGGTCACTATTCTGTTGCTTGCCTTGAAAACTCCATCAGGTTGCTACCTGATGGGATTTTCTGCCACCACATCAGTGAATTTTATTAAAGTGAAAGATGTCAAATCAGACTTTTTATGCAGTAAGAAATGACAAATAAAACTCTTGTCTCAAAAACTACAGGTCTCTTTAAATTTTCTCCCTGTGTGGTCTCATATATTGCTTGCCACAATTTTGTCATATGATATCAATATAATAACACCGAAACCATCATATTCACATTATTTGTTCCATACAAGCTGGCATACAAAATCAGTCTCATTCCTCTCTTCATTCTTTCGAAGGGCTGAAAGCTTTTTTTTATTGTTCAGTTGCACAGACGAGTCCGACTCTTTGCGACCCCATGGACCAAGTCACGGCAGGCCCATCTGTCTTCCACCATCCTCCAAAATCTGCTCAAATTCATGTTAGTTACATCAGTAATGCTGTCCAGCCATCTCATCTTTTGCCATCCCCTTCTTCTTTTGCCTTCTGTCTTTCCCGGCATCAGGATTTTCTCCTTTGAGTGCTCCTTTCTCATTTGGTGGCCAAAGTATTTGAGCTTCAGCTTCAGCATCTGACCTTCCAGGGAACAGTCAGAGTTGATTTCTCTTAGGACTGACTGATTGGATCTTCTTGCCGTCCAAGGGACTCTCAAGAGTCTTCTCCAGCACCACAACTCGATTTCCCTTAGGACTGACTGATTTGATCTTCTTGCAATCCAAGGGACTCTCAAGAGTCTTCTCCAGCACCACAACTCGAAAGCATCTATTCTTCTGCGCTCGGCCTTCCTTATGGTCCAACTCTCACAGCCATACATTACTACTGGCTGGGAATATCATCGCTTTGACTATACGGACATTTGTTGGCAGTACTTTTTATTATACTGCCTAGGTTTGCCATAGCTGTCCTCCCAAGGAGCAAACGTCTTTTAATTTCATGACTACAGTCACAATCTGCAGTGATCTTGGATCACAGAAATGTGAAGTCTGTCACTACTTCCACGTCTTCCCCTTCTATTTGCCAAGGAGTGATGGGGTTGGATGCCATGATCTTAGTTTTTTTGATGTTGAGTTTCAAGCCTACTTTTGTACTCTCCTCTTTCACCCTCAATAAAAGGTTCTTTAGGTCCTCTTCATTTTCTGCCATTAGAGTGGTGTCATCTACATATCTGAGGTTGTTGATGTTGTACATATGCAAAATTCTCCTTGTATGAATTTCTCCTCAAGCTTTGGAGATCTCAGTGGTCAATGCATGAGGAATTCTCCATCATGCCGTTCTCTGTTTTCACACTTTTCACAGAGTTGCAGGGTACATAACAGTTTCCACAGCCTTCAGTCCCTCAGTTATATTCCCAGATCTTTTTTCATTCTGTTGATACAACACAGCAAAACCTTTCTGCTTCCCGGCTTTATTTTGTTCTCTAGCTTTTTAAAAAAGCAGACTGATACAAAACACCGATGTAAGATTTGCCATACAAAAGAAACAGCTGCGACTGTAATAAATAAGAAAGAGATGTAATGATTGTCTCTGGAGTCCTAATTCATCTGTTAATAATTGCGTATCTTTTTTTTATTCAGAGGAAAAGGGGAAGATGTAGCAATAGGAACAGGAGGAATATTAGAATTCTTGGTGCAATCATACATGGTTGTGCGAAGATGCTTTTTGTGTGTGACAGTTAGGGTTGCCAACTCCACCCTGGGCAATTCCTGGAGATTTGGGGGCAATGACTGGGAAGGGGGGAGTTTGGGAAGCAAAGGGAGTTCAGCTGAGACGTGGCGCCATACAGTCCACCCGCTGAAGCCGCCGTTTCCTCCAGGAGAAGGGATCCCTGCGGTCTGAAGAGCTAGGGGATCTGGAGCACGTCTCAGATTCAGCAGGAGCTCATGGAAGCACAGCTCCTGAACCTTTCTGAGGGTTCCCACTCCTCCTCCCCACCTACCTTGTCCATTGACTGGTAGGCGCAGCTGCATAACAATCCCTGGATTAGGAGAGCGGGCAGCCAGCCAGCCACCAGGAGCTTTGTCATGGTCCTAGCAGCCCTCATTAACCCCTGGAGAAGCCCACCCCACCCTTTCTCCATCTATGTAATTTTGGGTTGTGGGTGGCTTGCTGGCCTTTTGACTGGGGGCGGGGGCAGCCCAGGAGAGCCCCAGGTGAGCAAGGCCTGCTTGGGCTGACTGGATCTCTAGCCAGCCCAAGCAAGCCTCGTTCACCTGGGGCTCTCCTTTCTTGCATCGGGTTGCTTTTGGCTGGGGGTGGTGGTGATATATGCTAATGAGCTCCGTTACCTATTTTTCTACAAAATGACCCCTGATCTGGAGGATCTGCTGGAGGATGGTAACCCTAAGGTCATCCAGGGAACTTTTCTGGCAAGATAAGGATCTGAGCCCAGATTTCTGAGACCCTAGTGCAGCACATTAATGAAGGTTGCCAGCCTCCAGGTAGGGCCTGGAGATCTCCTGCTTTTACTCCTGATCTCCAGGTGGCAGAGATCAGCTCCCCTGGAGAAAATGGCTGTTCGAAGGGTGGTCTTTAGGGCATTGTACCATACTGAGGCCACTCCCCTCCCCAAAACTTCGTCCTCTCCTGGCTCCACCCCCAAAGTCTCCAGACCTGGCAACCCTATATTCATCTCTACATCACGTGGGTTCTTCTGTCTTTACCTCTTTCTCCCTGCTGTGTTTCCTTGAACTAAAAGGGGACTTTGGAGGAAATGACACAAGAAGGAGGAGTAAATGTCTAATCCATATGCCCCACTCTGATGGGATGTACGAATAGGCTGGGCATTTTAGGCCCAAATTATATATCTGGAGTTTCAGTCAAGGAATTCCACTCTGTGCTTTGTTTAGCCCTGAAGGGAAAGTTCTTGATGTTAAGGAGAGAGGATATATCCTGGGAACTATGGTTGTTGTAGGGTTGCCAAATCCAATTCAAGAAATATCTGGGGACTTTAGGGGTGGAGCCAGGAGACTTTGGGGGTGGAGCCAGGAGAAAGGCTGTGACAAGCATAACTGAACTCCAAAGGGAGTTCTGGCCATCTCATTTAAAGGGACCGCACACCTTTTAAATGCCTTCCTTCCATAGGAAATAATGGATAGAGGCACCTTCTTTTGGGGGTCATAGAATTGGACCCCCTTGTCCAATCTTTTTGAAACTTTGGGGGTTTTTCGGGGAGAGGCACTGGATGCTATACTGAAAATGTGGTGCCTCTACCTCAAAGAACAGCCCCCCCCCAGAGCCCCAGATACCCACAGATCAATTCTCTATTATTTTGTATTGGAATAAGTCTCCATAGGAAATAATAGAGTTCCCAGCAAACATTTCCCTCCCCTCCCCCCCCCCCCGCTTTCTGATGACCCTGAAGCAGGGGAAAGGCCTCCAAACCGGGGCATCCCCTGCCCCCACCCGGGGGTTGGCAACCCTAGGTTGTTGTCAAACTCCAGGTAGAGTTTAGAGGTTTCCTTTAATTATTACAGTAATTTCCTCACTACAGAGATCAATTCCCCTGCAGAAAATGACAGCTTTGGAGAGCAGACTCTATGGTATACCATAGAGTCTAAAGGAAATGGAAGTCCTAGAATGACATCCCATCCCTGCTGAGCTCCCTCTCCTCCCTGAACTTGGCCTTTTCAACCCAGGATCCACCCTAAAATCTCCAGGAATTTCCCAACCGAGAGCTGGCAACCTTAATGGGAACACAGGTGGTTGGCTGCCGCAGACGTGACATTTGCCAGTCTCAAATGAGCGGCAGAGAGCCCAGCTTGGCAACTGGCGGGCATTTCTCTGGCTGCTTATAATTTGTTTGAATCGAAAAGCTTCAGCTCCGTGGCGTTTTGTGCGCTCGCCTCTGGATGTTTTCCCGTCTTGGCAGGTGTCTGCTGCAGAATTCTATCGATCGTGGCTCAAGCCTCAGTCTCCCCTTTGGGGGATTTGGAGAAAGAGCTTCATCCTTCGTTACAGAACTGGAGGGAACCCAGAAATGCACTCTGGCTTTTGCTTCATGCATACACCCCAGGAACAAATCAATGGTAGTGTGGGGGGGTGGGTATCAGCTTATACATTCTGGACTGGCTCAGCATGGTACTGCCGACGGGACACCCTTCCTCTTTTAACGCTTCATTCACCACCCTCTGCACAGACTTTCTAAATGAACGGGGCAGATACACAAATAAAGGAAGATGGGCCGCTCTCATTCCTTCTAGTTTGGTTTCCAGCGACAATGAAGCCGGGCCACACCTTTGGCAGCAGGTTTTTCAAGATACACTGTGACATTAAGAACAAACCAGAGAGGCGACATATTAGAATGGTGGGATCATGTGGGTTAGGAGAGATGTGCTGCGACTGCAGAAACAAATGATCTCAAAACGAGAACCAAGAAGAAGAAAAGAGATGGGATTTATACCCCGCCCTTCACTTCCTGAAGGAGTCTCAGAGCAGCTTACAATCTCCTTTCCCTTCCCTTCCCCACAACAGACACCCTGTGAGGTAGGTGGGGCTGAGAGAGTTCTGACAGAAACTGCTCTTGAGCAGAACAGCTTTGAGAGAACTTGTGATTAACTCAAGGGCACATCAGCAGCTGCAGGTGGAGGAGTGGAGAATCAAACCCGGTTCTCCCAGATAAGAGTCAGCACACTTAACCACTACACCAAACTGGCTTTCTAAGAAGAAGGGTCAGCACTTGTTTCCCACTTTTCACTGCCGATTGGAGTCTCAAAGTGGGTTACAATCGCCTTCCCCTCCTCTCCCCAGAACAAGCACCCTGGGAGGTGGGCGGGGCTGAGAGAACGTGACTGACCCAGGGTCACCCAGTAGGTTTCATGGGTGGGAGATGGGGAACTGAACCCAGTTGTGCCAGATCCAAGTCCATTGCTTTCCCCCACTATGCCATGCTGGCTCTTTAAGCGGCCTGGATCAAACCATGACCAACTACAGAGAAAAGAGAGTAAGAAGACAGTTTCCCTGGAAAATGCCTAAGTTCTGGTTGCACAGGCTTATCTGGGGGGCTAGAAAGGCATTTGGAAGAAGTACCTCCCCCCCCCCCCCGCCCAAGATTCTGCTCTTGTTGTCTCCTGCAATCGTATAATATTTTTTTTTTAAAAAACCTGGGAAATATTTTAACGTCTGCCTCCGTCAAACTGGGGACGAGGATGGGATATAGCAAGACATCTCCAGCTGGCTTGCCACCTCGAGGGGCAATTGGCCGTTGCAGTTGCACACACCAGGAGGATTTTCCTAAGAAAGGGCCTTTTGCATGGGCAGGGGGCAGTGCCCATGAGGGACAGCTAATTGATCCAGCCCCTTTGGAGTCCAGTCAGGGCTATTTTTGTAGCAGGAATTTCTTGGCATATTAGACCACACACTCCTAATGTAGCCAATCCTCCAAGAGCTTACAGGGCTCTTCATACAGAGCCTATTGTAAGCTCCAGGAGGATTGGCTACATCAGGGAGGTGTGACCTTATATGCAAAGGAGCTTCTGCTAGAATTCCACCCCTGGACCACACACCCCTAATGTAGCCAATCCTCCAAGAGCTTACAGGGCTCTTCATACAGAGCCTATTGTAAGCTCCAGAAGGACTGGCTACGTCAGGGAGGTGTGGCCTTATATGCAAAGCAGCTCCTGCTACAAACAAAGCCCTGAGGCTGGCCATCAAGGCTATAGCACAGAGCAATGAATGTTTATGTCATTACTCTTTTTATTAAAGCTCTTGGAGAGGGAATGCTTCCTGAGGGCCTAACCTTGCTTCCAGATGGCCTCACCAAATGCTTTCCAAGTGGCCTTGCCCTCCAAACTCCTCCCAACCAGGTTCCAGCTCTAACTTGTCCAGGTGGTACCCAGTACAAGTATGGGGCTCACATGAATGGCTCTAAGAAGCGTCCCTTTATAAGTCTCTTCCAGCTAGAGTTCCTAGCTCCAGCTTGGGAAATACCTGGAGGATTTGGGGGTGGAGTCTGAGGATGGCGGGGTTTGGGGAGGGGAGGGACTTCTGCGAGATATAATGCCATCGAGTCCACCTTCCAAAGCAGCCATTTTCTCCAAGGGAACTGATTTCTGGTACCTGGCGTCACGTTCTCGGGGTGCAGGCAGGCAGGAGTCCAAAGCCAGTCCAAGGTGAAAGTCCAGGAAGTCAAGCAGGAGCCAAGTCACCAATGCAGAATCACAAACCGGAATCAGAAGTCAATGTCCAAAAACCACAAGGTCAGGGTGCCAAGGAAATCAAGCAGGTCAGGATCAGGAAGGATCATGGATGCAAGCCAGAGAATAGACTTGTTGCTTCCACAAGGTTACCAGGTTGTGGGAGGGACCTAGGTTACCAGGTTGTGTGTGAGTCTCAATCAGCCTGCTCCCTGGGTGGCAGTGACTCTGCTAGAACTCAGGGCTGAGAGATCTGAAGCATCGGCGTGCCTCATGTCTTCGCTCTGAAAGTTTTTCCGGAGCCTGCTTCGAACTCTTGAGATGGGAGGAGGAGAGCTTGGAGAAGACTGATCGTCAACAGCTGACACTGGTGCCTGGAGAGTGATTGATGGGCCAGCTGCTGTTTGTTCAGCTGAGGAACTGGCTGGCAACTCTTCTAGGTCTGTTAACCCTTCCAGCTCCTCCTCGTCAGGGCTCATGACACCTGGAGATCAGTTGTGATCCTGCGTGATCCCCAGCCACCACTGGAGAATGGCATTAGTGTGAGCTGCATTAGTGTGAGCTAGCTCACAGTTTTTTTAGTCTCCAGCTCACACATCTTTGCCATTGCTCAGGAAGGATGGCCCCGGAGCAAACAAATTTATGAAGTAGCCAAATCGCTCACTCCCAGCTTTAATGCCAATAGTTCAGAAAGTAGAATTTTTGCTCACAAGACTCCACAGCTTTGAGCGAGCATTTCTGGCAACCCTGCTCCCAGGAGGCTGTGGCCAGGGGTGGAATTCTAGCAGGAGCTCTGTTGTGTATGCGGATCAAAGTGAAGACTACTTGTGTGTGTTCCTGCCTGGCTCATTGGAGCCATAAGGACTGAGCTTGGGGAAACTCGAGAACAATGGGAAGCAGGATCCAAATACCTGTTGCCCTGGTCCAATCACGAGCCTCTGGCGGGTTTGAATGATCCAATGGCATGCTAACGCGGGGACCTTGAAATGGATATAAGGGGCCCTGTGGGCTCAGTTCTCCAGTCTTTCAGTGCAGCCCTATACCATGCTATACCTAACAAAGAGCTGATTATCACTACCACCTCACCTCGTCGATGCATCGAACCTGCTATATTATAAGCTCCTTTGCATATTAGGCCATGCCCCTTGATGTAGCCAATCCTCCAAGAGCTTACAAGGCTCTTTTTTTAAAGCTCTTGGGGGATTGGCTCCATCAGAGGTATGTGGTCTAATATGCAAAGGAGCTCCTGCTAGAATTCCACCCCTGGCCGTGGCTATTGCAACCACAACCTGTTTCTTTAACGGGAGTTAGCAGGGACTGAACTGGGGTCCTTTTGTATCCAAGCAGATGTATCCGTTGTTGAACCACAGCTCCTCGTGTACACCCCTCCTGGAAAAGAAGATGAGCTTTGAATTGGACTATCCATCACCGGCGATGAGGAACAATTCCAACAGAGGCTCTCCACATTATCCTTAAATCTATCTGAAATGATTAACTCATGCATATTTCCCATAAACACTTTAACCATTTAAACGTCGGCTCTTCCCTCGAGCTGAATATTCAGCAGGTGTTGTTTATGTCTGCCGGAAAAAAGCGTGGGACGAACAGCACAAGCAAGCAAGGGGTGTCTCGCAAACACGGGGTTTTTTGTTTTTCTGCATCCTGGATATGGGAGACCTCAGCCAGGGAACCGATTCCAGGAATGATATCTTGAGCCAGACGGAGTTAAGGGAAGTGAGTGTGTGCAGGGGGAAGAGACTAATGGTCCTCCAGAGGAATTTGGGGTCCTCTGAACGCTGAGATGACACATCTGCTCTGGGCAGCAGCTGTTTCCAGACCATAAAAGAGCATTGTTTCTAAAAAATGCATCATCTTAAGAACCTCGGTATTGGCTTACTGGGTACGGCGATGATGCATTTGAATATAAAGCCATTCTAAGGAATAGGACACAAGGTCACCCGGATTATTGTTACAGTCTTGGATCTTATTCTTAGCAAACTGGCTTTGGACCACAACAGCTTCAACCGCAAATTACATTTGTGATTCACAACTGTATTTGGGTAACAATTGAATGAGAAGACAATTGAATGAGAAGACATCTAATCCAATTCAATTCCAATTCCAAAAACCTTTATTGGCGTAACAACATCTAATCCCTCTTCCACCACCACCACCCCATACCTCAACAACCTCCCTGCGAGACACATCCAAAACACACACACGCATCCAAAAAGCAGGGCATTCTCAGTAATGGCACCAAAAGTATGAGAACCTCCATGCAGGGAAGTGCATTCCGTTGACCATCAGAAGACAGACTAAGGATCAAAGTACACTTGATGTTGGATTCATGACTGGATTCTCCGTGCAATTCAGTTGCAAAAAGTAATGGCCAGGGTGCCACCAATGTGTGTTGGGGCTGTAGCACTGAGGAAATAGGAGACTAGGGGTGCGTTCAGACATACCATTAGTGGCGACACAGCTCCGTCTCGCTGAAGGATTAAATGTGTCCGTTCAGACATCCACATCTGGCAATCGAGCGTCATCTAGGGTCATCCCAGCTTGCTGTGTCTCAATGCCGCATTAATTTGACAGTGCAGAAAGTCCGGCCCTTTTTCAAAAAAGCAGCACAAGATCGGCTTTTTCCTGTTTGGACAGCTCATGCGCAATACTGCCCCTTGGAATGTTTACCGCCCCTCCCACCTTTTTTTTTAAAAAAGCCCCAGCAGACATGCGCATTGCCAGATCATCTGGGAATCTGAAGTGACGCTTCAGCTTCTCCAATCAACACAGGATCAGAGGGGGATGGAAATGTTATCCCACTATTCAGAACAGGGGGAAAAAAATTTTTTTTCCAATGTGGAGGATTTCCAGATATCATTGTCACTGCCAATGTCTAGGAAAGTAATTCCTGGCAGTTCCTTGGTTTGAATCGGCAACATTAATTCCGGAAACTTCCCCCCACCTCTGAAGCAATGTTTGATTTCCCACCTCCAAACAGTTGGGAGCATGTTCAATGGACCCCCCCCTCCCAGAAATCACCATCTGATCATGCATGCTCCAAGAAAAGAGCGTGATAGTATTGGATGTCTGATCGCTCAACAACAGAATGAGTCGCATTCTTGGATGCTTGTCTGAATGGCCCTGCATCGAATCAATATTCATCGGTTCAAATTTGAGCGCTACACACCCGCTTTTAATGGTACGTCTGACTTCACCCTAGCTCTTCCTACATGCCCTTTCCCTGATTCCCCCACAGACTGGGGGAAAGAAAGGCACAGAACTGATCCTCATCTTTTTTAGGTCAGGAAAAAGACAAGTATAGAACTGATCCCCATCGTTTTACGTTGGGAAAAGGCAGGCACAGTATGACCTTTGCTTTTTTGGGGTTGGGGAAAAGACAGGCACAGAACTGAACCCTGTCTTTTTAGGTTGAGGAAAAGACAAGCACAGAACTGACCGCCCAACTTTTAAGGTTGGGAAAAAGACAAGCACAGAACTGACCCCCCATCTTTTAAGGTTGGGAAAAAGACAGGCACAGAACTGACCGCCCAACTTTTAAGGTTGGGAAAAAGACAAGCACAGAACTAACCCCCCATCTTTTAAGGTTGGGGAAAAGACAGGCACAGAACTGACCCGCCCATCTTTTAAGGTTGGGGAAAAGAGAGGCACAGAACTGACCCCCCCCCCATCTTTTAAGGTTGGGGAAAAGACAGACACAGAACTGACCCCCCATCTTTTAAGGTTGGGGAAAAGACAGGCACAGAACTGACCCCCCCATCTTTTAAGGTTGGGGAAAAGACAGGCACAGAACTGACCCCCCCCATCTTTTAAGGTTGGGGAAAAGACAGGCACAGAACTGACCCCCCCATCTTTTAAGGTTGGGGAAAAGACAGGCACAGAACTGACCCCCCATCTTTTAAGGTTGGGGAAAAGACAAGCACAGAACTGACCCCCCATCTTTTAAGGTTGGGGAAAAGACAGGCACAGAACTGACCCCCCCCCATCTTTTAAGGTTGGGGAAAAGACAGGCACAGAACTGACCCCCCCATCTTTTAAGGTTGGGGAAAAGACAGGCACAGAACTGACCCCCCCATCTTTTAAGGTTGGGGAAAAGACAGGCACAGAACTGACCCCCCATCTTTTAAGGTTGGGGAAAAGACAAGCACAGAACTGACCCCCCATCTTTTAAGGTTGGGGAAAAGACAGGCACAGAACTGACCCCCCCATCTTTTAAGGTTGGGGAAAAGACAAGCACAGAACTGACCCCCCATCTTTTAAGATTGGGGAAAAGACAGGCACAGAACTGACCCCCCCCATCTTTTAAGGTTGGGGAAAAGACAAGCACAGAACTGACCCCCCATCTTTTAAGGTTGGGGAAGAGACAAGCACAGAACTGACTCCCCAGCTTTTAAGGTTGGGGAAAAGACAAGCACAGAACTGACCCCCCATCTTTTAAGGTTGGGGAAAAGACAGGAACAGAACTGACCCCCCCCCCCATCTTTTAAGGTTGGGAAAAAGACAAGCACAGAACTGACCCCCCATCTTTTAAGGTTGGGAAAAAGACAAGCACAGAACTGACCCCCCCCATCTTTTAAGGCTGGGAAAAAGACAAACACAGAACTGACCCCCCATCTTTTAAGGTTGGGAAAAAGACAAGCACAGAATTGACCCCCCCCCATCTTTTAAGGTTGGGAAAAAGACAGGCATAGAACTGACCGCCCATCTTTTAAGGTTGGGAAAGAGACAGGCACAGAACTGATCCCTGTCTTTTTTTCTATACCAGGGCAAAAAGTCGCCTGGGGGAAGCAATTCTGATACGAGAAATGCTTCATAAAGGGAAAGAATTAAAAGCTTTCCTCCTTCCTTCCTTCCTTCCTTCCTTCCCTCTCTCTCTCTCTCTCTCTCTCTCTCTCTCTCTCTCTCTCTCTCTCTCTCTCTTTCACACACACACATACAGAGCCACAAAATGTTCTGCATTGTAATTCAGAATACTTTGGAGCGCTCGATGAAAAGTGAACTCCCTCCGATTGCCCAAGGGTGCTGCTCACCATTTGCAATTCAATTTTTGATACAAACGGAGGCCTGATTGCACAGCACTGAGCAGTGTGCTTACTTGTCAGCACAAATGTAGCTGCATCTGCATGAAGAACATCCTTGCCCCCTTTGGAGAAGATCCGGAGAGCAGGATTTTTAGGCAGCTGCTAATTTGCGATCAGGTTTATTTCTTCGAGTGCTGTTTCTCAGAACTCGCGATGCCCCCGCAAGCAGCTTCTCCATCACTTATTCAACACGCTTTTATGAGTTCTGCGGAGGGGAAAGTGCCTCCTTAAGTGGATTTCAGCATTACTCTCTCTGTTGAGCACCGATGGACTTTAATGGGCCACTTTGAAGGCAATGGCTCCATTTGCTCAATCTGATCACGTGCCCCCCTTTGAAAACCCATTTTTAAAAGACAGATTATAAAGTAGAGGCGATTTCAAATGTCTCATCTCTGCCATTTGTACTTAAGAACACAAGAACATAAGAGAAGCCATGTTGGATCAGGCCAATGGCCCATCCAGTCCAACACTCTGGGTCACACAGTGGCCAAAAACCAGGTGCCATCAATGGGGCCAGGACACTAGAAGCCCTCCTACTGTTGTCCCTCCCAAGCACCAAGAATACAGAGCATCACAGCCCCAGATATAAGAACATAAGAGAAGCCATGCTGGATCAGGCCAATGGCCCATCCAGTCCAACACTCTGTGTCACACAGGGGCCAAAACCCAGGTGCCATCAGGAGGTCCACCAGTGGGGCCAGGACACTAGAAGCCCTCCTACTGTTGCCTCCCCCTCCACCAAAAATACAGAGCATCACTTGCCCCAGACAGAGAGTTCCAACAATATGCTGTGGCTAATAGCCACTGATGGACCTCTGCTCCATGTTTATCCAATCCCCTCTTGAAGTTAGCTATGCGGGTAGCCACCACCTCCTGTGGCACCTTTTGCATCACAATGTCCAGTTCTCCCTCGTGAAGATGCAATCTATGACACTTTCCTCCCATTTCTGCAGGAAAAGCCCAGCAGGAACTCATTTGCTTATTAGGCCACACCCTCTGAAGTCAAGCCAGCCAGAACTGCATTCCTGTGCGTCCCTGCTCAAAAAAAAGCCCTGCTTCTCGTATCAATTTCTAATTCAAGTGTATACATTTTTCAACGGTATCAATCAGTCAGCAGTAGTTATTTATTTAGAACATGATGCACACCCATCTGCATGCTACATCGTACGCAATGCGTGCACGATGCCAACGCCTCTGGAAAGCAAAGAAGCCGCGAATTGAAGCCGCTGACAAAAACAAACATACAAAGAAGCGGAAAGGAGAACATTTGTGCATTGCTGAGATAAAGTTGGGTTTCTCCCCATACGTTCCCCAGAGGGTACTGAGATCTGGTTCACAAAATCTATTGACAATCCCTGTGCCAAAGGAGGCCAAACTGAAAGCTACAAGAGAAAGGGCCTTTTCGATCACAGCTCCCCAGTGGTGAAACCAATTACCAGAAGAGGTGTGGACCTTGCGGAGCCTTACCCAGTTCCGCAGGGCCTGCAAGACTGCCCTCTTTCAGCTGGCTTTTTCTTAATGTGGAACCTATTGTACGTAAAATTGTAAGATGAGTAATATCGAGGCTGTTGCACCAAACTAATTTGATGGTTTTAAATTTGATGGTTTTAATTTGATGGTTTTAATTAGATGGTTTTAATGTAATAATACATATAATTGAACTGTAATATGTAATTTGTTATGTAACCAGTGTACTTTTATTGTATTATTGTAATGTTGGTATTTTACATTATGCTATGTGAGCTGCCCTGAGCCTGCTTCGGTGGGGAGGGTGGGATATAAATTTATTTTTTTGGGTTTAAACAATTTTATTAATAACATATGGTAACAATATCTAATTATACATTACTATTTCTAACCCATATGATATTTTCCAATCCCCCCTCCCTCCGTTACTAGACTCCCGCCGAGGTTATATACTTAAGCTCAGTTATAAAGGTACCCTTAACCAATCAAAGTTCAATATCTTTCTTTTCTTATATTCATGTTAAAAAATTGTCCAATGTCTTTTTACATTCCACTCTTTCTCTATATATCCTCTAAATTTCTTCCACTCCTTTTAAACACATCCAAATCATAATCTCTTAAAGTTCTTGTTAATTTGTCCATCTAACTCCATGATAAAACTTTCACAATCCAATCCCATTTCTCTGGTATTTTTTCTTGCTTCCACAACTGCGCATACCATGTCCTAGCAGCTGAGAGCAAGTACCAAATTAGAGTTCTATCAGGCGGGATATAAATTTATTATTATTTTATTTTATTTATTTATTTATTTATTCTATGACTTATATCCCGTCCTTCCCATAAAAATGGCTCAGGGCGGCTCACAACAAATGATAAAACAATAAACAGAGTGCAAAGTTATTACATTTAAAAAGTCAAAGCGTTTAAAACCTAAAAACCTTAAAATCTTAACGTTAAAACTATACAGTATTTTCACTAAAGTCTGATAAGCTAGATTTATCTAGTCAGGCGTAGGCTAGCCGGAAGAGGCTTGTCTTACAGGCCCTGCGGAACTGAGTAAGATCCCGCAGGGCCCTCACCTCTTCCGGCAGCTGGTTCCACCATGTGGGGGCCATTGTAGAAAAGGCCCTGTCTCTGGTTGTCTTGAGACGGACTTCTTTGGGCCCGGGGATGGTGAGAAGGTTTTGCATCCCAGACCTCAGTACTCTCTGGGGAACGTGTGGGGAGAGACGGTCCTTCAGGTAGGCAGGTCCCAGGCCATATAGGGCTTTAAAGGTAATGACCAGCACCTTGTACCGGACCCGGTATATTATTGGAAGCCAGTGCAGAGCCCGAAGACCCGGCCGAATGTGCCCCCACCTTGGGAGGCTCAATAACAGCCGGGCCGCGGCATTCTGCACCAGCTGCAATTTCTGGGTCCGGCACAGGGGCAGCCCCATGTAGAGGGCATTGCAGTAATCCAACCTCGAGGTGACCGTAGCATGGATCACTGTTGCTAGGTCATCGCGGTCCAGGAAGGGGGCCAACTGCCTTGCCCGCCTAAGATGAAAAAACACGGACTTGGCAGTGGTTGCTATCTGAGCCTCCATCTTTAGGGACGGCTCCAGTAGCACCCCCAGGCTTTTGACCCTGTCCGCCGCCATCAGCAGCGCACCGTCAAAAACCGGCAGGGGGATTTCCCCCCCCCGGCCCAAACAAAGGACCTCTGTCTTCGCAGGATTCAGTCTCAGTCCACTCAGTCTGAGCCACTCAGTCACGGCCTGTAATGCCCGATCTAGGTTTTCTGGGGCGCAGACCGGTTGACCGTCCATAAGTAGATAGAGCTGGGTGTCATCAGCATACTGGTGACACCCCAGCCCATACCTTCGGGCAATCTGGGCAAGAGGTCGCATATAGATGTTAAATAACATCGGGGAGAGAACCACTCCCTGGGGCACTCCACAATAAAGTGTGTGCCTCCAGGATAGTTCCCCCCCAATTGTGACCCTTTGTCCCCGACCTTCGAGGAAAAAGGAAAGCCACTGCAGGGCCAGCCCCTGAATCCCCGCGTCGGCGAGGCGGCAAGTCAGTAACCGATGGTCGACCGTATCGAATGCCGCCGATAGGTCCAACAACATCAGCACTGCCGAGCCACCCCGATCCAGATGCCGTTGGAGGTCATCTACCAGGGCAACCAACACCGTCTCCGTCCCGTGACCTGGGCGAAAGCCGGACTGGAGTGGGTCAAGGACGGAAGCGTCCTCCAGGAAAGTCTGTAGCTGCCTCGCCACTGCCCTCTCAATAAGTTTGCCCAGAAAGGGCAAATTTGAGACCGGCCTATAGTGTGCCAATTGGGCCGGGTCTAAAGATGGTTTTTTTAAGAGGGGACGGACCACAGCCTCTTTAAGCAGCGTTGGAAAGAGCCCTTCCGTTAGGGATCTGTTTATGATATCCCGTATAGGATATCTGAGATCCCCTTGGCAAGATTTAATAAGCCAGGAAGGGCAAGGGTCCAATTATTATTATTATTATTATTATTATTATTATTATTATTATTATTATTATTATTATTATTATTATTATTATTATTATTATTATTATTATTAAGTTCCCTCCCTGAAGTAATGAGATAATTAACTGTTCGTTTATGTATGCTGATCTCTTAGCAAGCTTAAGGTTATAGACCAATAAAATACCCTGCACGTATTTGCCACCAGAACTAGGTGAGAATATGCATAATTAGATTGTATTGGTATACTTCAATTGGGTCATCAATTAGGGTTGCCAAGTCCAATTCAAGAAATATCTGGGGACTTTGGGGGTGGAGCCAGGAGACTTTGGGGGTGGAGCCAGGAGGCATTGGGGGCGGAGCCAAGAGCAAGGGTGTGACAAGCATAATTGAACTTCAAGGGAGTTCTGGCCATCACATTTAAAGGGACTACACATCTTTTTAAATGCCTTCCTTCCATAGGAAATAATGAAGGATAGGGGCACCTTCTTTTGGGGCTCATAGAATTGGACCCCCTGGTCCAATCTTTTTCAAACTTGAGAGGTATTTTGGGGAGAGGCACTAGATGCTATACAGAAAATTTGGTGCCTCTATCTCAAAAAACAGCCCCCTCAGAGCCCCCGATACCCATGGATCAATTCCCCATCATTCCCTATGGGAATCGTTCATGGAGGTGCATGATGGCTCTGGGGGCGGGGCTTCCCCCGCCGGCCAGCTGGCTGGGGGAGGGGGGAAGCCTGTAAAACCGGGGGATCCCCCTCTGGGACCTGGGGATTGGGAAGCCTAATTATTCCCTATGGAAAACAATTCCCATAGGGAATAACGGGGAATTGATCCACAGGCATTGGGGGCTCTGGGGGGGGCTATGTTTTGAGGTAGATGCACCAAATTTTTAGTATAGCATCTAGTTCCTCGCCCCAAAATACCCCCCAAGTTTCAAAACGATTGGACCAGGGGGTCCAATTCTATGAGCCCCAAAAGATGGTGCCCCTAGCCTTCATTATTTCCTATGGAAGAAAGGCATTTAAAAAGGTGTGCTGTCCCTTTAAATGTGATAGCCAGAACTCCCTTGGAGTTCAATTATTGTTGTCACACCCTTGTTCCTGGCTCCACCTCCAATGTCTTCTGGCTCCACCCCCAAAGTCCCCAGATATTTCTTGAATTGGACTTGGCAACCCTACTAGAAAGCCAAGTTTCTGTTATAAAAAGCTAATACATTTGCTTTGCTGCATTTTTAGCTCTGCTACATTTGCATTTACCTAACATGAAAAGACTTCAATCCCTGCAGACAGGTTGCAGGGTTCATCCATTGCAGCAGCAGCAGCTTCCAAAAACAGATAGAAGGACATGCTGTTGACTCGTGGAACTAGGCTTGCCAATCCCCAGGTCCCAGCGGGGGTTCTTCCGCTTTCCCAGGCTCCTTCCCGCCCCCAGAGGACCATGTACCTTTACACTTCTGGAGGTTTCAGTCTCCCATTGAAAGGCTTCCTCTTGGGATGGTGTATCTGTGTTACTTTGAAGAAGTTGGCAGCAACTCGTGAGTAGAGAGGCCAATCCCTCGTTTCAGAGTTGCCAGAAACAGGGTTTGGGGGGGGGGGAAACGTCTGCTGAGCACTTCATTATTCCCTATGTGGAAATCGATTCTCATAGGGTATAAAGGGGAATTGATCTGGAGGTTTCGGGGGGGCTCTGGGGGAGCTGTTTTTTTGAGGTAGAGGCACCTAAATTTCAGTATAGTATCTAGTGCCTCTCCCCAAAGTACCCCCCAAGTCTCAAAACGATTAGACCAGGGGGTCCAATTCTATGAGCCCCAAAAGAAGGTGTCCCTATCCTTCATTATTTCCTATGGAAGGGAGACGTTTAAAAAGGTGTGCTGTCCCTTTAAATGTGATGGCCGGAACTCCCTTGGAGTTCAGTTATGCTTGTCATACCCTTGTTCCTGGCTCCGCCCCCAATGTCTCCTGGCTCCACCCCCAAAGTCCCCAGATATTTCTTGAATTGGACTTGGCAACCCTATGAGGAACTCATATATGCAAGATGCAGTAATGACCACTTGGCGCTGATGGATTCACTGGTGCTGATTACAACTGATCTCCAGATTACAGAGATCAATTTCCCTGGACGAGACAGTGCTTTCCGAGGACCATTCGACATCACATCCCTGCAGAGATCTTTCCTCTAGCTCCGCTCTCCCCAGGAACCACCCCCAAATCTCCAGGAATTTCTCACTTCAGAGTTGGTAACCAACAGGGCTTTTTTGTAGCAGGAACTCCTTTGCATAGTAGGCCACACACCCCTGTTGTAGCCCATCTTCCTGGAGCTTACAGAAGGCCCTGTACTAAGAGCCCTGTAAGCTCTTGGAGCACTGGCTACATCAGTGGGGTGTGGCCTAATATGCAAAGATGTTCCTGCCCCCAACCCCAACAAAGACCATCCATCCTCATATACGCAAAGGTATCTCGGCTGGGATTCAACCAACTTCCTTAAACGCTGTGATTGCCGCTGAATAATAACATTCGTTATTGAGTTATTTAGAATGTTTATATACCATCTCTCCAGAGGCACACTTGTGGTAAAAACTGCACATTAAAAGCATAACAAGAACAATGTGAGAATTATCAACATTAAAACAAGCCCTAAAAACAAACCAGGGGGCATAAAACCAACGTAAAACAGTATTCAGCCGCCTGAAACAATAACCATAAAACAATAACCAGGCTAGAAACGGAATGTAAAAACAGCTTAAAGGGAGAGGACAGCTAATATAGCTGAACATCAAGCGGTGGGATGGTAGAAGATGAAAACCAATTCTGCCTGGTAGAACTCGGGTTGCCTTGCCAGTTCTGGTATGGGAAATACCTGGAGATTAGGGGGTGGAGCCTGGGAGGGCAGGGTTTGGGGAGGGGAGGGGCCTCAGCAGGGTATGAGGTCATGGAGTACAGCTTCCAAAGCAGCCATTTTCTCCAGGGGGACTGATCTTTATCAGCTAGAGAGCCACTAAAGATCTGGTGGCTGGAGATCCCACTAGGTCACCCGCTGTTTGGGTGTTCCTGCCTGGCTCATTGGAGCCATACGGACTGAGCTTGTTGACTTGGGGACAATGGGCTGCAGGATCCAAATCTCTGCCGCCCTGGACCAATCACAAGCCCCCACCGGTTTGAATGACCCAATAATGTGCTTGCGGAGGAACCCAGAGATGTATATAAGTTTCGCTCTGTTGACCCAATCCTCAGTCTTGTTAGCACAGCCACATACTATGCTGCATGTACTAAAGAAGAAGAAGATATTGGATTTATATCCCGCCCTCCACTCCGAAGAGTCTCAGAGCGGCTCACAATCTCCTTTACCTTCCCCCCCCCCCCACGACAGACACCCTGTGAGGTAGATGAAGATACTGGATTTATATCCCGCCCTCCACTCCGAAGAGTCTCAGAGCGGCTCACAATCTCCTTTAGCTTCCCCCCCACAACAACAGACACCCTGTGAGGTAGATGAAGATATTGGATTTATATTCCGCCCTCCACTCCAAAGAGTC